>NC_140165.1:196673449-197130772 GCF_963971535.1 Notolepis coatsorum
AGAGAGAGAGAGAGAGAGAGAGAGAGAGAGAGAGAGAGAGAGAGAGAGAGGGGGTGAGAGAGGGGGTGAGAGAGGGATGGATAGATGGAAAGAGGAGAGGACAACAGTGGGCTTCAACAGTGGGCTCCGCTCCCCTGCTAAACCAGAGCTGTGTGTTTTCTTTATATGCAGCCTGTAAACTAATACTGTATGTAGGCTGCCCATCAGATTTAGTTGTCTGACAATAAAGTTTAATCTGTTCTAATCTATTCTAATATTTGTGTTATAGAGCAGAACAAGTTGAAGCATAATGCTTAAGATGCAGGTTGGACACGTTCAAGATTTGCATTTGTGTTATTGCAGTAACAGCATTGTATTTGTCATACCATGACAATTCATGACAACTTTTGAACAGATTCATTATATCTATACATCATATTCCTGGAACTGGTACATCAGTGAAGGTGTGCTCTCAGTGGAGGAATGGAAGGCGAGGACAGATGGGGAGACAGGAGAGACGGGGAGGTGGGCAGACAGGATAGATGAGGAGCTGTGGAGACAGGAGATACAGGGAGACAGGAGAGATGGGGAGGTGTGAAGACAGGAGAGACAGGAGAGATGGGGAGGTGTGGTGACAGGAGATACAGGGAGATAGGAGAGATGGGGAGGTGTGAAGACAGGAGAGACAGGAGAGATGGGGAGGTGTGGTGACAGGAGATACAGGGAGATAGGAGAGATGAGGAGGTGTGGAGACAGGAGAGATGGGGAGGTGGGCAGAGAGGATAGATGGGGAGGTATGGAGACAGGAGAGAGAGGGAGACAGGTGATATGGGGAGGTGTGGAGACAGGAGAGACAGGGAGACAGGAGAGATGGGGAGGTGTGGAGACAGGAGAGACAGGGAGACAGGAGAGATGGGGAGGTGGGCAGACAGGATAGACGTGGAGAGATGGAGAGGTGTGGAGACAGGAGAGACAGGGAGACATGAGAGATGGGGAGGTGGGCAGACAGGAGAGATGGGGAGACAGGAGAGATGGGGAGGTGTGGAGACAGGAGAGATGGGGAGGTGTGGAGCAAACACTTGTTTAGGCTACTAATACATTTACACATTCCTGCCTCACAGGAACTTTTTGTTCAAGGGACAAAAGCCACAGAGTGGTCAGTTCTTTGAGCTCAGTTGATATGACACTAACAACACATCAGTTCTCTGAGCGATCAGTGAATGAGGAAAAGGAGAGGTGTGGGGAGGTAGTTATATAACTGAAAACCACAGCAGTCAAGGGTTAAACAGCATCTAACCTTTTCTGTATATCTTTTGAAATTATAACATTGCAAATGTTTAAATAACACATCTAGGACAAGTCAAGGAGGGATGGAGTTGTAGCCTATTGTAATTTGATTCCAAGGTATTGGAATTCTAAAATTGTAAAACAGTCATGTGACAGGCCCAGTTGTCCTAATGTTAAAGGGCAAGTTCAGACTTTTCAACCCCTAGCCCTGGTTCATCCAATGGTGTTGTTGACCAGTCCTTTCTCAGCACAATCCATGCTGTTCTTCATACTGGATACCTGCAGCTCTGGCTAGTTAGACACAAACCCAATGTAAAGCCAATGGGGCCATGCTTCAGTCTGTAAAAGCCCTGAAATAAAGGCTGGAAACTATTCCACAGATGACCCAAAGTAGGGTTCAGTATTTATTCCAGGGCTCATGCAGATTGGAGTCATTGACCAATTGATGAGGTTTGTGTCTAACTAGCCAGAGCCGCATTCTCTCTTTCCCGAACACACACACACACACACACACACATTGGTCATACAGTACATGCTGGAGAGGAATGTTGAGTGTATTGATTATTACTTCTGGGGTTTGGCATTCCAAAGTATTTTCCAAATGTTATCAATCGATGTGATCATAATTTGATCAATAGATTCTGTCAGTTATTTTGGGTGTTGGTTCATAGTGGTCCCCCCATTAGACAGGCCCCCGCTATTTCCTGTTTGTCACTTCCTGATTCCTGTTTGTCTATAAATTCCCCCATCGTGGTTCTGGGTCTTCATGGTAACGTTTCAGCAACCTGCCCCTTGCCGCAGCGACACAGGGTGTTAGTATGTTCTTCTTCATCATCATCATCATCATCATCATCATCATCATCACCATCATCATCATCATCATCATCATCAATGTTGTCATGTCAACCATCTATTTCTCTAAGGATGGCGGGAGTGAAGCCAGAAAACAGACAGAGGAGTGGAGAGAATTACCTGGAAGGTGTCCCTGTGGAGAGAAAGAGCGAGGGGAGAACAGAGGGAGGAAGAGATAAAGGGATAGATGGATGCATGGATGGATGGATGGTCCCTAGCTTCACACAAACACATTTTGAGAGTGAAAGACAAGACCGAAAGAGAAACAAAGAAAGAGACAGCAGGACATAAAGGAGGAGTGCCAAAGACTGAAAGAAATAAAGGGAAAAAAAGAGAGGAAGATCGATGACACACCCACACACACACACACACACTCCAGCCATTCAGACAGGTAGGGAGAGTGGTCATGTTCTCTGTCAGTCGACCGACAAATCAGAAGGTTTTAATTTACAAGTTAGAAAAGTAGATCTTTTTGTAAAGATCACGTTATAAACTATACTATTTTATGCAATAAAATGGTTGATAAACCCAAACTCTTCTTCAGTTTAGCCCCCATACAGTCTAAACCAATATGGGAACGTTCTGATGAAGAAAATAAATCACTACAGTTTTTTTTTCATGTGGTATAACTTTATATGGAACCTGAATACCTTCCCTCCTGTCAGCCGTGGAGCTTGAACACTTTCGACCCATCAATTCAGACTAAAGACAAACTGTATTTTTATTTAGTGTCCAATGATGATAGAGGATAATATTCCCAATGATTTCTAACTCTAACCCCACTCCTAACCCTAATTTTTTACTGAATTGAGTGAGTTGAAAGTGTTGTGACCCCGCCCCTTCTCCCCCAGTGTATAAAAGCCCAGTAGGGGAGGTGGAACAGCGCAGCAACAGAACAGGACTACGTCCTCCTATTGTTACTCTATTCCACCCACCTTAACTGCGAGCCTTTCGGGGTTGCGATCCCATATCCTTTGGAGTCCAGATTGCCTCCAACTTTCATGGTGTCACAGGGCTTGCGCTGCTCCGTGTACTCGTTCATGGTGGACTCCAGGAGGAACGCATACTTCCCCTTCGACTTGCGGACCCTGGCCACACCCTCTACCGTGGTCTTGCCGAATACTGTCGGCTCGGCCGACTTCATGTACGACCACATCTTCTCATACACGGCTATCTTAGATCTCTGAGAGGAAGAGAGACAGAGAGACAACATAGACGGGCAGAGAAGGAGAGACACAGAGAGAGAGAGAGAGAGAGAGAGAGAGAGAGAGAGAGAGAGAGAGAGAATTTATATTTGACCTCTAGGATGGAGATTTCTTTCTTTTTAATATTTATGTATCCAGGGTAGGTTGTCTGAGCATGGATGCAACACTGCTTCACAGAGTTCCACACATTCAGATCTGGGAACTGCCCAGTACAACCAAAGTCTGACACTATTGACCACTAGCAGCTGCCTAGTCCAACCCCAGTCTGACACTGTTGACCACTAGGAGCTGCCCAGTACAACCGGTCCTATTAAATCTCATCATTAAACCTCATCTGTTGACCACTAGGAGCTGCCCAATACAACCACAGTCTGACAATGTTGACCACTGGGAGGTGCCCGGTACAACCACAATCAGCATCCACAAAACTGCCTAGCCATTTTCATTATTAATAGTAAGACTATACAAAATATGAATGAGGTGGTTAATGAATTCAACAAATCTTTTTGTAAATGTGAGGCCAAATCTGGCAGATGCCATTAAAAAACATGATGAACCATTACAGAAAGGATGGAGAGGAGATAGTAAAGTACTGCAGTTTATGTTTTTGGGAAATGTCAGTGAAGCAGAAATCATATCCAGTCAAAGTCAAAGAATAAGACATCCATTGACAGTTATGGGATAGATATGATTATAGTGAAAAGACAATTGATTGTATAATCAAACCTCTGTTATATGTGTAATCTTTCTTTTCAGACAGGTATTTTTCCAGACAGGATGAAGGTAGCAAAAGTTATCCCACTTTTCAAAGTAGGAGATAAGCACAGCTTCACTAACTATAGACCGGTGCCATTTCTCTCACAGTTCTCGAAAGTGCTTGACAAACTTTTTTCGCATATGTTAGATGTTTTTGTGGAAAAGAACAAACTGCTAATTGAAAGCCAGTATGGCTTTAAACAAAACGTAAGGTTATGTATATAACCTAGTTATATGAGTACTGGCTAAGCGTCCCGCTCTTTAAGCCTATCGAGATATACCTCATCTCATGTACCTATTGTACTTCATCAATGAAAAAACAAGTACACCTACACATGCCGGGTCCCGCCCCTATGGAGGCATAGCCTATAAGACAGTGGGCCTGGTCACCAAACACTCTTCCTCGCCAAAAATCCCGTTTCCAGTAAAATATCCCTCAAAAGGGAACTCAGGGCCGCTTAAGAGCGGGACGCTTAGCCAGTACTCATATAACTAGGTTATATACATAACCTTACGTTATATTATCATACTTGGCCATCGCGTCCCGCTCTTTAAGCCTATCGAGATATGGGTTAGAGCGGACGCGAGGCCCGACAGATGCACCCCCTGAGGACCCGTAAGCCCACATCAAGGGGTTTGGGGAGCCCCATCACCCCATCCTTCCTAATGAAGGGGGGGCGCAGTCAACTCCACCCGAGTGTGAGCAAAAGGGAACTAGAACCCCTTGAACACACAGCACAGGCGGAACCACGTGTGACCTACACACTGTGGCCCATACCCACACACTCCTGCTACCCTACCAAAGGACGGGAAGCAGGAAAGGCCACAGACCCCAGAACCGCCTGGGAGACAGAACCCCCGGTCATGTCCATGAGGTAAAACCTTACAAAGGGGCCCGGGGAGGACCATGAAGCTGCAGCACAGATGTCCTCCACCGAGGCCCCACCCAGGAGAGCGGCAGAGGCAGCCACCCCACGAGTGGAGTGCGCCCTGACGCCCCCAGGGGGATCCCGCCCAGCCAACGTGTAGCAGAGGGCAATGCCCTCGCACAACCAATGGGACAGGCGCTGTTTCGACAGTGCCTTACCGGCACGAGAACCACCGTGACAGACAAAAAGCTGATCGGTAACCCTGAGATCCTGAGTACGGCTGAGGTAAATTCCCAAAGCACGGACCGGACATGACAGGTGAAGGCCCGCATCTAACTCACTAGTGTGAGGAGGAGGACGAAACGCCTGAACCACAATATCCCGGGAGCGGAAGGAACTCCGGATATTCTTAGGCATGAAAGCAGGATTAGGTCGCAGAGTCGCACCACAATCGGCCCGAAAAAACAGGCACTCTGGACGTACCGAAAGAGCACAGAGCTCACTCACGCGTTTAGCGGAGGTGACAGCCAGCAGGAACGCGGTCTTGAAAGACAGCTGTCCCAACGGCGCCTGCTCGAGTGGCTCAAACGGGGCCAAGGACAACCGACCGAGGACCAATTGAAGATCCCAAGTCGGAGCCAAAGAGCATTGCACCGGCTTAACGCGTTGAGCGCCAAGCAGGAAACGCTTCACAAGAGGGTGGCTGAATAAGACATTCCCCTCAAACCTCTCATGATAGGAGGATATAGCCGCCGCATATACCCTCACCGTCGAAGCCGACAGTCTACCAAGGAGAGACTGGAGATAACTCAGGACAGCATCCAGGGGGCAGGAGACTGGGTCCCGGCCCCCCGCCTTACACCACTCTTGGAACATACGCCATCTGCCCGCGTAAAGCGCGACAGTGGAGGGAGCATGTGCATTCCGGATGGTATCAACCACAGAAGGGTCCATCCTCTCCAGACTCACCCTCCCACCAGCCACACCAACAGGCGTTGGCCCAACATCGGGTACTGGAACAGTGACCCGTTGTGCTGTGAGAGGGCCGTCGCCGACCAAGGAATGACCCAAGGAGGAGCGACCAGAAGCTGGATCAAGACCGGGAACCACACTGCCGTGCCCCGGTCCGGCGCGACCAGGATCACTGTCCTGCGCTCCCTCCGTATCCGCTCCAACAGCTGACCCAACAGCTGTACAGGAGGAAAGGCGTACAGAAGACCGGGCGGCCATGGAAAGGTCGAGAAGGCATCCACCCCCAAGGGGGGATGATCTGCTCGACTGATCGATAATCACAAGGGGCAAACAGATCTACCGAGGCCTCCCCGAACCGATCCCAGATCTGTCTGACTATGTCGGGGCGGAGTTCCCACTCGTCGTAACGAGGACCGCCCGAGACATCATATCCGCGCCCATATTCTCTGTACCAGGAATGTGGAGCGCCCTCAGACTGCGCAGCCTGCGAGATGCCCATAGCCAAAGTTTGACCACCGCCCGGAGCAGGCGGATGGAACGAGTCCCACCCTGCCTGTTGATATACGCCGCTGCTGTCATACTGTTTGTCCTGACCAAAACGTGCTCGCCTACCACCAGGTGGTCGAACCGTTTGAGGACCAGGAGGACCGCCTTCAATTCCAACACATTGATGTGCGGGGTAGATGGGCCAGCATGAACCTCCGTCCAGCTGCCCCCCACTGCGTGGGTCCGACACGTCCCTCCCCAACCCGTGAGAGAGGCGTCGGTGAAGACCGTGACGTGTGAGCGCCTGCTGCCCATGGGGACCCCAATGGTGAGGATACCCAGCCTCTTCCAATGGGCGAGATCTCCCCATATCGACAAAGGAACCGTCAACCGTTTCCATTTATCCCTCACCGGATCTATTCTCATAGAGAAAAACCACCTCTGTATCCTCCTCATGAAGAGGAGGCCAAGAGGAACCACCGTGTGAGCAGATGCCATCATACCGAGCAGACGCATCACTTGCAGCGCCGTGACCGTCCCTCCCAGACGGAAACCCCCGAGCGCGCAAAGGATAGACACCCGGCGCTGCTCCGAGAGGGTTACAATCATGGGCCTCGACCTCAACGTCAAGCCCAAGTACTCCACCTGTTGACTGGGAAGAGGCGTACTCTTCTTCCAATTCACAGCAAAACCCAGCCTGGTGAGGAATTCCACCACCAGCCTGGTGTATCCCCCGACGACGTAGAGGCTCCAGCGCAGTCGACACGCACTTGGTGAATGTGCGGGGAGCCAGAGAATAGCCGAACGGCAACCTCTGGTACTCGTACGCTACGCCCTGAAACAGGAACCGTAGGAACTGCCTGTGAGGAGGGAAAATCGGGATGTGAAAATACACATCCTTCAGGTCTATGGAGGTGAACCAGTCTCCCCTTCTGACAGCAAGCAGAAGGAGTTTGACGGTCAACATTCTGAACGGTCTCGCTACAATCAACCGATTGAACGCGGACAGATCCAGTATAGGTCTGACCCCCCCTGTTTTCTTGGGTACCAGAAAATAACGGGAGTAGACGCCTGACATCGCGTCCTCTCTCGGAACCACGACGACGGCCTGCTTCGCCAAAAGAGATTGGATCTCGTCGGCCAGGGCTGTCACTGCTTCTGACCCTGACAATAGGGTCGGCACCAAACCTGAGAACGGAGGGTGGGGTTGTGCGAACTGCAAAACAAGCCCCTCCCTAAACGTTCTCTCTATCCACCCCTCCAAACGGCATTCTTGTCGCCATATGTGAAAATAATCCCACAGCGCACCCGCCATCAACTGACGCTGGGCCGCAAGGAACAGTAGATAGTTGGCCCGGTCCCTCCCGCTGTGCGACGCACCCAAGGGGGGACCCCGACAGAAAGGGCCGGTTTGATACGGGAGAAGCTGTCATCAAACTGGTTGACACACCCCCCCCCCCCTGAACACCCCTCTAGCGCATGCTGAGGAGTTGTTCCACAGCTAGACACGCAAGGCATGAGGACCCCATGGGCTCCTACACGCCGAAGCCCTGCAGTGATATTGCTACCACCCAAATCACGCTCGCCTCTTCTTTGCAGACCACTGCCGCTCTCACGGGAGTGGGAGGCATCAGCGCGATACCCCGCCTGGCGAAGGCGAGGCCGGGGTAACCCTTGCTGTGCATTCAACAGAAGAGGCCTCGAGTCCCCCTGCTGACCACCTTAGCTAGTGGCAGCTGTAACACCAGGCTCATCCATCACACAACGTGTGGTGCAGGAGCCACGCGACAGCACAACATTCTCACGGACAGACCCAGGCTCAGCCATCAACTGGGTGTCAGCCCCTGTCCCCATGAGAAGTGAAGAATGGGGCCGCATCAGAGCCCCGCTTCCGTGGGTAACAGAGAGAGGTTTGAACGGGGAGCGGGCTGCTCGCGGCAAAGTGACGACGGCTTGTTTTATCCAAGCCGAATTCACCCAAAATGGCCGATCCCTCGGCCGCCAAGGCTGTCGGCCTTGTGGAACCCTGTTGACTCTCCGCCCTGGGCACCACTGGCGGGGGAAACATGGCCGCCTGTCGAGGATCTCGCCACAGTCGTTGACGAGGCCGTGCTCCCACCTCTGGCTGCACAGCGTGAGGCGGTGTAGGACCCAGATCAACAACCGCCTGCGCCTCCACAGAATGACCAAAAAGACTTTCCGTGGAAAAAGGAGTTGTGAGAAGAGAAAACCTATCCTCTTCCCCAAGAGGAGAGTGCTCCAACCAAACATGCCTAACAACAAACGTTGATAGCATCCTAATCCTCCCCGCAGTTATAGCTTGCGACTGAGTCAAGATCTCTATAACACCACAAACATGCAACATGTTTACAATGTCGGCTGGACCCATAGCCCTACTACCCGACGCCAATGTGGATAGGAAACTAGCCAGCTGAGCCATAACACTGGCCGCCGCTACAAACCATCCTGCAGCAGTATACCACTCATCCGTCCATACTGCCACCCTCCGAGCCGATTCGCTCTCAAGCATCGGCCGGGTGGGACATCGTTCATCCCCGCCGTGGCACAGGAACAAAGCTACCTGGCTACGTAGCCACGGTACACCCGGCCTGCACCCTGTTGTTAGCCCGTTTACCCGTAAAAAAGGTAAATAGGACTCAGCGAAACCCCCCACATTAGCAACCGACTGACCTTCATCAATAAAGCGGGCAAGAGGAGGGAAAAGCGGCAATGTCCCACGGCGGGGATTATTAGAACAACGACCCATTTCAGCATCAACATTAGCATTAGCAGTAGTAGCATTAGTAGCATTAGCGTTAGCAGCGTGCTCCAGGATCGCCAGGAAAACGTCCACTGCAGTGGAACGTTCACCAAGCCACCCCGGCCCTGGCGCCGAAACATACTCCACAGCATTACTAATACCAACATTGATGCCTGATGACACAGGGCCTACCTTTGTACAAGCCGGCTCGATAGTCAAACCTTGTACGCTGCCCCTTGGTCTGCTGCCGTCAGACGAGGAAACATCAACACAGGCCCGACGTGTCGCTGAAACATGCCTCGAAGATGCCAGGGGTAAGCAAACCTCCGGTAAGCTTTCAACATTACGCAATTTCTCTAATCTTTTCATAACAACTAGTTAACATAAGGTGCACTGCATCCGTTATGATGGAAATGAAAATAGAGGAAGAGTGTTTGGTGACCAGGCCCACTGTCTTATAGGCTACGCCTCCATAGGGGCGGGACCCGGCAGGTGTAGGTGTACTTGTTTTTTCGTTGATGAAGTACAATAGGTACATGAGATGAGGTATATCTCGATAGGCTTAAAGAGCGGGACGCGATGGCCAAGTACGATAATATAACAGGTCAACAGCAACTGCCTTAACTCAATCCCCGCCAACAATCTTTATATATGTGTTTGGCCGACAACCGCTGAACGCCAACCACGTATATATACGTTATTTGATTGTTTTTCCTTTTTTTCGATATTTTTATTCATTATTCATCCGGGGACCTTGGTGTTACCATGGAATGAGTCTGAGATCGCCAAAGTGCAATACCGGCCGCATCCAGCTAGACGGCGGTATTGAGCACCCTTTGAAACCTTGTATCTTGGCCTGTGCAATGGTCAAATGTCACTGGGCTCACTTTTCTTTGTCGGGCGAATGGAGTGGTTCTTCCGGTTCCATTGAAGCGCATCAAATATCCCCGATCCATATGTTGTGGTGGGTTATGCCGTGGACCAAATGGACATCGGATGTACCAGATGGCGATCAAACAATTGGAATATTATTTTTGGAATACTCCCGATCACAGGTAAGGACTATCTGACGTACATTTTAGCTTGATCGTGCAATGCTTTTATATGGATCGGGCTGATAAGCATTTTTAGTGTTCAATACGAATGCCGTTACTGGTAATCGAATAATCAGAAACGACCCCCCCCCCTTTCATGCATTCATGATGGAACATAATACCTATGATATAGATTTGATTTGGGAATAATAGCGTGTACAGGCAAGAAACGGCAACGTTTATAGTAGAATTGACGTATAAGCCTATTACTCAGCCTTTCGGGAATTACCCCAGACCACGCTATAACAATACTTATATTCACCACGGTATAACACAGGAACATATGGATGGAAACATTTATTCTTTTTCACATATTGAACGATAGATAGGTGATGTCAAATGGGCCATAGTATTGTATCCATAGCTATAATATAGAATATAGTTATAGCTCTACAAACAAGGTGACGCACTCCTATCTTTTAAAGCATGGCAGTGCTAGAATGGGGCCCGACTAATTCCCGGCGGTCAATGAGTTAATGAATATTATTGAAGAAATAACAACAGCAACAGATAAAAAGAAATTAACAATAGGGGTGTTTATTGATTTAAAAAAGGCATTTGATACCTTAGATCATAATATTTTTATTTCTAAATTACGTTCATATGGTATGCGAGGAATGGTTCTTGATTGGTTGAGTAGTTATCTCCACAATAGGCAACAATATGTACAGTTGGCAAATCTGAGCTCATGAAAATTGAATGTGGGGTACCGCAAGGTTCGGTTTTAGGGCCTAAACTCGTTCTTTTATATATGATATTTGAGATGTTTCAAAACTATTACAGTTAGTCTTGTTTGCTGATGATACCAATTTTCTTTTGCTCTGGAAATAATTTAAAGGAACTAGCTGAATATATTGTGTATGAAATGACAAAGCTAAACTAAATGGTTTGATGTAAATAAGCTATCACTGAATCTGAAAAAATAACTAAATTTAAGATTTTTGGCAATCGAAAACGAGATGAAAATATAGTGTTAGTGTTAGAGTGAGTGTTATGTTAGTGTTAGTGTTCATGTTAGTGTTAGAGTTAGTGTTCAAGTTAGTGTTAGTGTTCTTGTTATAGTTGGAGTTAGTTTTAGTGTTAGAGTTAGTGTTGGTATTAGAGTTAGTGTTAAAGTTATTGTTATAATTAGAGTTAAATTGAGTGTTGGTGTTAGTGTTAGTGTTCGTGTTAGTTAGTGTTTGAGTTAGCTACAGTCCAGTGCTGCCCTGAATGATTGTGATTGGTTTAAAGAAATACAAACAAGCCAGAGGGTTTTTCCCCTATAGACCTGCTTGCTGTATACGTCAGACTCAGTGTGCGTGCACATCACCGGGGTAGAAAGGAACGTAATCCTGGTCAGAACAACGGGGCAGACTACAATATATTTGCATGTGTTAGCCATCTAAACAATCAATCCATGCCAAAGCTAGATATGTAAAAGGTGAGAAACTCGCACTCACAGCCATGCACGTTTTTCATTTGAAACTACTTTTAGTCAGGGGAGTGCCATGGTTTCTCCATAGAGCCCCGTCGTATTATTTTAGCGCAGCAGCTCGCACAGGTCACATATTATATGTGTCATTGAGTGTATATTTTATATTATATGTATCAGTGTATATTCTTTTTGTATCCAGTTTTTTCTCCTTATTGTCTATTTTTCTCCCATCCCAATTTCGTGTTTCCAATTCTCCCCTCCCCTGTCTTGAACGTTGCTCGACTATTCCCCCCACTGGTCGGTTGTAGGGAGGATAGAAGCCTTGCATCATGTGTCCCCTCCGGTACACGAGGAGACAGCCTGTCACATCTTTTTACCTGCCAGCGCGGACTCTCATTGGCGAGGTGTAACGCATGGGAGGCTCACACTACCCCCGCCACTTCCTGTCTCTGCTGTGCAGGCGTCCCCCAACCGACCTGTAGGAGTCGCTGTCCACAACGTTCCAACTACCACCCATCGACTTCCACCCGCTAGCTCTGCCAATTGAGCCAGTATGACGGCCGGTCCAAGCCGGAGGCAATGCTGACACCCGGATTCGAGACCGGAGTCGGTGACGAGCGCAATCTCCGCTGCGCCACCCAGCCGCCATATGTATCAGTGTATATTATAATTAATTATATATACAATTGATTTTACATTATATATTATATATACAATTGATTGTATATGATATATTATATATATATCAGTGTATATTATATAATATGTATCAGTGTATTATTATATAATATATGTTTCTGTTACAACCTCAGCCAGAGCCTCTCGCTCACCTGCCTGGCTGCAGGCCTCCACACCCTTATATGGGCAGCTTCCTGTCCCTTCTTCCACACACTGTCTCCATGGAGCAACCTACACACCGGAAGCTCATCAGATCATCACCAGACCTGGATATGAGACCTGCGTTCCTGCCACTCCTCGTCCGAGTGTTGCTTCACCTGCCTGGGTATGAGGACTAGAACCTGTTGCTTACGCTGTCTCTATTTTTGCCTTTTCCTAACCCTGTTTTTCTGTGTGTAGGATCACACACCCTCCAGTCTTCGCTCCATCCCGAGACACCACCAGTCAAGCCGTTCCCTGGGAATCACACGGAATGACCCTGCTCTCTCCTGTCGCACATTCTGTCACTCAAACCCTGTCTGCTTGGTACAGTACCTAGTGATTAAACATCCTAAACCGCCTCATTCTCCTCTCCTCTTGTGTTCTGCTCTTGGGTTCAAGATCTGATGCTACCCTAACATGTATCATTGATTGTATATTATATATCATATGTATCAGTGCATGTTATATTTTATATGTATCATTGATTGTACATTATATATCATATGTGTCAGTGTATATTATATATTATATGTATCAGTGTATTGTAACGTTCAAGGTTTCCAAACGTTATCGACGACTCTCGAGGCAGATGTATTTCTCAGTTCACTTATTTATTATCACAGTTCTCCATTACAGGTTGCAGTATCAGACTCATTGCTACCATTTCCCATGCCCCGAGAGAGTGCACGCTGGGTGCCCCACCCACTTATACCTTCCCAGGTCAGCCCGTACACTCTCGACTCTGTCAACCCGCGGCTGGCGCGTCCAATAGGGACGCCGCCAGCGCCGGGATGGCGGAGTGTTGAGTGACAGCTCAACTGACCAACCGACCCAAATCCCAGGGTCGCTACACTACCCCCTCCCTACTAAGTCTCTCGGCCCGAGAGACGAACCAAACTCACCCACAGTCAACAAGATTACCCCCCACACTAAAGCTAGGGCAGCAGCTAGCCACGCGATGCTTCCGGTGGCTATAGCCTAACCACCGGTTACGACGCCACGCTCCTGCTAGCCTGGACGTGCTCTTATTGGTTACCGGCTGCAACCCTCTCAGTCAGGTCACAGGAGACGACAACCACCAATTACTTATACAAATACTTTGGTTCCAGGTTGCTTGCGTCCTCCTGTTCCAGGCCGACAGAGAGACGCCCTCCCACAACAGAGACAGTCGCCTATCCACCGGTTACAATGCTAGGCGCAGCCCGCTACACAACGCTATGCTAACTGCTAACTCCCCTCCAATACCCACTAACCAGTACTCAAATCCCTGCAGTACCCAACACAATACCCCACACCTCAATGAAATCACCATTACAAAATGTTTCTCTTTTCTTTTTTTCATTCAGTATAACCCATTCATCCGTCATAGTCTCTGCCGCACCCCAGCGAAGGGTGAGGACACGCCGCTGTGTCCTGGTGAAGAGGGAGCACTCCCGAGTCCCTGCCTCACCGCTGGGTCTTGTTCCGGGGAAAGCACTCTGCTGTACGCGCCAGAGAGTTCCAAGCGTAGTGGCTCCCCGGGTCCTTCAGCGTCTTCTCTGCCTGGGCCTGCCCTCGTGTCATGGGCGCCGCCATGTTTGTTAACATCCTGGGTCACCTCTGACCTCCATCCGGCGGGAACCGGGGGGCCGCGAACCGGCAATGGCCCGCTTCGGCCGGCGTATAATTCTGCAAACTGTTCTTTACACTCCATGTCCGTGTCACCCGACCGCTCCTCACCGTCTTCCTCTTTTCTCTTCTTAATGTTAACGGCGCCGGCTTCCATTTCTGCCATGCTAAACCTGATGCTAACTGTAAGCTAAGCTAGGCTACTCTTCATTAGCTCCCGACGTGGTCTGTTGGTTACCGGCTGCAACCCTCTCTGTCAGGCCCCAGGAGACGACAACCACCAAATACTTATACAAATACTTTGGTTCCAGATTGCTTGCGTCCTCCTGTTCCCAGACCGACAGAGACGCCCTCCCCCAACAGACAGTCTTGCTTCCCACTAGCTAGCGCTAGCCACGTTAGCTCCCGTTAGCTCCTGTTAGCCCTCACTAGCCCACGTTAGCTCATTCTCCCCCGATACTTTTAATGTCCATATTTCGCAGAATATCCCACTTCAGACACCAATGTAACGTTCAAGGTTTCCAAACGTTATCGACGACTCTCGAGGCAGATGTATTTCTCAGTTCACTTATTTATTATCACAGTTCTCCATTACAGGTTGCAGTATCAGACTCATTATACCATTTCCCATGCCCCGAGAGAGTGCACGCTGGGTGCCCCACCCACTTATACCTTCCCAGGTCAGCCCGTGCACTCTCGACTCTGTCAACCCGTGGCTGGCGCGTCCAATAGGGACACCGCCAGTGCCGGGATGGTGGAGTGTTGAGTGACAGCTCAACTGACCAACCGACCCAAATCCCAGGGTCACTACAGTATATTATCATATGTATCAGTGTATAGTATATATTAAATGTCCAGTCTAAACACGTCAACTAAACACATTGACAGACAATTTCAGTAACTAAAGCTGTTACTACCATTTGGTGTACAACATATTAAGGTTTCTCTCTCTCTCTCTCTCTCTCTCTCTCTCTCTCTCTCTCTCTCTCTCTCTCTCTCTCTCTCTCTCTCTCTCTCTCTCTCTCTCTCTCTCTCTCTCTCTCTCACACACACACACACACACACACACACACACACACACACACACACACACACACACACACACACACACACACACACACACACACACACACACACACACACAATCATGTTTGACACCATAGATAAATCATAGATGGATAGGGACACATTCAATAATACAAACACATGCATCCTTACACACATACACTGTAACTCATAAATGCACACAATGTCCTGCGCACACACACACACACACACACACACATACACACACTTGTAAAAAAGCACACATACATAACTGCATGTCTCTCACTGATTACCGATTACCAACAACTCATTATGTCGATGATGCCATCATCGCTCACAGGAGCACAAAATGTTGGCTAGTCCAAACACTATCTATCCATCCATCCATCCATCCATCCATCCATCCATCCATCCATCCATCCGTCCGTCCGTCCGTCCGTCCGTCCGTCCATCCATCCATCCATCCATCCATCCATCCATCCATCCATCCATCCATCCATCCATCCATCCATCCATCCATCCATCCATCCATCCTTACCCTGAAGAACTCCTTGGTAGAGCCAGAGTCCAGAGTTCCATATGCAATCTCCGTCTGCTTGGCCAGGTCTTCAGCGCTCTCTATAGGAGAGACCATCCTCTCCACAGTCAGGAAGGCTGCCAGGTTGGCTGTGTATGAAGAGATGATGATGAGGGTGAAGAACCACCACACACCTCCCACTATACGACCTGACAGAGACCTGGAGAGAATGAGAGATAGATAAGTAGATAGATAGATAAATAGATAGATAGATAGGCTGACATTTTTTTTTATCTTTTTCTTGTTCACCCAATTGATTGATTGATTGATTGATTGAAAACTTTATTAACAGATTGCAGAATGGGTACAATACAGTACAGCTCAATACACACAATTGTTAAGGGGATGCAGACCAGAGAAAGACTTTTGTCTTGTTTACATCAGGGTCCCCCATTTTCAATTCATCAGGACATATGACATACATGACATACAGATAGACAGTACTGCTACATCTATACATTTATGACATACCAGATTTGCAAATACAGTACTGTTTGTGATACAAAAAGAGTCCAGAAAAGGGAGTATATACATTTGAAACTGTACATTGGAGGAGGTTGGGTGGGGTTGTGTGGGGGGGGTTGGGTAGGGAGGGGTTTGGGGGGGGGAAACACTGTACGACTGTACAAGCAAAACTGTACATTGGGATATTGACAACCATACTGGGTAATTTACATTGGAGGGGGTTGGGGGGGGGACACACTGTACAAACAAGCAAAACTGTACATTGGGGGGGGGGGGGGGGGACACTGTACAAACAAGCAAAACTGTACATTGGAATATTGACAAAACCATACTAGGTAAATTACTGTACATTGGAGGGACATTTACAGGGACCAGTTTCGAATTGCAGTCTCCCGTAGGTGTTCCTTGAGAGTGGTTTTGAAAGTGGGTAGTGATTCACATTCCTTTACAGCTTTGGGTAGGGTGTTCCACATTGATGTGGCATAATTGCGAAACGTGTTTAGTCCCTTGTTTGAGCCGAATCTGGTTTTAACATGATTTGTGGAGCTCGCTCTGGTGTTGTGATCGTGGTATTCACTGACCTTTGGGAAGTATTTTGACATGTACATGGGTACCTTGGTCGTGTAGTGTATCTTGTAGACCAGGCCCATTGCAAGTTGCTGCAATAATGTTAACATCGGGAAACACACACACACCCACTTTCTTCTGCTCAACTTTTCGACATCATCACAGCTGATCTGAGAAAAAAATACAATCCTTGTCCTCTACTTTAGTTAGCCTAATCAATACGATCAATGGATTCACGTGAATAAATATTAAGACTGTTGAACACATTATGAGAGGGGCAGTCCTGATGAGCAATGGATTAGACTGTTCAGCAAATACTTTTTGACAGCACCAGTTGACGTTGGCCCACAATCCATGTGAAAAAAATGGGGAGGGATAAATACTTTTTTGGGACATGGAAATGTAGGGTTTGTGAAATTATATTTAATGATGATCTTGTATCTTCGTTTGGGAAATATTAGTAATAATCTTTGGGAAGTTGTGCTTTGATCAACAATTTATCTCGGATAATCTCCTACATTTTTGAAAGCCTAGAGAAAACATGTCTTAACTTTTTCTTAAGTTATGCATGTCAAATTGATATAATGTGGTGACCCACTTGGGACATGGTTAGCTATTGGCTGTAGTAGTCATTGAATGTAACTACTGTCTGTTAGAGCCACAGCCAGGGCCTTTCTCTCCCCTGTCTGTCAGCAGGTCTCCACAGCCTTATATGGGTCTCTTCCTGTTCCCGCCTCACCATCACTCTGCCTACCTGGGCTGACCTACACACCTGAGAACCCTCACGTCATCACAGAGCCAGGATAAGAGGCCTGCACCCCTGCCACTCCTGGTCCGAGTGTCGTTTCACCTGCCACCCCGTCGGCGGGTCCGATGGGTCTGCAAAACTCTTAGCCATCTGTCAGGGCCACCGCAGTGTCAGCGAGTTTTGTATCTTTTCTGCCGACTCCGGGTGGAACGATGAGACGTTAAAAGGGGTATTCCGTCATGGACTCAGTGATGTTCTCAAGGACGAATTCGAGATTTGTCGGAGTCTTTGGATGAGCTAATTAATCTAGCCAGGAATCTGGACACCCGTCTCCATGAGCGTCGTCGAGAGAGGGCTAGTGTTAGCCGTTCTGCGCTGGTGGAATCACCTCGTTCTCCCGCCGTTCACGACACCAGAGTGGGTTCCAAAAATTATTTCCCCCGTTCTGCGCCTCGCTCCCCTCCAGCCTCTTTGGCTGCCGAGCCCATGCACCTGGGTCAGGCTCGTCTCTCTCCCAACAAGCATCACTGCAGATTCCAGTCAGGTGCATGTTTGTATTGCGGCCAGGGGGATCACTTTCTGGTTGCCTGTCCCGTACGCCTAAACGCGCAGGCTTGTCTGTGAATGTGGGAACCTTGACGAGCCGAAGCACCCTCTCCATTCCCACGCATGCAATTCGATGCCACTCTTAGTTGGAGTAATCAGTTGATACCATTAACAGCCCTGGTTGACTCCAGTGCAACACGCTCTCTCTCTGTCACCCCATCGTCTGTATGACTGTGCCATTAACTTGCTCCCTGGAGCCCCTCTTCACTCCAGCCGTCTGTTCAACCTGTCTCGTCTTGAAAGAGAGTCAATGGAAGAATATATCCACGAGTCCCTAGCCACGGGCATAATCACCCCCTCCTCCTCCCCTGTCTGTGCTTGCTTATATTTTGTATCAAAAAAGGATGGTTCACTTCCCTGCATAGACTACTGTGGCCTCAATAATATAACAACAATAACAAGTACCACCTTTCATTAATCAATTCTGGCTTTAAACCCCTGCAAGGAGCCTCCATCTTCACAAAACAAGACCTCAGGAATGCCTATCATCTGGTCCAAGTCCAAAATGGGGATGAATGGAAGACAGCCTTCAACACCCCACTCGGTCACTTCGAGTACAAAGTAATACCTTTCGGGTTAACCAACTGTCTTCCAAAACCTTGTCAATGATGTTCTCTGTGATGTCCTTTTTTGTCAGTTTTTGTTTATTTGGATGATATTTAGATTTTTTTCCCCGCACTGTTGACGAACACATCCAGCATGTCCGCCAGGTCCTCCAAAGACTGCTGGAGAACAAACTGTTCTCAATCAAGGCGGTAGCAGAATGGCCCAAACCATCCAATCTGAAGCAGCTTCAGTGGTTCCTCGGGTTCGCTAACTTCTACCAGAGATTCATCACAGACTACAGCCGGGTTGCCGTGTCGCTCACCCAACTCACATCACCCTCCTTCCCCTTCTCCTGGACAGCTGAGGCTGAGGCAGCCTTCTTGGAGCTACAAAGGCGCTTCACATCATCATTCAGCCTGACATGTCTCGCCAGTTCATGGTGGAGGTTGATGCCTCTAATACAGGGGTGGGAGCGGTCCTCTCCCAGCGCTCTACTTCTGACCAGAATCTCCACCCCTGTGCCTTATTCTCTCACCGTTTGTCCCCTGCGGAGGAGAACTACGACATCGGGAACCGGGAGCTCTTGGCGGTTAAACTGGCCTTGGACGAATGGAGACACTGGCTGAAGGGATCCGAACTCCCATTCTTCATGTGGACAGACCACAAGAACCTTGCCTATATTCAGACAGCCAAACATCTGAATTCCCGCCAGGCCAGGTGGGCACTGTTCTTCCGCCGATTCAACTTTACCCTGACCTATAGACCCAGATCCAAGAACCTCAAGCCAGATGCCCTCTCCCGCCAATATGTCCCAGAAGAGGCTCCGGTGCATCTCAACACCATCCTTCCCTCGTCCTGTGTGATGGCCTCAGCTACCTGGGAAATTGAGTCGGTTGTCAGGGAGGCCCAGCAGACTCAGCCAGACCCAGGTAATGAACCCCCTAACCGGCTTTTTGTACCCGACTCTTAGGTCCTCCAGTGGATCCACACCTTCCGGTTTGCTTGCCACCCTGGGGTCAGGCCGTACCCTGTCGCTGCTGAGGCGTCACTTATGGTGGCCCACCATGAAGGAGGACACTCATGCATTCATCTTGGCCTGCACTGTCTGTGCTTGTGGGAAGTCCTCCCACCGACCCCCTGCTGGGCTACTCTACCCGTTGCCTGTCCCGGGTCGACCATGGTCCCACATTGCCCTGGACTTCGTCACTGGTCTTCCCCCATCACACAGTAACACTGTCATTCTCACAAATGTAGACAGATTCTCCAAGGCTGTCCATTTTGTTGCTCTCCCCAAACTCCCCTCTGCTCCAGAGACCGTGGACCTGTTGGTGATCCATGTCTTCCGCCTTCATGGGATACTGGTGGACATTGTCTCTGACAGAGGCCCCCAGTTTATCTCCCATGTCTAGAAAGCATTCTGCCAAGCCCTGGGGGCCTCCGTCAGTCTCTCCTCAGGATACCACCCGCAGACCAATGGGCAGTCCGAGCCAACCAGAACCTAGGGGTGTCCACCTTCTGTGGATTGAGTACGCCAACACAACTGTGTCTCCGCCACCGCCTTTGTGGACCACAAACCACTCACTTTTGCCATGGCCAATGCCGCTGAGCCATGATCTGGGTGCCAGTAGCGTCTACTCTCTGCCATCTCCGAGTTCACCACGGATATCCAGCACATCGTTGGCAAAGACAACTTTGTTGCTGACTGCCTCTCCCAGCTGGTGGTGGGGGCCGTCCACTTGGGTCTCAACTACGCTACAATGGCACATGCAGGCCTACCGAACAGCCGCCACTGGACTGTGTTTGGAGGATGTGGTGTTTGATAACGCCAAAGCCACACTCCTCTGCAACGTTCACGTCTGATCTCTGGACTGCAGTCACTGAAGGCCTGAGAGTGAAGCTCCATGCGCCACGGCGTACAACCCACAGGGCAATGGCTTGTGGGAACGGTTTCACGATTCTATGAAAGCCGCTCTTCGGGCCGGCCTCACGGACAGCGGCTGGGTCGACTGGCTCCCATGTGTCATGCTCAGCCTTCACTCCGCCCCCAAAGAAGACTAGCAGGCCTCATCTGCCGAGCTGGTTTACGGCCAGCCGCTGCAGGTGCCAGGTGAGTTTCTCCCGGATGCTGGGGCTCCCTGGACTGGGGGTGCCTGTTTGGTGACCCATTTGGGACATATACTGTAGATATTCACCAAACTCTGAGCCAAGTTGCGGCTCCTTTAAGACTCTGGGTTCAGTTCAAAGTGCAATAACTAGGCGTTCTGGGAAGCTAGTATTTATGTTTACATGGTTAGATATTGGCTGTACCCATTGAACTGTCGTTGTTTATTTTATGTTCAGAAGTAAAGGGATTCAACTTGACAACCATCTACACATCTCATCATTCCTGCATTCCTACATTAAATAGTTTCATCTTACTATGCCTTTGGAGACCTATTTCTGAATGCGCTGTGACTATATCCTATCAGCACTTCAATTTTAGAACACAACTTGGTGGCCTGGATCAAGGACTATCTCACTGAGAGGCCACAGTACGTCAGACTAAAGGACAGTCAGTCTGACGTACTGGTGAGCAACACCGGCGCCCCCCAAGGAACTGTGCTGTCACCCTTCCTCTTCACCCTCTACACCTCAGACTTCTGCCGCAACTCAGGCGGGTGCCACCTGCAGAAGTTCTCAGACGACTCCTCCATCGTAAGCTACATCACCGACGATGATGAGGAGGAGTACAGAGCCCTGGTGGAGAGCTTTGTGGGGTGGAGCGACAGCAACCACCTCCAACTCAACACCAGTAAGACCAAGGAGCTGGTGGTGGACTTCCGGAGGGGCAAGAAGAGCCCCCCCCCCGATTCCCATCTCCATCCGAGGGGTGGATGTGGAGATGGTGGACTCATACAAGTTCCTTGGGGTACACCTGAACAATAAACTGGACTGGTCGGACAACACAGAGGCCCTCTACAGGAAGGGACAGAGCAGGCTGTTCTTCCTGAGGAGACTCAGGTCCTTCAATGTGTGCAACAAACTGCTGCAGTCTTTTTACCAGTCTGTTGTGGCCAGCATCCTCTTCTATGCTGTGGCATGCTGGGGAGGCTACATCAACTCAAGGGACACCAACAAGCTCAACAAGCTGGTGAGGAAGGCTAGCTCCGTGGTGGGAGTCGAGCTACCTAGACTTGAGGTGATGGTAGAGAGGGGGATGATAAGGAAGCTGGATGCCATCATGGAGAACCCCTACCACCCCCTCTACGACGAGCTAGTCAAGATGAGAAGCTCGTTCAGCCACAGACTCATTCCCCCCCGACACTCAACTAACCGCCTCGGACAGTCCTTCATACCAGCGGCCATCAGGCTCCACAACAGTGGGCAGCGACTAGCAGCCTCCAGGCTCCACAACAGGGGGCAGCGACAGCGACTGCTACCAGACATTGACCTGGGACTTATAGGAACCCAAGGAGGACAACCTACACTACCTTAGGCTTACTGCACCCTATGTGGATACTGTGATACTGTGAATAATGTATATTTCAGTGGATACCGTGATACTGTGAATAATGTATACTCAGTAGATAGTAAATTATAACACTACCTCATGCATACTGCACCTTATGTGACACTGTGAATAATGTGAATATTCCTCAGCTAGTCAGATAGTAAATTATATTGACCATATTGATCAAATTGTTTGCCTGTGTTGTTTTTTACTACCTGTATACTGTGTTGTTTTACTACCTGTACCCCCCCCCCCTCCCCCCCATGCTGCTATGATGCCTGCATTTCCCCAAGGGGATCAATAAAGGAATATCTATCTTATCTTAACATCACAGCATTCTGTCAGGCGTTACGCCTCCTGGTGGCAGATAACAGAACAGTACTTCCACAAGAAATGTCATTAAAGTCAACCGTATGAGAGCCGCCTATTGCCGCTGGCAGAATAATTGACAGATCTGTTTGCTCCATCTCTAGACAGATAGCTAGATAGAGAGATAGATAGATAGATAGATAGATAGATAGATAGATAGATAGATAGATAGATAGATAGATAGATAGATAGATAGATAGATAGATAGATACAAAAAGTTCTCCATTGACAAACTAGTCCGTTTTGCGCAATCATAATTTTAAAGTTGGGACTAGATCTTTCCTCGCAAATGGATACTTGGTCACCACAGAGTTTTATTTGACGTAATTGGTGCGAGTTCGGTCACGTATCTTGCGCTCGACCAATAGCAGCTCTTTTTGTTGTGAGGATACGGCCGTCGGGCGACAACAAATGACATTCACAGAGTAACATTACGGACGAAAATGGACAAAAAACACCTTCTAAATTTCGCAAAAAGGTTTCTAAACAATGTTATATGCATCTCACGTCCGTTCAGAAAGAACGTGTACAAGATTTTTACACAGAAATGGTGGGATAGATATAGAAACTGCGTCGAACGGTGGCTTAACCTACCAGGCCAGAATCATACCATTACGGAGACATACAAACATTGTTTAGAGATCGATTTGTGTCATCAATGTCATGATATATATCTGTATGTCGTCGTGTATGTCATAAATGTCATGATGAATTGAAAATGGGGGACCCTGATGTAAACAAGACAAAAGTTTTTCTCTGGTCTGCATCCGCTTAACACATTCTGCGCCATTAATGAGTTAACTCGTTATTGGCCGCCAATCGTTGAGCGCCAACAACGAGTTAACTCGTTTTTATGATTGTTATTTCCTTTATTCGCTATTGGGATTCATAATTCATCCAGCAAGGCTCCGGGAGCCAGCTGGACTCTGTCTGATATTTCAACTCCTCAATACCGCCGCCTGGTGGATTTTGGGCGAGTTGCACTCTACTCTAAACCGGATGTGGCGCTCTGTGCATCGGGGAAAATGTTCCGGCAGAGCTATCTTGTAATGTTGATCCAGACAAACACTTGAGTGCATTGGATCGCTTTCGAGACGCAAGAATCAATATGCTTTCGGCGTTTATTGCGTCATACAAACGGAAATGGGTCTAGCAGATCGAAATCAAATAATTGGAATATCTTTTCTCCAGACTAATCGGCCACAGGTAAGAGGAATCTAACGTTAATTCCAGCTCGATTGTCCATTTATTTCATTGCAATCCATCTGATCAACGTATGATGTCGTACTAAAGAAAGCTGTTACAAAGGATCAGATTAAACCGAATATATATATTTATTTATTTATTGATATATATTGCATAGTATTTGTATATCGTTTGATATCCCCTGTATATTCCTTGTACATATACACGGAATATCCCTTTAGCCCAGACCATAATATTCCATTCTCCTATTGGACAGCGGTCCACCGGCGCCAGGGACCGGCCTCCGGAGTCAGGTTCAAAGTCACCGTCAAGATGTGTCTGGACATGCCCGGCCTTGCCCAGGGATACGCGACAGAAATGAGATTGGAACTAGTTTGTTCACCGTGCGTATAAATACGGCGCAGGTGAATATAGAAGCCCTTTACCTTCCTTAGCATGTTACCGATAAGTTGAAGCCTCACCCACGATACAACGTGCGGTGAAGTATGGCCTGTTTGGCCCCAGAATAGAGCATTGAGACCGCGTGCGAATTAGTAACTGAATTGTCAGAGTTTGGCGCTATACCGTCGAGTGCGACATATTTCTATTAGGTAAATAATAGTCTATTTGTGTATAGTGTATCGTGCGGTTAAAGTTCTACAGTGACCAGCATCTCCAACGCTTCCTCGTATTAGCTAGAGTTCTTATCCAGGCTGGGCCGACCACATGGCGCTTTCACCCGAGGAGACCTAGACGAGAACCGTATGGACATGTACACTGGATTAATCTACCCGACGACTACATAGCCCTTTGCGGCTGGAATATATTTGCTTTGGTCCTGTGATTTATGGAGCGGATAATCGCCGACGCCTGCACGTGTTGGATTTACCCCGCGAGGAGTCAAGTCGAGTCGGCGCCTCAGAAAGCCTGAGGCCGACTAGCTTTCTTCACTGTGGAGCTACAGTCTACAAGAGAACCAAGCTGTATTCGTCTGTGGATCAAGAGGCTACTGCACCGGCTTCTGTACCTGAAGTCTCCCTAGTCATCGTTGACCAGACGTCCTACTACCGACAGATCTTCTACCCCCCCGCTGGCTTACAACCAGGGGGAACCCCTTCCAGTATCTCCCGCTATATTACTAGTGTACCATAGATATAATTCCCTAAGATTCAGGTCGTATAATTACCTCCTGCGTAACCAGAGAATGGACATTCGTTGTTGATTTGCCTACGCATATTCCTTTGCCTTACAAGTGCATTCAAAGAATAATGTAAAGTATCCTATGTACCTTTTGCTCCATTAAATACTTGATTATACCTTTGTTTGGAACCGATTTCATTGTGGGAAGTGTTCATCATATTCATATATCGTGTACTGTATGGCCAGTAATTAAAGTACATAAAGCGGTAGTGGTTTAATGATACCATACTTATCAATACAGTCAGGGAATTGTACCCCTCAGTTAGAATTGGTCCTTCGAGCCGGAGGGTAACTAGTGTAATATTAATATAGTGGTATTAATATTGACATGGCCTATGATGAACACTCCACAAAACGGTTCTCCTAAAGTAGATCGCCCGCAGCGTAGACGGCAGACACCTCAGTACTTAGAGGATTACGTTGCCAGTATACTACCTAGCCTTCTACAGACGGTAAACGCGGAAAAAGTAGATAGTAAAATTATGTCCGACCCTATCGCCCAGGTTACCCCGCCAATAGAGGCCCTAGTGGGTTCTAATGTAACTGACCAAGCTCACGGTAGGGACCAGGAGGGACCTGACACGACTTTACCCCCCGCCAAGACCGAAGAAGTAGTCCCC
The DNA here is from genome assembly GCF_963971535.1 of Notolepis coatsorum. Taxonomy (NCBI): domain Eukaryota; kingdom Metazoa; phylum Chordata; class Actinopteri; order Aulopiformes; family Paralepididae; genus Notolepis; species Notolepis coatsorum. The sequence continues at coordinate 196,699,035 of NC_140165.1, forward strand.
GGAGAGCTCCAGGATAAAGACAGCTCTCCAGGGATGGAACTTTACCCGCTACAAGAAGAAGAGACCCCGGAGATGGATCTCCAGGACTCGCCACAGGAGAACAGATCTCCAACGAGTACTGCCAGGAGCGGATCACCTCAACCAGCGTCTTCCCCCAGCGGGGCGGACAAGATGCTGGCACAGGCATTCCTCGCCAGCCTAGCAGCCTCTACAGAGCGCGATCGACTCCAAGCACAGATGCTTAGCGAGCGCGAATATTCTTCCATGGAAAGAGAACGCCTTCAAGCGCAGCAACGGAGCGACGAAGATCGTATACGTCTAGAGATTAGACGCCTTCAGACGGAAGAGAATATGGTAAGAGACCGGGCCGAAGCAGAGCGCGCCGCCGCCGAAGCCCAGCGCGCCGCTGCCGGTGCCCAAAGAGAAGCAGAGCGCGACATCGCTCTCACCAAGCGCGAAGCCGAGCGCGACCGATTACAAGCGCAGATAATGGAGCAGCTGATCGCCAGGGCGACACCCCCTCCCTCCGCACGGGGTTCCAGGGCCTCGTCAAGACACGGGTCAAGGGCACCCTCCCCTACCCGATCAAGCGACCCTGAGCCCGACCACCAGAGAGAGCCTATACCCCCCTCCGAACTCCTTCCCCGACCGGTCCACGCGAGGACCAGCTACAAGGAAGAAACGGTCTACACCGCGGAGAGGCTAAATAGACGACTACAGGATCTAGAGGACCTGCCAGAGCAAGAAGAAGAGGGAGAGGAGGAGAGTCAAGCCCGACAGCAGCACAGAACTCCACAGGACCAGGAGGTCCAGTACAGCCCAGGCTCTACCCCCGCGGCTCTGCGCTACAGACCCCCGACTCAATTCACGGGTGAGCTTGACGCACGACCAGCCCCGAGGAATAGCACCTGGATACGCGGGCCATGGTACCCAGCAGGTACCAGCCCACCAAGAGGCGTAAGAGGAGACTCGCCTAGGAGGCCTCTCTTCCAACGCTCACCGATGTGCCAACCATCCATGGCATCATACATTGGCACACCGACGTTTCCGGACTTCACCCACGAGAACAGAGCACAGTACACGGAGCTACGAATGTGCTTAGAGACAATGATGTCCGATGTAGCTGACGAACCGTACAAGTATGCTATCCTACTGAAGCACCTCAAGGTGCCCCGAGCGCACAATATAGCGCTGGCCTATGCCACCTCTACTACCCCATACACAGCGGCTCTAGCAGCACTCGACCAAAGATATGGACGCATATGGGATTACGTAATACAAGAGATAAGGCATATTGACCGCCTACCTCCAGCCACAGACAATCGCTCACTAGATGACCTGTCTATCAAGGTACAATCCCTGGTAGGGATGCTGGGGGCGCAAAGAGAAAAGGGTATGCACGAACTGTACGCAAACTCTAATGTCGAGAGGATTTTAGAGAAGCTTCCGCCCGCCCGACAAGAGCGCTTCAGGTGGCAAAGAGACCACCGTGATCCTAACGGTCCCGAGCCATCCCTCCTAGACCTAGCCGACTTCCTGGCGAGAGAAGTCAACAGCCTACGGTTGGATACGTTCATGCGGAGCACCCCAAGCTCCAGAGAGGGACCTAGGAGAGCAAACGATGGCCGAAGATTGGTGACCGTCATGCACCAATCAGAATCAGTACCGAGCAGCAAGAACCACAGTACCCCCTCGATGAAAGAGAAGTGGAAGATGGTGTGCCCGTACTGCGAAAAAGAACACTGGTTGTCACAATGTGACACGTTCAAGAAGATGACCGCCGACGAGGTGGGTCAATGGATAAAGTCCAACCGACGCTGTTACCGATGTGCGCGCAGTCACATGGCAGCCGACTGCCGCTTAAAGAAGAGGTGTAGTCGGTGTGACGGAGCCCACCTAGATGTCCTACACGACAGTAACAGAAGAAAGCCTGCACCCTCAAGCAGCACAAAGGCAAGTGTTATGTACATTGACCCCGCCAGCAGCGGGGGCGCCCGAGTGCTCTTAAAGGTGGTCCGCGTAACACTGAGTTACCAAGACAAGGTCATGGACACTTACACCGTCCTTGACGACGGGTCAGAGAAGACCCTTCTCCTCGCATCCGCTGCGGCCCAGCTGGGGCTGCGGGGGAGCGAAAACCAGATGACGATTCGGACAATAAGAAGAGATCTAAAGACGATAAAGGGCGAGAATGTCTCCTTCACTATCGCAGCAAGCGGGCAGCCAGAGAGACGGTATAGGATTACTAATGCTTTCACCAGCCAAGAAATAGGCCTGTCGCAGTATACCTACCCCATCGCCAAGCTGATGGATAAATATGTGCACCTGCGTCAACTACCTATCCCGCTCATAGACGGTGCCACCCCGACCCTGCTGATAGGCTCCGACCATGCAGACCTCATAGTCCCGATAGACCGGGTCCACACAGGGCCCAGAGGCTGTCCTGCAGCAGTCGAGACTCGCCTAGGATGGACATTACAAGGCCCCCTCGCTAAGTCTCTTAACCGAACAGCAGCCACTAGCTGCCTCCACTCCAGAGTGACAGAAGAAGACACCACCCTCCTACAGCATGTCGAGAGGCTATGGACACTAGAGACAATGCCCTTTAAGAACGAAAAGAAAGACATTCGTTCCAAGGAAGACATTTACGCTATAGCACTCCTCGAGCAAGGGACAAAGAGAGTCAAAGTCAACGGAGTGATGAGATACGCAACTCCACTCCTGAGGCGAGAGGGTATGCCCACCTTCCACGCCCCAAAAGAAGCGACGGAGCGGTATCTATTGAACACAGAGCGGCGCATAGCCAGAGACCCCGCTCAAGAGACTGTGTACCGCGCTGAGATTAACAAGCTAATCACAGCGGGACACATAAAGAAAATTGACATTAAAGAGGCCGATCAGACGACCGAATCATGGTACGTGCCGCACCACAAAGTCCACCACAACGGCAAGGATCGTATTGTGTTCAACTGCAGCTACCAGATCGGATCACAAAATCTGAATAAAGAGCTCTTGCCCGGCCCAACACTCGGCCCCTCCCTACTAGGCGTGTTACTACGTTTCCGCCAGGACAAGGTGGCCATCAGCGGCGACATCAAAGGGATGTTCCTGCAGGTGAGACTAGTGGAGGAGGACAAGCCCCTGCTGCGGTTCCTATGGAGAGAGAGGATCGGAGATGAGCAACCAGCCATCTATCAATGGGAAGTCCTCCCTTTCGGAACCACATGCAGTCCATGCTGTGCTACGTTTGCACTGCAAAAACACGTCGCAGAGGACCCAGCAGCTGATGAAGAGGTCCGAAAAAGTGTAGAAAATAGTTTCTACGTGGACAACTGTCTGCAAAGCGTCTCGACGCCAGAAGAAGCCGAGGCCCTTCTACTCAAGCTCCGCGCCTCCCTGATCAAAGGCGGCTTTGATCTCAGGCAGTGGGCCAGCAGCGACCCGCAAGTATTGCACAGCCTCTCCCCCGAGGACAAGGCAGCAAGCAGCGAGACCTGGATGGCGACCATCCCAGGAGAAGCCCAAGAAATGACATTAGGACTAGTCTGGCGCTTCAAAACAGACTCGCTCCATTATAAACACACACCCCTGACCAAGGAGCAGGGAAGGTCGACTGCACTACCGACCACCAGACGGAGTGTATACAGAACACTCGCCAGACAATATGACCCGTTGGGATGTATTCTACCTTACACCACCAGGGCAAAGATGATTGTAAGAGCGTTATGGGACAAGGACCAGGGCTGGGACGACCCCATACCCGAACACCTTGCATCCACATGGAGAGAGTGGGAGACGGAACTCAGCTCACTCCCAGGTGTTAACATACGCCGCAGCTACTTCCCACCCACAGTGAGGCCGGAGACGTGCCAGATGGACCTGCACGTCTTCAGCGACGCCTCCGAAGTAGCCTACGGTTTGGTGGCCTACTTGCGTGCCCGAGAGGAGGGAGGAGAAATACATACTGCCTTCATCCTGGCTTGCTCAAGAATAGCCCCACGAAAGCAACAATCTATCCCGCGTCTAGAGCTCTGCGCAGCCCTAACAGGAGCGCAACTCGCCACGTTAATCCAACGTGAACTCACCATTCCGGTGCAAAGAACAATCTTGTGGTCAGACTCCACGACAGTACTCACATGGATCCGGTCTGATTCGTGCAGATACAAGGTCTTCGTGGGAGTCAGAGTCACAGAGATTCAAGATTTAACAGAAGTAGCAAGCTGGAGGTATGTGGACACAAAACACAACCCAGCTGACGTCATCACCCGGGGAATGTCCCTGGATGACCTCACCCGTCACAACCTATACAGTGACGGGCCAGAGTTCCTCAAGCTCCCGGAAGAAGAGTGGCCTACACCCACCCCACGGGAAGCGAGTAAAGAGGAGGCAGAAAACAAGAAATCTATGTTCTGTGGATTGAACACACTCGTCTCCACAGACCCCGACATAGTCGATTGCCTCACCCTAGAGAGTGCGCAGCTAAAGACATTCCTGTGGCACCACCCAGAGGTTCAGCTCACTACTGACATTACTGCAGCTGACTACGAAGAAGCGGAACTTCTTCTACTACAACGAGCCCAGAGAGACTCGTTCCCCGATGAGCTAGACTGTCTACAGGGAGCAAAGCCAGTCCCATCAGACAGCAGACTGCTCCACCTAGCCCCCGAGAGCGACGCCCATGGTCTCATCAGAGTGGGTGGTCGTCTGCGGAGAGCTCCAGACTTACCGGATGACGTCAAGTACCCGATAGTCTTAAACAGCCGACACAAGGTCACAGAGCTGATCATAAAGAAATACGACGAGGATGTGCATCACGCCGGGGCAGAGAGAGTCTTCGCGGAGATCAGACGTCGTTATTGGATACTGCAAGGGAGAGAAGCAGTGCGGCGCTTCCAGCGAACCTGTCTAGACTGTCGTAAGTGGCGAGCGCAGCCCAGTATACCCCGGATGGCTGACCTACCTCCCTGTCGCCTCCGACTCGGCGACAAGCCTTTTCACTCCACCGGTATGGACTGTTTCGGCCCGCTGTATATAAAGAAAGGAAGAGGAACCGAGAAGCGGTGGGGTATTGTATTCAAATGCATGACCACCCGAGCGATGCATATAGAACTCCTTCCAACCATGAGCACAGACTCATTCCTTATGGCCTTCCGAAGATTCACATCGCGGAAAGGTAAACCGTCTATATTGTTGTCTGATCACGGGACAAACTTCAAAGGCGGAGAAAGAGAGCTGAGAGAGAGCTTCCAAGCTATGGGCCCAGAACTTAAGACCCACCTCGCTCCATACCAGATTGACTTCCAGTTTAATCCCCCGAACGCACCTCACTTCGGTGGAACTTGGGAACAAGAAGTACGTTCTATAAAGACAGCCCTGTACGCCGTGCTTGGGGCCCAGACCGTGGCGGAAGAAGTCCTAATGACAGTCCTCACGGAGATCGAGGGAGTATTGAACTCAAAGCCCCTCGGTTACGTCTCAAGTGATGTAGCAGATGTCGACCCAGTCACCCCCAACACACTCTTGATGGCGCGGCTGGACCCCGTGCTACCACAGACAATGTACAGGCCTGAAGAAGCGAACGGCCGAAGAATGTGGAGGTACAGTCAAGTATTGGCTGACAAGTTTTGGAACAGCTTCCTACTCCACTACCTACCGTCTCTACAGACCCGCCAGAAATGGGTGAAAGAGAGAGACAATTTGACAGAAGGAACAGTCGTCATGATTATCGACCAGTCACTACCCCGAGCTATGTGGCCGGCCGGCCGCGTAAGCAAAGTGATCACCGGTGCCGACGGAAAGGTCCGTGCAGCCGAAGTGCTCGTCCAAGGGCGGACCTACACCCGACCCGTGGCGAGGCTAATAGAACTGCCAAGGCTCCCCGATACCATCGATGACGACCATGACCCCATGACTTTGTGAACTGACCGATCCCTCACAACAGACATTGAGTAGTGGACAGTGCGGTTAATCTGTCTCTGCTTAGCTAATTAGGTGGGACTAATTAGGGCGCGGCTGTTACAAAGGATCAGATTAAACCGAATATATATATTTATTTATTGATATATATTGCATAGTATTTGTATATCGTTTGATATCCCCTGTATATTCCTTGTACATATACACGGAATATCCCTTTAGCCCAGACCATAATATTCCATTCTCCTATTGGACAGCGGTCCACCGGCGCCAGGGACCGGCCTCCGGAGTCAGGTTCAAAGTCACCGTCAAGATGTGTCTGGACATGCCCGGCCTTGCCCAGGGATACGCGACAGAAATGAGATTGGAACTAGTTTGTTCACCGTGCGTATAAATACGGCGCAGGTGAATATAGAAGCCCTTTACCTTCCTTAGCATGTTACCGATAAGTTGAAGCCTCACCCACGATACAACGTGCGGTGAAGTATGGCCTGTTTGGCCCCAGAATAGAGCATTGAGACCGCATGCGAATTAGTAACTGAATTGTCAGAGTTTGGCGCTATACCGTCGAGTGCGACATATTTCTATTAGGTAAATAATAGTCTATTTGTGTATAGTGTATCGTGCGGTTAAAGTTCTACAGTGACCAGCATCTCCAACGCTTCCTCGTATTAGCTAGAGTTCTTATCCAGGCTGGGCCGACCACATGACGCTTTCACCCGAGGAGACCTAGACGAGAACCGTATGGATATGTACACTGGATTAATCTACCCGACGACTACATAGCCCTTTGCGGCTGGAATATATTTGCTTTGGTCCTGTGATTTATGGAGCGGATAATCGCCGACGCCTGCACGTGTTGGATTTACCCCGCGAGGAGTCAAGTCGAGTCGGCGCCTTAGAAAGCAGGAGGCCGACTAGCTTTCTTCACTGTGGAGCTACAGTCTACAAGAGAACCAAGCTGTATTCGTCTGTGGATCAAGAGGCTACTGCACCGGCTTCTGTACCTGAAGTCTCCCTAGTCATCGTTGACCAGACGTCCTACTACCGACAGATCTTCTACCCCCCCGCTGGCTTACAACCAGGGGGAACCCCTTCCAGTATCTCCCGCTATATTACTAGTGTACCATAGATATAATTCCCTAAGATTCAGGTTGTATAATTACCTCCTGCGTAACCAGAGAATGGACATTCGTTGTTGATTTGCCTACGCATATTCCTTTGCCTTACAAGTGCATTCAAAGAATAATGTAAAGTATCCTATGTACCTTTTGCTCCATTAAATACTTGATTATACCTTTGTTTGGAACCGATTTCATTGTGGGAAGTGTTCATCATATTCATATATTGTGTACTGTATGGCCAGTAATTAAAGTACATAAAGCGGTAGTGGTTTAATGATACCATACTTATCAATACAGTCAGGGAATTGTACCCCTCAGTTACAAAAGCTGTTACTGACAATCAAGGAATCATAAACGACCCCCCCCCCCTTTCCTTCACGCATGATGGAGCATAATGTATACCGAGCATATGCATTTGAATTTTTTAATATAGCGTGTATAGGAAGGAAACGCCAATCGATTATGTATAATATGCGTCGGGGCCTATAACTCGCGTTCTAGGAATTACTGCTCTACACTCTAAAAACATACTTATATTCACGACGGTACTAACACGACAATGTATGAATGGAAAAATATAACGTTCCCACATCCGGAACGATAGATACCCGATGTTGAATGGGCCATAGTAATGTCGATATAGCTATAATATTTAAAAAGTTATAGCCCTGCAAAGAAGGTGAGCGACTCCATAGGCTTACAGCCCTGCCAGAGAGTGGTATAAGATGGGCAAACTGCATGGCACAGAATGTGTTAACAATTGTGTGTGTTGAATCGTACTGTATTGTACCCATTCTGCAATCTGTTAATAAAGTTTTCAATTAATCAAGATGTGGATACACTATTTGATGCTCTGCTGAGAGACAGCTGTGTTTTTGTTTACATAACTAGCATTCTAGTTTTCTTCAGATAAGATAAGATATTCCTTTATTGATCCCCTTGGGGAAATTCAGGCATCATAGCAGCATGGGGTGGGGGGGTAACTGTACATTGGATTATCGACGAAACCTTACTTGGTCCCAAGAAGTGGGTCTTGTGTATTATTGGGTTAGGACATTTACTGTACATTGGAGGGGGTTGGGTTAGGACATTTACAGGGGCCAGTTTCGAATTGCAGTCTCCCGTAGGTGCTCTTTGAGAGTGGTTTTGAAAGTGGGTAGCGATTCACATTCCTTTACAGCTGTGGGTAGGGCGTTCCACATTGATGTGGCATAATTGCGAAACGTGTTTAGTCCCTTGTTTGAGCCGAATCTGGGTTTCACGTGTTGTGGTTGTGGTATTCACTGACCTTTGGGAGGTATTTTGACATGTACATGGGTACCTTAGTCATGTAGTGTATCTTGTAGACCAGGCCCATTGCAAGTTGCTGTACTCTGTCGTCTACTCTAAGCCATCCTAGGTTGTCAAAGTGGGCAGGGGTGAGGTGGGTTGTATATATTTTTCCCCCACCGTATGTAAATTTTTTCTCCCACCCACCGACCCCCTCCTAATGTACAGTATCCTCCCCATCATATGTATATATTCTCTGTTAGGATCTATGGGTAACAGTACTGTATGTTTGCATATCGTATATGTCACAAATGTAACAGTACTATATACCTGTATGTCATGTATGTCCCTATGCCATAAATGTCATGATGTCATGTATACCTGTGAACTGTGTTTGATTGTAAACTGAAGTTCAACTTAAATACAGACTCCATTGTCAAAAAAGGTCAGCAGAGGATCTACCTGCTGAGAAAGCTGAACAATTTTAATGTTAGTGCGAAGATCCTGAGCACTTTTTATAGTTTTCTTCTTTTAAAAAAAATCTCCCCCCCCCCCCCCCCCCCCCCCCGCCTCTTTTTCCGTTTTTCTCCCCTCCCAATGTTAGTCGTTATGCCAATTCCCAATCCCCTTCCTGGTCGTTGCGCACTCTACCCCCTATACCGTCGGTCCGGGAGGGCGGAGACTATCACATGTGTACCCAGCCTACCGCTTCTTTTCACCTGGCAGCGCAGACTCTCACTGGGAGAGTGTAACATGTGGAAGGTCACACTACCTCTCCTAGATCCTTCCCTTGCTGTGCAGGCACCCCGACCGAACTGTAGGAGTCGCTGTTTAGAGCGACCAGGACAAACCCTCGCCGGATTTCCCACCCGCTAACACTGCCAATTATGTTAGTATGGACGGTCGGCCAACCCGGAAGCACCACAGCTGTATTCGATCCCACTGTCTCTGTGGTGGTAGACAGACGCTTAGTCCGCTGCACTCTTGTGGTAAATATTGACGTTGAATTTCATAATTAATATGTGTGAATAAATTAGAAGACCACATCAAAAGCCAGATGTACCTTTCAATAGCAGAGTGGACTCAGTGGCTAAAACAGTCTCAACTGTAAGTTGAGACAGTTGCAGCAGATAACAACAGCAATAGTTATTTCAACCCCCACTCAAGCAATGACTAAATAAGGGAACAAACGACACCTTCTCGAACTGACTGTATGTAAATGCTGATTAGAGACAGCTGGGTTGACCACAGGGCAGACCAGTTTAGACTTGTTGAAGAGATGATTAGGCATGGACACTAAGTCACAAACAAAGTTATCTATTAATCAACTGTTTAGTATCAAAAGAGTAAACCATAATATTAGAAATGGGTAAACGGGAGAGACAGTTGGTAAAAGGTTTATTGGAATAGTACTCTGTAATCAGTTGAGTTGAAAGACCACACCAAGGAGGGGGGGCCATAAAGACCCCCCTTCTTATCACTGAGGGAAGATGACATCACACCACCCCACCTGGAGACAAGACCCAACCCCCCCACAAGAAGACGCTGGATTGGACGACCATATTAGTAAAATGTGCTATTATTGGCTAGAAATTATAGGATATAAGGGCCGACAAAGTGTTATTCTGGAGCCCAGACCCCACCCAGGTCTGCATGCTCCAACCGCTCCCCACCGAGAGACTACTGCTGAGCTGTTTTAATGTAAGTAAGCCGAATGGAACCACCATGTTTGGTTAGAATAGAATGTAGAACTTAGCTTAGAAACCAGGCTTACTTATATACAAAAAGGGCTTACAGTGTTGTCAATGTATGTTCAAATTATGTTAACAAGTGACTGTTTTGTGTACATATTGGGGTTTGAGATGCAAAACCTTGTTGATTCCTGTACACAGCAGCCATGTTAATGTTGTCTGATAATCTTTTGTATGTGAAAGGCAACCTTCTATTCACTCTTGGCCTCTGGCTCAAATAAATGTTGAGTTGAACTATAGTTCTGGTTTGTCTGGCTACACGTTTATTCTTCATCTGCTTTAAGTCAGATGAGGAGACCAACAATTCGATCACGTATGATCCCTTTCTCCTCCTTCCAGATAAGCAATCCCATTGTACTGTACTACAATAACCTTCGATTATTGTAGGATTCTGTAGGAATATACTACATAAATGGTGCCGTTCTTACCCACCCTGTTGTGCCCCCCTGAAGATGTGCGGTGAGGTCTCTGTGGCTGGCTGCTCAGTGCCGGGACCTTGCGTGTATGTTGGGGACGTGCAGGGAAAGAGCTGGGGGTTGTTGCGTTTGAAGTTGCAGGGCAGGGGTTTGTTGTCTGGATGGAGGACAGAAGGACAGGATGAAGGCTGGTTGTGTACGCCACTAGTTGGGACCCACAGTGAATATGGCCTTTTGCGTACAGGAATGGGGGAGCGGTGGTTAGGTTAGTTTAGGTTAGGATATCCGGAGGTATAGGGATCGCGCTTGTTGTGCAGTAAACATGCAAACGTGGGCTTTTGATGTTTGTATGTTTGTTCAGACACAGGAGGCCGTTCCCGGCCTATACGGACCAAGGGGGTTGAGCCTCGTATAGAATAAACTATACGAAGGGGGGGAGGCATAACGACTGTTTAACAGCATGATCAAAGCGTTGAATTGCAGTAGATTGAAACGTTAATTGAATCGTGAAATGCGGTAGGTCTATAGTGGCAATTTAACTGGGCGCATTTTGGGTAGTGAAAACACCTATTTCATTATAACCTAGAAGGTGGAGCGCAGATGAGGTGGCTATTTTTTTACATATCGAAGCAATGTGGGAATCGTGTCTATACTGGGTTTGTGGGGCAGAGTCTGCGCTGGGTGACTGACTCAACGGCACCAGCGGGGATTCTGGCCCGTAGGCAGAGTATGGGGTCGTTAAACACACGAGTTCGACATTTTTGGATCATGTGGATCAGAATGATTAAGAGCGAAATAGATCAGTGATAAATGGGGGACCTGTTATGCGATTACAGGCAGGAAACGACACGATTAATATGAGTGAGGGCTAGCTGGTAAAGACGAGGTTGTAAAATGTTTTTTTGGGATAAGCGTGGAGAACGTCAAATCGACGGGACGTGGTATCTGCATTGAAATATCGGCCGAATTAAATGAAGATATGCCCGCTTTAGGGCATATTCAAATGGATCAAGATGGCGAGGGGGTTGTCTTATAATTTGAGTTTATGGATTACAAAAACCCGAAAGTCAAAGGCGGTCCTATTTTAATACGTACACGCCAGACATATTAAACGACTCGTGCGCTGTAATAAAGGGCGAACAATGGTGCTTGATAACAATTCGGTTGAAAGACTGATTTAGTACTTAGTACAATTCGGTTCAAAACATCTGGTTGTGAACTTGAACATTCAGTAAAATTAAAGCGAACGGTTGCACTTAATCTCGGTTTTAATAGTCGCGCGAGGTATGTGTGAACAATGGCTATGGTTAGGAATGATTGACGAAACGTAAGAGCTTATTGTTGTATTATTATGGTATTTTAATGACCAACGACCATGGGTCTGGAGCGAATCATATTGGAGATTGGGGCTAACTAGCGTAGCTCTGTGGAAGAGCCGCGGTGAAACTAGGGACGTTACGGCAACAATATGAGAGGAATTGACGAAACACTGTGGCGGCAATTGTTGTTAAGAAGCGAATCGAGGCATAAGTTGGGGAGATTGTGGCCGTTTTGAGGGTTATAATTGATGCAGTAACGATTGTGTACGATATTAAGAAGTCGCTGCTTGATGACGTCATGGTGTTGAATGGAGAGTGTGAAACGTCCACGGTGCGTGGAGCCGGACGAAGAGAAGGGTAGGAGAATTGGTTTATGATTCGTGTTGGACTGTGTATGCGGCGTTGGTAGGTGAGAATGTTTTAAAAATTATTTTCTTTTAAAGTAGTTTGTTATTTAAGCATGTGTGAGTTGTTTATTGTTAGATTGGTACTGGGCGGATTGGATGAATGTACGGATCTCGAACGTGGCATAACTTGGGGCTTCCGGGAATGCATGGAACCTCGCATCGGGGCTGGCTAGGCTAGTTAGCTTGCGTGCGGTTGTTTTGTGAGTTTGCGAGCGACATGTGTTACGATTCGAGTTTTGAAAATGACGTTTAGGAAGGGTTAAAGAACGCGGTGGTTGTCGTGGCATTATGTTGTGTTGAAACAAAGCGTTTATGTTATTAGTTATGCTTTGTCCCGATGCATCGTTCTGTGTGCGCCGTTTGCTACTGCGCATGCGCGGTACAACGTGGATCAATGCATTCGTAGTAATTCGCTCAGGGAATGGATAACGGGTAAGGGTATATTCTGCATTATGTAAAATGGTTGTGTTTGTATATTGTGCACTCTGTGGGTTGTAAACAGTGTTCTGGGAGTGGTTTTGGTTGCACTACTACAAGTTGTGTGGCAAAATAGGGTGTTTTAGGTGTAGCATGTGATGAGACAGGGGAAGATGAACAAGGAGTAGATGATTTAATGTACATGCCCTTAACTACACTGGGATTCATAAACCAGATACACATTGTACTTGTAACAATGGGCAATAAAAATGTTACACAAGGGGAGTCTTGACCAAGTGGGGAGAGGCATATCGCTTGCGTCATATTTGATTAATACATCTACATTATAATCACATGTCACCTATATACAGGGCTAAGCGTTCCCAGAATATCCTGTTTACAGTTATGAGACTTAGCATGATTGGAACTTAACTGATAATAATGTTTAATTTCTAATAGGTGGTGGTTGATAGAAATGCTTATGTGTGTGTTGTGCATGTACAAATGTGATTTTAAGATCTGTATAGGAAAAATCTGTATAGAATGGTAATTATTTTTAGATGTTTGTATGAGGTGAATCTTTAATACACTGTTAAGAAACAATCCCCACTACCAAAATGAGAGTTTACCCAAATCAAAAACCCTGGGTAGACAAATCCGTCCGTGAAGCTCTGAGAGCGCGCACCAAAGCATACAACGACGGCCTAGTGGCAGGCAACATGAATGACCACAAGGTGGCGCGATACAACGTAAGGAGGACAGTGACAGAGGCCAAACGACGCTACAAGGATAAAATTGAACTCCAGTTTGAACAGGCTGACTCTAGAGCTATGTGGCAGGGGCTCAAAACGATGACAGACTACAAAGGCGCCTCCCTCAAACTGAACAGTGACATCTCCTTAGCAAATGACCTCAATACCTTCTATGCGAGGTTTGATGCTGGTAATAACAACACCAGCCCACAAGCCACGGCAATGGGGGGGGGGGGGGGGGGGTCGGCTGCTGATGGAGACGTAGTGTTCAGGGTAACAGAGCATGAGGTGAGGCGGACCTTTAAAAAAGTGAATATCAGGAAGGCAGCAGGTCCGGACGGCATCCCCGGCCGCGTCCTAAAAGTCTGTGCCGACCAACTGGCCCCAGTATTCACTGACATATTTAACCTGTCCTTAGAACAGGCTGTCATCCCCACCTGCCTGAAGAAGTCCACTATTATCCCTGTACCCAAAAAATCCAAGCCTGCTTGCCTCAACGACTACCGCCCTGTAGCTCTCACCTCCATAGCCATGAAGTGCTTTGAGAAGCTAGTAAAGGGCTACATCTGCTCCTCCCTCCCCATCAACATGGACCCCCTGCAATTTGCATACCGCCCCAACAGGTCCACGGAGGACGCCATAGCCCATGTGCTGCACACAGCAGCATCACACCTGTACAAGAGGCAGGGGAACTATGTGAGAATGCTATTCATCGACTACAGCTCGGCATTCAATACCATAGTCCCCTCCATACTCATAGCCAAGCTCAGGGACCTGGGCTTGAACTATGACCTCTGCCAGTGGGTCTTGGACTTCCTGACTGGCAGACCCCAGGTGGTGAGAGCAGGCAACTGCACCTCCTCATCCATCACCCTCAACATAGGGGCCCCCCAGGGCTGTGTTCTGAGTCCCCTCCTCTACTCCCTGTACACACACGACTGTGTGGCTCAGCGGAGTAGCAATACAATCATCAAATTTGCTGACGACACAGTGGTGGTGGGCCTGATCTCTGCCAACGACGAGAGGGCCTACCTGGAAGAGGTCAAGGTCCTGGCGGGATGGTGCCAGGAAAACAGCCTCTCCCTGAACGTCAGCAAAACAAAGGAGATGATTGTGGACTTCAGGAGGTCGGGGGTCAAGGACTACAGCCCCCTCAGCATCGACGGGGCACCGGTTGAGAGAGTCAACAGCTTTAAGTACCTCGGAGCCTACATATCCGAGGACTTGACATGGACCACACACATTGACAGTGTTGTGAAGAAGGCACGACAACGCCTCTACTTCCTCAGGAGCCTAAGGAAGTTCCAAGTCAGTCAGAAGATCCTTAAGAACTTCTACTCATGTACAATAGAGAGCATCTTGACTGGCAACATCACCTCCTGGTTTGGGAATAGCACTGCACAAGACCGAAGCAGACTACAAAGAGTGACACGTTCAGCCGAACGCACAATTGGAGGGGGGCTCCCCACCCTCCAGAACATTTACAACAAGCGTTGCAAGGGCAAGGCTAAGAGAATCATTAAAGACTCCAGTCACCCGAACAACTGCCTCTTTGAACTGCTGCGGTCAGGCAAGCGATACCGGAGTCTCAAGGCGAGCACAGAAAGACTCAGAAGAAGCTTCTATCCCCAGGCCATCAGGCTGCTAAACGAACAATGAACACTACACAACAACAACCACCAAACGCACATAGCACACACATCCACACGCACACACTCACTTTAAACAAACACACTGTAGCACCCACTCCACACACTTTATAGCACACACCCACTTTAAACAAACACACTGTAGCACCCACTCCCCACACGTTATATTTATTGATGAAGGATTGCACTACAACTCGTACACCTTACTGTAAATTGTACCTCATCCCATTTCGGCTTTGCACTATATAGTACTGTACATTAGTACACCGCATAGTATTGTATATTATATGGTAACTCAGAACATTGTACATATGTCTATACCGAACACTGTGACCTCATTTTCTTCTTCTAAATTACAATGCTATACTATGTTATTTGATACTATCTTGTCTAGCACAGTCTCTGGAGCGTAACAGTAAGAAGCATTTTGTATGAAAGTATTCTGTACTTCTGTATGACAACTATTAAAGAAACTTGAAACTTAAAGAAACTAATATGTTGACACAGGCCTCCGACTTGTAGGAGATTATAATTTATTGATAGAGGCTTGCTGTCTGTGTTAGAAAACAGTTTTATTAATGCAATGGCGATTTAGTGGTGATAATTGTGAGTACAGAAAGTTTAGAGATTGTTTTTCTTTAATGCCATTGGATTACATAGGCTGATGTATTATATTGAGATTGATTGCAAGTCCGGGGGTCACAATAGGATAACTTAGTGACGGGCGACTTGTTTGAGTGCTGTAACTTTAATGATATGATTGTGTTTACAGTAGTTGAGATAATACTAGGTGAAATTGCAAATATGTGCTACTTAACCTCTGGGGGAGAGGGATTTAGCCTCCCCTGGAGGCAGTAGGAATGTGTGTTTTTTTTTTTTTTTTTTTTTTTTGGTCTTTTTCCCCCTCCATTTTCCTCCGATTTTCTCCCATCCCAATGTTAGTCGTATGCCAATTCCCAGTCCCTTCCTGGTCGCTGCGCTTTACCCCCCACAGTCAGATCATTTGGGAGAGTGGAGGCTACCACGTGCTTCCTCCGACACACGTCCAGCCAATCACCGCTTCTTTTCACCTGGCAGCGCGGATTCTCATTGAGAGGGCGTAGCGTGTGGGAGGACCACACTATCCCCCTCACGTCCAATCCGCGCTTAGCAGGCGCCCCGACCGAACTGTAGGAGTCGCTGTTTACAACGACCCGGACCCACCCCGCCAGCTTCTCCCACCCTCTGATACAGCCAATTGTATCAGTGCAGACGGCCAGCCAAGCTGGTGACAACCCCGGAGCTGTGAGCTGGATTCGAACAGGCGAATCAAGCTCACAGCTCCGGGGCTGGTGACGAACGCAATCTCCGCTCGACCACCTAACCGCCTTAGGAATGTGTGTTTTATTCAAACCTGGGGGGCGGCTTGCCCCCAGGGTGAGGTGTATGAAATGATTAACCTTTTGATGAAGTTGCAGGGGACCTGCATATGGTGGTTTATGTTTATGATCGCTGTTACAACTCATGAGAGGGACCTCGAATAGATCTTTACAGCAGGAAGGGGATTACGTTGTATGCCCAAGGGGGGTCAAGAAGGGGCAGCTGTTACAGGGGCGGTTATACGACAGGAATACGGAGCGGAGCTAATCAGTTAGATGCAGGGGAAGTAGAGGTCAGAGGTGAAGATTGCAGAAGACAGTTGTAAAGTGAGATAACAGTTGACAGTTATTTTTACAACAAGGGACAGGGAAGGTGAGACAGGAAGCACGCTAATACAGAACACAGCTGGGTGAGTGAGTGAGAAAATCAGGGAGGTAGTCGTTCAATGGGATTATGACTTTTGGATGGCTAGCTTTTTGGTTAGGGGGAATAGCGGTAGACTCTCAAGGTACTAGGAATGCTTTGAGGTTCTGTCGTTGAGGGAGAGTTCCTAGACTCTTTCTGGCAGTAGGTAGGAGTGTAGAAGTTAAGTGTGGATTGTGTTAGCCGGAAATGAGTGTAGACTGAGTTAGGAGTAGGAGAGGGAGAAACAAATAACCATTGTTTGTCGGTCTGTGGTTGATTAACGAGTTGTATGAGAGAGAGTTTGAAAGTATTTGTTTAGGATCAATTGATCAGAGTGACTGTGGATGATTGGCGGTGGTCTGTTTTTTGTCTGTGGTTTAATTTCAGTGAGTGGTTGAGGCTGTGAAGGTAGAATGGAAGTGTTGATTTCGTTTTCTTTAAAGGGTGTGTGAGATTTTGATTTGGTTTCTTTCAAATATGTTTAACGGTTAAAATCAATGCCTGGGAACTTAATTTACAGGTGGAAGTTGTAATGGTTTGGTTGTTATTTCTTTTCTATTTTAATCTTTAATTGTGTGGACTGAAAGGTGTTTGAATGGAACCTGTAGGGATGACTGTGCTGACTTGAGAGGTGTCAAAGTCACAATGACATGTGTGAATGGAACGGTTGGGTGATGAGATATTGAATGTAAATCTTTGGATTTCTTTTCTTTTCTTTCTAAAAACCATTGAGGTGGTCTAAGTTTGGAGCTTGTTGTTTTTATTGATTTGCTGTTTTTGGTATGAATGGTAACTTAATTTCACATGTGGGCGATGTGGAACAAAAAGGATGTGGGGTCTGTTGGGATATTTTTTTTAATTATTTGCCTTTTGGTTCTTATTTCTCATCTATTTTTATGGTCTGAGTGGAGAGAGCTGGAGGCTGAAGGAAGTGGCGTCAGGGCGGAATGTCAACAAAAGCTAAGTGGCCTGTCACATTTGCATATGATTAACATTTGGCTTCTCTTGAAAATATTTGACATGTTATGTGATAAGGGTTTGTTTTGTGTTTGTTCCCTCGCAGATTTCAGTCGAGGGGGGGAGACGGACCGTCACAGGTAGAGGAATCATGGAGGATGTGTAGGAATACATTTCAGTAGATTGCAACACAGAGGAGTGGACCTGTTCAGTTGTCTCCTGTAGGGAATTGTTAGGTTGTGAAAAGAGATCGCTTGTGGGCGCTGGCCCCTCCTTCATCATAGCCCCGAGAGCAGTGGCCAAAACAGACGCAGGTTTGGTTAAAACGTCCAGACTGAGAGAGTCGTCTGTAAATCCAGGGAAGAACGGTCATGGGTCAGAATGTGACGAGATCACAGGCCTACAAACAGTGGCTACAGCTGAGGCTGGCCAGCATGGGGTGTAAAAATGAATACTAATTGTCGTGTCTCCCCCAGATCTTATAAAAGAATGTGGAACCAAAACGTTCTGTAACTTAAGAAAAATGGGTTGTTAAAAATTGTGTTTTATTTTAAGGTAAAATGTTTAGATTAAATTGTTTTATTGTTTTCAACAAACCCAAAAAGTTGTTGTTTAAAAGGTGGGCCTCTGGCTATGAGCCTTGAGAAGGAAAAAACTCATTGATGATATGTACCAAAGAATAATGGAAAAAGAAAAAATGGAGAAATTTGAAGAAATGATTTTTATTTTGGAAAAAAAATGATTTTTATTATTCAATTGTATGGTTAGTATGTATAGAAAATCAAGTCAATATACAGTATGTGACAATGAGAATTGTCAAAGTGGGGAAATGTGGTAAATATTGACGTTGAATTTCATAATTAATATGTGTGAATAAATTAGAGGACCACATCAAAAGCCAGATGTACCTTTCAATAGCAGAGTGGACTCAGTGGCTAAAACAGTCTCAACTGTAAGTTGAGACAGTTGCAGCAGATAACAACAGCAATAGTTATTTCAACCCCCACTCAAGCAATGACTAAATAAGGGAACAAACGACACCTTCTCGAACTGACTGTATGTAAATGCTGATTAGAGACAGCTGGGTTGACCACAGGGCAGACCAGTTTAGACTTGTTGAAGAGATGATTAGGCATGGACACTAAGTCACAAACAAAGTTATATATTAATCAACTGTTTAGTATCAAAAGAGTAAACCATAATATTAGAAATGGGTAAACGGGAGAGACAGTTGGTAAAAGGTTTATTGGAACAGTACTCTGCAATCAGTTGAGTTGAAAGACCACACCAAGGAGGGGGGGCCATAAAGACCCCCCTTCTTATCACTGAGGGAAGATGACATCACACCACCCCACCTGGAGACAAGACCCAACCCCCCCACAAGAAGACGCTGGATTGGACGACCATATTAGTAAAATGTGCTATTATTGGCTAGAAATTATAGGATATAAGGGCCGACAAAGTGTTATTCTGGAGCCCAGACCCCACCCAGGTCTGCATGCTCCAACCGCTCCCCACCGAGAGACTACTGCTGAGCTGTTTTAATGTAAGTAAGCCGAATGGAACCACCATGTTTGGTTAGAATAGAATGTAGAACTTAGCTTAGAAACCAGGCTTACTTATATACAAAAAGGGCTTACAGTGTTGTCAATGTATGTTCAAATTATGTTAACGAGTGACTGTTTTGTGTACATATTGGGGTTTGAGATGCAAAACCTTGTTGATTCCTGTACACAGCAGCCATGTTAATGTTGTCTGATAATCTTTTGTATGTGAAAGGTAACCTTCTATTCACCTTTGGCCTCTGGCTCAAATAAATGTTGAGTTGAACTATAGTTCTGGTTTGTCTGGCTACACGTTTATTCTTCATCTGCTTTAAGTCAGATGAGGAGACCAACAATTCTATCACGTATGATCCCTTTCTCCTCCTTCCAGATAAGCAATCCCATTGTACTGTACTACAATAACCTTAGATTATTGTAGGATTCTGTAGGAATATACTACACTCTTTTTATAGTTATTTTATTGAAAGCCTCTTAAATTTTTCTTTTATCTGCTGGTTCAGTGGCCTATCTATTAAAGATAGGAACAGCCTACAGTATATTGTAAAAGTGTGCTCCAAAATAATTGTAGTAAAACAGAGAGACCTATGTTCTCTCTGGATGGACCAGGTGGCCAAGAAGGGGACGAGCATCACAAATCAACCTCTCCATGCTCTGTCTCAGCAGTTTTCACTGTTGCCTTCTGGCCGCCGTTATGACGTTCCACCAAGTAGGACCAACCGTTACGCCAAATCTTTTGTACCCTCGGCTATCAGACTTTTAAACACAGACAGTAGTCATTTTAAGTAGCCTTTTACATTTAGTTGTCTGTTTTTACTTTTACTTGAAGCTACAAATATGAATTGCCCCACACAGGATCAATAAAGTTGTCTGATTCTGAATGTTGTGTATGTCATAAATGTTAGTATGAATTGAAAATGGGGGACCCTGATGTAAACAAGACAAACGTCTTTCTCTGGTCTGCATCCCCTTAACAATTGTTGTGTGTATTGAGCCATACAGTATTGTACCCATTCTGCAATCTGTTAAATAAAGTTTTCATTAATTCATTCATTCATGTCTGGCAGCAGTCCCTGCCCACTGTTGTGGAGCCTGATGGCCGCTGGTATGAAGGACTGACGAGGTGGTTAGTTGAGTGTCAGGGGGTATGAGTCTGTGACTGAACGTGCTTCTCATCTGTATGCCATCTAGTTCTATTGTTTACAGTGATGTTTATGTAGCTCTGCTAGTTGTTAGCTTTCAGAACCAATGCTTGTGTTGTGTACCCTCACCTCTTCCTCCCCCCACACACACTAGGTCCTAGTGACTAGGACAATAGAGCTAGCTATGCACCCCTAGGGGAGGGGGGGCTAACTAGATGGCATACAGTATCTGAAGAAAACTACAATGCTAGTTATGTAAACAAAAACACAGCTAAACTGTCTCTCAGCATAGCATCAAATAGTACATTTTTCATATTAGTGTAGCTAGGCTTAGGTGTCAGCACTTATTGGGATCTATTGGGGTTGTGACTTTACAGTGCCTTTCATGCACTGTAAACCCTAATAAGTTACCAGAACTTTAAAAAGTTGAGGTAATCAATTGCCTACATGTTTTCAAGTTGATGAACTCAAATGTTTTCAGTTGGCTAAGACTTACAGTTCTCAGTTAAGGCAACTCAAATGTGAGACAAGTACAGTAGATCTTCCTGTGTGTCTGCAAAACTGCCATGTACAGATCTTTGTCAATGCCAAAACTGTGCAGATGTTTCTAAGGAAACTGAAGATATAGGGTGCTACATGGGATGATGACTCAGATGGGAGCATGTCTATGTTCCCCGGGTCCTATGTTCCCCGCTTGATTGATTGATTGATTGATTGAAAATGTTAGACCACCAGCCCTGATTCCAAACTCTAACCTTAACCAACTTCGAAAGAGGGCCTAAGCTTAACCAGTTCGAAACAAGGCGGACATTAATAATTAATAAAATAATAAAAATTATTAAAATGTTCAATCAATTAATCAATCAAGCGGGGAACATAGGACCCGGGGAACATAGGACCCGGGGAACATAGGGATGATCCCACTCAGATGACCGTGGTGAGGATGATTAACATCAGTGTTGCCTTAGAAGTGTGGTGGTGGATGAGGGGGTTCTGAAAGCTAACATACTTTAAACATCACTATGAACTAGCAGAGCTACATAAACATCACTGTAAACAATAAAACTAGATGGCATACAGTATCTGAAGAAAACTAGAATGCTAGTTATGTAAACAAAAACACAGCTAAACTGTCAAATAGTGTATCCACATCTTGATTGATTGATAGATTGAAAACTTTATTAACAGATTGCAGAATGGGTACAATAGAGTACGGCTCAATACACACAATTGTTAAGGGGATGCAGAGCAGAGAAAGACTTTCATCTTGTTTACATCAGGGTCCCCCATTTTCAATTCATCATGACATTTATGACATACAATGAATGAATGAAAACTTTATTTAACAGATTGCAGAATGGGTACAATACAGTACGGCTCAATACACACAATTGTTAAGGGGATGCAGACCAGAGAAATACGTCTGTCTTGTTTACATCAGGGTCCCCATTATATCATATATATATCATGACATTTATGACACAAATCGATTCCTAAACAATGTTGTATGTCTCCGTAATGGTATTATTCTGGCCTGGTAGGTTAAGCCACCGTTCCACACAGTTTCTATATCTATCCCACCGTGTCTGTGTAAAATCTTGTACACATTCTTTCTGAACGGACATGAGATGCATACTGTATAACAATGTTTAGAAACCTTTTTTGCGAACTTTAGAAGGTGTTTTTTGTCCATTTTCATCCGTAACGTTACTCTGTGGATGTCATTTGTTGACACCACACCAGATGGCCGTATCCTCGCAACAAAGAGAGCTATATTGGTCGACCGCAAGATACGTGACCGAACTCGGACCAATTACGTCAAATAAAACTCTGTGGTGACCAAGTATCCATTCGCGAGGAAAGATCTAGTCCCGACTTTAAAATTATGATTGCGCAAAACGGGCTAGTTTGTCAATGGAGAACTTTTTGTTCCTAAATCTACACCAATATATCTTTCACCCAGAGTGAAAATTGTGTAGTCTGCCGAGGTGGGAACTGGATGAAACGATACAGCCTTCACCTTACGGCCTATTTGTGAAAAGTGTTAAATGAGATGTCGGAAGAAGCAATAAAAGGGAGTCAGTGGATTTGGTTGAGGAGAAATAATGTCAGCTTGGGGCCAAAGTAAACAAAGGGTAAGAGTATTCCTTTTTTTCTCTGTTGTTGCTGTTTCGTGTCTGATATTGGTATCAGGAATTGTTATATTTTTGACATAGGATGACATAGGGAGGTTCAGCGTGTGGATATCATGGAAAAAGTGGAGCTAGCATGGAGGGGGGTGGTTCTGAGATGCTGGAACTGTTGAGCCTTCCCGAGGTGTTGTGGGCCTAACTTGACGAAACACCAGTGAAGGGAGGTGCCCACTTGATAACCCTGGTGACATGCTGGCTCTCGCTGCCTAATTATCTACACTAGGGCTGACCCCTATTAGTCGAATAGTCGACTAATCGGTCGAAAGGAGCCGTAGTCGACTGCCAACCTCTTTTTTTTTATAACAAACTTTTTTTTATTTTTATCATTCTTTCCAAAAGAAATGAGGCCTAGAAGCGTGGCTAACTCTAATGGCACGCATACCAGACGCTAACTGCCTAAGAAGACAGGCACAGAGGCACTGAAAGAGGATTTCACCCATGAACACACTAGACTAGACACATATCAAGATGTATCCATCAGTGGACCAATTGCATGCTTTTGCAGAGGACAAGAACCCTTCAGTCGACTCCTTCAGACATTAAGCACCCCCCACAGCCCAAATGGAATGATACAAAATAAAATAAAAAAAAGATAATATTATACTTTAAATTTTTTTATTATAGTCGACTAATAGTCGACTAACGGCAAATTTCGCCCAATCATAGTCGACTATCCAAATCCTTAGTCGGGGACACTAATCTACACGTTGGGTTAACTTGTGTCAATACCTGGAGCTCTCATTCTAACAATTTCCTCCGCTTTGGGTCCTTCAGAGACACATGCCTTGGGGAGGTTTGGAAGGAAGTGCGGGAGCCCCAGGCTAAACCCCGGTCCTGACAAACCATGTGTCTCTCTGGGGGACTCAGGGCGCCTTGTGGTGTGGGGTGGAGGTTGGTTCTTTCATCACCCACTGTGTGGAACTCAATCTTGGGCTGTGCAGGTGCAGGGGCCCACATTGCTGGCGCCAGGTGCACATCAGAATCAGAATTTGACAGTAATACTTGACAAAAATGTACTTGACATAGTCATACCTGGAGCTCACATTTGAACCATTTCCTCCTGCACCCACACCCCTTACCCTAAACCAGGTTTGTATCCTATTCTCTACACCCCCCCCCCCCCCACCAAATACACACACACGCATATACCCTCATATTCTTATTTGACAGTTTGTCAGTCTGGAATTATGGAGAAAGAAAAGAGTATAGTGATATATTATATTAAGGCTGTCAGAGTTAACGCGGTATTAACGCGCTCACGCACGATTCTGTTAACACCATTATTTTTTTTAACCCACGATTATTATTCTTTTTTTTAAACTAGACTTCACTCAGGTGTATTATTGATACTCTCATTGATACTATGTTTGTTTCTGACTCAAAGTGTGTGTGTGTGTGTGTGTGTGTGTGTGTGTGTGTGTGTGTGTGTGTGTGTGTGTGTGTGTGTGTGTGTGTGTGTGTGTGTGTGTGTGTGTGTGTGTGTGTGAGAGAGATAGAGAGAGAGAGGGGGGGTGAGAGAGATGAGGAAGGGGCAAGAGAGAAAGAGAGCTGGGAGAGTGTGTGTGTGTGTGTGTGTGAGAGAGAGAGGGGGGGTGGGGGTATGAGTCCTCAGCCCTTGTGTGAGTGAATGTAACAAGTTCCTAACGTTTTCTTTCGCCTATTATTTCATGCACACTTTATTCATTGTTTTAAATTATTATTTTCTTTTAAGTTATTTTGTGCATCACTCTGTTTTGAATTTGATGCAAATTTGCAATGCATGAGGGTCATCCTTTTGTGTTAAATGGCTGCATAAAGCAAGCATTTGTTGACTCTCATGTTGATAAGAGTATTAAAACTTGGAACTTGAAAAAGATCAGTTTAACTCAAT
The DNA here is from genome assembly GCF_963971535.1 of Notolepis coatsorum. NCBI lineage: Eukaryota > Metazoa > Chordata > Actinopteri > Aulopiformes > Paralepididae > Notolepis > Notolepis coatsorum. Next base: position 196,723,542 of record NC_140165.1, read on the forward strand.
GGCAGCATAAACAACGATTTAATACGTGTTTGTCCACCAATCGAATAACGCCACCCACGTATATATACGTTATTGGATCGTTATTTCTTTTATTCGCTATTTCCATTAATAAATCACCCAGGATGGCTGTGGTACCATATGCAATGTGTCTGAGATCGCAAAGGTCCAATACCGCCGCCTGGTGGTATGCGGCCGATGTCGCACTTCCTTTCTGGCTCGGTGTAACATTGAAATTCCTCCGGGGCGGAGTTTTTGAGAAATGTGGACCGAGGGGTCTAACCGATGGCATTGAATCGCTTTCGGGACGCCAGATTCATTATGCTGTGGGGGGTTATGGCGTGGGCCAAATGGACATACGATCTAGCAGATGGCAATCAAATAATTGGAATATTCGTTATATAGTTACATTTGTTCCTAATGTGTGCTCAGTGCTCAGTATGTATGTGATGACGACACGACACACAAGAGTAATAATTATTTGTGTCGTGTCATCATCACTGAGCACACTGAGCACACATTAGGAACAAATGTAACGTTAGCGGCCACCACATCTACACGAACGTCTACACAACATTGTTGTGTGTAGGTCGGAAATGATGGAATAGATTTACCAACAAAAAAAGGTGTTTAACCTGCTCATACCTTATTAAAAGCGTGCGGCAGGAGCAGCACGGATAACTTGTGCTTCCATTCAAACAGACGGCAACACGCGTGCGTCAATACCTGGCCAGGGTACTCCTGGGTCCTAGTGCCCCCCGATGTTACACTATATGTCATGCACATGTATTTTATATGTTAATAAAATTGCATTTATCTTTAGTCCTAATTCTGTCACTGTTTGATGTCACAAAGAAGGGTGTATCCGAAAGCTGCCTACAACATTTGTAACATGTGATGAAAAAGTAAACAAATAATGAACTGTATTAGACACTTGTTAATGATGAATATGCTTCACTTTAGATTGGCCCCCACGATAGCATCTGCAAATGATTTATAGATGATTTATGAATGTCTTAACAAATCATTTGTTGAACATGAAAAATAAATGGAGATACACTATAGTCGTTTTTTCATATCCATGTTTCAAAGCATCTACAAATGTGTTACTACACATTAAACAACATTATTTAATGATGAACAAATCAAGTACAAACAATGTTGATAGTGAGTTATAAATAATGTAGAACTAATCTGTAAATGTTATACAAATATAGTTATAAATGATTTAATAATCATTTATGAATGTATATAAATGGTTTGTTCATGATTAGTTCATTATCCACTAATGCGTTATAAATACTTTGTAAATGGTATACAAATATAGTTATAAATGATTTAATAATCATTTATGAATGTATATAAATGGTTTGTTCATGATTAGTTCATTATCTACAAATACCTTATAAATGTATTATAACAGGGTGTTATTATAAAGTGCTACCGAATATTCTTTTTGTAATCTCACCGGCCACAGGTAAGAGCAATTTAACGTAAATTTCAGCTTGGTTGTGCATTTTTTTCCTAGCTATCGCCCTGATCAGTGTATGCTGTTATACTAACAAATGCCATTATTGACGATCAATTAATCAGAAACGACCCCCCCCCCCCTTTCATGCATGCATGATGGACATAATATACCGATCATATGCATTTTAATTCTTTATTGTAGCGTGTATAGGGACGAAATGCCAATGGATTAAGTATAATATGCGTTGCGGCCTATTACTGGCCTTCCAGGAATGACCCTAAACCGCTCTAAATCCATACTTATATTCACCACGGTATAAAACGGGAATGTATGGATGGAAAAAATATTCCTTTTTCACATCTTGAACGATAGATACTCGATGCCAAATGGCCTGGGCCATAGTATTGCATATAATATTTAAATAGTTATAGCCCTGCAAACAAGGTGAGCGACTCCATAGGTTTAATGCGTTGGCAGCATATAGTCATATCCCGTTCCCAATGTGGCAGTCAATGAGGTAAGATTTAGTGAATCTTAAAAGTGAGGAACCAGCTGACTTGATTAAAGGGGCGTGTTTAAAACGGCCATTTTGTTTAGTTAAGTGCCCCCATTAAGGGACTGTTTCCTGTTTACTAGTAGCAACTGATTTGCTGAGTGAGCCATTAAGAGCCTGCCCTGTTTAAAAGCAGAGGTCCAGACTGTGTTGAAATCACTCTGTACTGAGCTCTGTTAAGGAAGGACAGGACACACTCACTGAGAAACATTGCTTTATACTGAAAACTAGGGTAAGCCATTTTAAGTTTATTAGTGAATCTTAAAAGTGAGGAACCAGCTGACTTGATTAAAGGGGCGTGTTTAAAACGGCCATTTTGTTTAGTTAAGTGCCCCCATTAAGGGACTGTTTCCTGTTTACTAGTAGCAACTGATTTGCTGAGTGAGCCATTAAGAGCCTGCCCTGTTTAAAAGCAGAGGTCCAGACTGTGTTGAAATCACTCTGTACTGAGCTCTGTTAAGGAAGGACAGGACACACTCACTGAGAAACATTGCTTTATACTGAAAACTAGGGTAAGCCATTTTAAGTATATTAGTGAATCTTAAAAGTGAGGAACCAGCTGACTTGATTAAAGGGGCGTGTTTAAAACGGCCATTTTGTTTAGTTAAGTGCCCCCATTAAGGGACTGTTTCCTGTTTACTAGTAGCAACTGATTTGCTGAGTGAGCCATTAAGAGCCTGCCCTGTTTAAAAGCAGAGGTCCAGAGTGTTGAAATCACTCTGTACTGAGCTCTGTTAAGGAAGGACAGGACACACTCACTGAGAAACATTGCTTTATACTGAAAACTAGGGTAAGCCATTTTAAGTTTATTAGTGAATCTTAAAAGTGAGGAACCAGCTGACTTGATTAAAGGGGCGTGTTTAAAACGGCCATTTTGTTTTGTTAAGTGCCCCCATTAAGGGACTGTTTCCTGTTTACTAGTAGCAACTGATTTGCTGAGTGAGCCATTAAGAGCCTGCCCTGTTTAAAAGCAGAGGTCCAGACTGTGTTGAAATCACTCTGTACTGAGCTCTGTTAAGGAAGGACAGGACACACTCACTGAGAAACATTGCTTTATACTGAAAACTAGGGTAAGCCATTTTAAGTTTATTAGTGAATCTTAAAAGTGAGGAACCAGCTGACTTGATTAAAGGGGCGTGTTTAAAACGGCCATTTTGTTTTGTTAAGTGCCCCCATTAAGGGACTGTTTCCTGTTTACTAGTAGCAACTGATTTGCTGAGTGAGCCATTAAGAGCCTGCCCTGTTTAAAAGCAGAGGTCCAGACTGTGTTGAAATCACTCTGTACTGAGCTCTGTTAAGGAAGGACAGGACACACTCACTGAGAAACATTGCTTTATACTGAAAACTAGGGTAAGCCATTTTAAGTTTATTAGTGAATCTTAAAAGTGAGGAACCAGCTGACTTGATTAAAGGGGCGTGTTTAAAACGGCCATTTTGTTTTGTTAAGTGCCCCCATTAAGGGCCAGGTGTTAAGACAGCACTAATTAGTGATAGAGATTTAAAGGCTTGCTGGTGTAGCGTCAGCGAAGCGTCGAGAAACGAAGAGGGACAAAGAGGAGGAGTTTTCCTGGAGTTATCCGCCGAGGGATCCACCGATCCACCTAGTGCTAAGTACACCCTAGTCCTATCTTACACTCCACTCTGAAAAATCTCCCTTTCCCTCCCACTCTGCTATTTCTCTACTTCCTCCCTGCCACTCTTGACAAGACAATGTGTCTCATACCTATATCCACAATCTGCTCCTCTAAAACAGATTTAACCCACCCACGGCAGTTTGCTAGCAACCCGGCTAATCTCTCCTACCCTCCTACAGCCACTAATACACCTGTCACAGTACGGGGAGGCTTATGGAATTGTCAATCAGCAGTCAAGAAAGCTGACTTCATTACTGCCTACGCCCATAGTCTAAATCTGCAGCTCCTGGCTCTAACTGAGACCTGGATAACCCCCAATAACTCATCAACACCTGCAGCATTATCTACAAACTATAACTTCACTCACACACCTCGACCTTCCAGACGGGGTGGAGGCACTGGCCTCATGACATCTCCTTCATGGGCTACAAACGTAACACCACTCCCAGAACTGTCACTCTCCTCTCTCGAATATCATGCAGTATCTGTCTCTAATCCTTTCAATCTCACCATTGTTACACTCTACCGCCCTCCAGGTACACTCGATCACTTCACAGATGAGCTGGACATGCTTCTTAGCTCCTTACCGGAAGATGGTACCCCTCTCCTTCTATTGGGCGACTTCAACCTGCCTGACTCATCTCAGTCAGTCATAGTAGTCTCCCTCCTACAATCGTTTGACCTGACTCCCACTGCCATGCCTCCCACCCACAAAGCAGGCAACTCCTTGGATCTCATATTTTCCCTTAACTCCAGCATCATTAACACCACGGTAACTCCCCTACATGTATCTGACCATTCCTTCATATCCTTCTCACTAACTCTCATGCTTAACCGAAAGGTCTTCACCCCAACTCAAACAGTCTCACTCAGACGCAACCTGCCCTCCCTATCCCCCTCCACCCTCTCCTCTGACATACTATCCGCTCTACCTTTGAGTGACACCTTCTCTGCTCTCTCCACAGAGATGGCAACCTCCACCCTCCTTTCAGCCCTTGCAACCTCCTTCAACAAGCTCTGTCCCCTCGTTGAGAAACCTGCCCGCCGTTCCCCACCCAGTCCATGGCTGACAGATCCAGTGAGAGAACAAAGACAGGTCCTGAGAGCAGCTGAAAGGAAGTATAGAAAGTCACGCCTCACTGCTGACATCGACACATATCACAACCTCTTGTTAACATTCTCCAAAACCATCACTAATGCCAAAGCTTCTTTCTTCCACCATAGGATCGAGGCCTCTGCCAAGAATCTTTGCAAACTGCATGCTACCATGTCCTCCCTCCTCACTTCCCCCCCACCCCCCCCTCCCTCATCTTTCTCTGCCGAAGACTTTGCGATCTTCTTTGAGGAAAAAGTGGAGAACATCCGCAGCTCCTTCTCCCAACCCCCACCCATTCCAAATGCTGAATCGAGAACCTCATCCTTCACTCTGTCATCTTTCTCTCCCATTACAGAAGCAGAGACCCTGACACTGGTAACGTCGAACCGTCCGACTACTTGCCAGCTGGACCAGCTACCCTCCCCACTCCTCCAGACCATAGCACCAGACATCCTCCCATTCCTAACTGCAACCATCAACTCCTCACTCAACTCGGGGGTGGTCCCCACCTCCCTAAAACAAGCCAGAGTCACGCCGCTCATAAAAAAACCAACCCTGAACCCTACCGTCATAGGCAACTACCGTCCTGTCTCTCTTCTCTCCTTCCTTTCTAAAACACTTGAACGTGCTGTATCCAACCAACTTACTGCTTATCTCTTACAGAATGACCTCCTAGACCCTAATCAGTCAGGCTTCAGGACTGGTCACTCCACAGAGACAGCCCTCATTGCGGTCACAGAGGCACTTCACTTAGCAAAAGCGAAAGGCCTCTCCTCTGTCCTGATTCTCCTAGATCTATCTGCAGCCTTCGACACAGTCAACCACCAGATCCTCCTTGCGGCCCTCGCAGGAATGGGAGTGGCTGGCTCTGCGCTGACATGGCTGTCATCATACCTCAATGACCGCTCCTACCAAGTGTCATGGAGAGGGACCCTGTCGGCCACCCGCCCCCTGCGGACGGGTGTCCCCCAGGGCTCGGTTTTAGGACCCCTTCTCTTCTCCCTCTACACTAAATCACTGGGTAACATTATCACGTCTCATGGCTTCTCCTACCATTGTTATGCCGACGATACTCAACTCTTCCTCTCCTTCCCTCCCTCAGATATCCACGTCTCTGAGCGGATCTCGGCCTGTCTGTCCGACATCTCAGCCTGGATGACGTCCAACCACCTCAAACTGAACCTAAGCAAAACAGAATTGCTCCACCTGCCGGCCAAATCCTCCCCCCTAACCGACCTTTCAATCACAGTCGAGAATGCAGCTGTGACTGCGTCCCCGACCGCCAAGAACCTTGGTGTTGTCCTCGACGACCAGTTGAACTTCTCTGCTCACATCGCAGCGACGACCAGAACCTGCCGATTCCTCCTGAGCAACGTCAGAAGGATCCGCCCCTTCCTGACAAAAGAAGCCACCCAACTCCTCGTCCAATCAACAGTCATCTCCCGCCTCGACTACTGCAATGCACTGCTCGCTGGCCTCCCGGCCACTGCCACTAAGCCTCTTCAACTCATTCAGAACGCAGCGGCCCGCCTGATCTCAAACCTACCGAAGTCGGCCCATGTCACCCCACTTCTTAGGGACCTGCACTGGCTCCCCATTGCTGCACGAATCCGCTTCAAGGCCCTCGACCTAGCATACCGTGCGGCAAAGGGAACCGCTCCCGCCTACCTCCGGTCAATGGTCTCTAACTACACACCCTCAAGACCCCTACGCTCTGCATCTTCTGGCCGCCTCAGACCTACTCCTATCCAAGCTCCAGGAGGGTCATCAAAGAGAAGTCGCCTATTCTCAGTCCTTGCCCCACAATGGTGGCATGAACTACCCACCCCAGTTAGGACAGCCGAATCACGTCCAATCTTTCGCCGTCGACTAAAGACGCACTTCTTCAACCATTATCTGAATAAAAAAAAAACAATAAAAAAAAATCTAACCCTAACTAACCGTACTGTCATGCACTTGTCCTAATAAACTAACCTACACTGTAGCACTCAACACTTTGATGAACATTGTTGCTCAGCTGATAGAGTTGTGCCCTTCCTGATGGCTTGTCGTACAGAACTTGTAAGTCGCTTTGGATAAAAGCGTCAGCTAAATGACTAAATGTAAATGTAAATGTAAATGTAAGGTAGATAAAAATGTATATATTTTTTTTGTATGCGATTAATTTGCGATTAATCGCAAGTTAACTATGGACAATCATGCGATTAATCAGATTAAGTATTTTAATCGATTGACAGCACTAATATATATATATATATATAGAGAGAGAGAGAGAGAGAGAGAGAGAGAGAGAGAGAGAGAGAGAGAGAGAGAGAGAGAGAGAGAGAGAGAGAGAGAGAGAGAGAGGTATGAAGGCAGGGGCTGACCATCACACTGACCACGCTGCCAATGTGACTATTGCAGTAGTATTTTGATAACCATAGATCTATATTTTGCCGGAAACTGGTGTTCAAATCAAACTAATGTGTTTTAGTCTTGTAGAAACATGTCAATCAAAAATGGATTAAACCTGATATGCCCAGAGGGACAAGCTTAGAGAGTGTGTGTGTGTGTTAACCGAGACCGGGGGAGCACCACAGGAGGTCATTTGCATACAACCCCTGGCAGCTGCAGAACAATAGATCAAGGGTTTGTTAAACTGGTCCTGTGGCTGATTATAGCACAGGAAGCCGGTATCTAATGGCCCAGGGCTAAACAGGCAGGCCAGGTCCTCGGGTAGGATTACAACATGCTGCAGCTGCCAGGGGAGGAGCAAGCGTCTCCATTCTCTGTAACACTAAGTACATTTTCAAATGACTATTGGTATACTTGGATTAATTTGATATGAACTACAAATAGGCCTGTTTATATTGTGGTAATAATTCTGAATTAAATGATATGAAATATGCCAGGTTTATGACGGGGAAACACAGAGTTTGAAATTAGGCCACGTTTGAATCTACATTGGAAAATACTTAAATGTGTGGCATACTAAACTGTATAAAAGAAATATTGATGTAAGTTAAAAGAATGATTAGGCCTCATGTAGCTATTCAATGAAAGCCAAAAAGACTGTGTTGAAGAATTAATCCCCTGCATTGTATGACTAGTTTCACTTAGGTTGAAACTAGGCTTAAAGGTAACAGAATGTGGTCAATTATGATATCTCTGTGTTTATGTAATCAATTGCAATTCAAATATATATATATCTTAAGGTCAACCAGCAAAGTATTATGGTAGTTAGACGGTGTTTGTTCTTTGACTGGAAAACAAAGAAAATAGAGGGTTGGCTTGCTAAGGACAACCCCCTATTTCAAATTCAAACGTAGAGAGGCCGTGATTGGAGGAACACAGCTGCTGATGTCACTTTGATGACATCACGCAGAAGACTCCAGGGCCCTCATGCATCAACGTGTTCTACGCACAGATCTGTGCGTAACCCGTGCGTACGATCATTTCTAAGCAAAGAGTGGGATTCATCAATTTCGATTTGAACTTGACTTCGTGCGTACATCTACGCACATTTCAGACCTGGCGTACCTAGCTCCCAGTGGTAGAATATATTATTACAACAAGGAAATGAGCTTCTGTGCATAATAACACTGGATGTTCTGTATGAACCGTAGTTCATTATAGTTCATTGTAAGATAGCAACAGTAGTGTAATTATGGTCAAAACCCTATAAATAGCATTTGGAATAATAGATCTTTCTCTCAGAATGAATGCAGCATGTCATATATGTTACGATGAATTGAAAATGGGGGACCCTGATGTAAACAAGACGAAAGTCTTTCTCTGGTCTGCATCCCCTTAACAATTGTATGTATTGAGCTGTACTGTACTGTACCCATTCTGCAATCTGTTAATAAAGTTTTCATTCATTCATTCATTCATGGTTTATATAGCGTTATCGGAATATACGTGGTGTAGGCTACTGACTGACTGCGCTCCGCGTAGCTTGATTGATTGATTGATTGAAAAGTTTATTAACAGATTGCAGAATGGGTACAGTACAGTACAGCTCAGTACATACAATTGTTAATTGGGGATGCAGACCAACTTTCGTCTTGTTTACATCAGGGTCCCCCATTTTCAATTCATCATAAATCATAAAGCTCAACTCGTTATTATTTTGCGCACAGACCGCCGAAACACGGGAACGTTTTGATTATATTTAAAAGGCTTTACGTTAAACGAAACAAGTGGAATTTCGAAGCTGTAAGCAGAATAAGTCATATGAATATAGTGTTCTTCCCCCTTTTTACTGTACAAGAAAGAATAGAAAACGCATTGCAATGACACCATGCAGATAGTGGACAGACTATATGATGGGATTCAAGTTCATGTATTGAAAGGCAGGATACATCATACATGCAGTGAGATTCATTGTTCTATGCTCTCGTATTATATTGTTTATATAGGCTACCCAATACTGACATCAAAATAGATTGTAGTATGCCTCTAGAAATCATATGCAGCAGGTAGAAAATTGACGGGAGATCCATCGCGATTTGGAATAGAATTGAGGAGAACTTTAATCCGTGGGTATTAATCAAACAACACGGGAAAAGGCAGTCATATTCCAGCGCGGTCTTTATTAGCCGACAACAAAATAGATGCCTCTAAAAATCATATAGCCAATCGAACACAACTAATAAAGGCATTCATACAGCACGGTTATAATGACACACAACCAGCGCCAAACAGTGGTCAACGAACGGTCTTTATTAGTATTTTGAGCTGTCCAGGCAGAATTGCAGCAATGGTTTTAGGGAGCCGTTGATATCTGACATCACCGTTTACAAGTCCGCCTTTTATTTATCCCATAAATCATAATACGCGATAGTGTCTTCTTGGTTCGACAGCAGTGAATTCTCCGTGGAGTTTCTCAGAGTCCCGCTCGGGTCGGTCCATTATTTCACATCCCATGGGGGGTGTTTCCTCATTTTCATGACCATATATGGATAATCATGCACGAGCATTGACGGTAGAACAAAGTGGTATTCATCAACACGGAGGACCATAGAGCCTGCGTACGCACGTGTGATGAATGCCGACTTCCCTGTGCGTACGCTAGTTCTACATTCCGTGCTTACGTGTGGAAGTAGGTCAAGTTCAAAGTCCACGTTGATGCATGAGGGCCCAGGCTTTTGATATAAGAGGTGGGTGTTGTGACGGTGGAAAGAGACTCTGACACAGAACCACAAGGACAACATCTCACCTGTTTCACACAGCAAGACGACGCGGCAGAGGAGACTCGAGACAAAGAACTTTTTGGAGGGAGAACAGACCTTGCTTTGTTCATCAGCCAGAGAACAAAGCCCATCAACAATTTATCAACTCTACTTTAATATTAGTCTGATATAAGGGGTCGGTGGCTTAGTACTTGAGTACCCTTATATCATTGCAGAATCTATCTTTATTGTAATTTGTATACACTCTTAACTTTGATTAAACAGCTGCTGTTATACACCTTCTCCTCCATTTCTCCTGCTGCCCCGCTGGTCGTGAAACAAGACCATTGGGTCTTATTGGTAGTACAAAGGTTTTTAGGGGAACCATTCACAACGCAGAGGACGATCAAAGCCGGTTATGATCTTATCAGAACCAGAACAGAAGCCTTTACTACTTCAATTTGGTGCCGTCGACCATCCGGGAACCAGCGCGACCCCAACGGCCCAGAGGCATCCCTCCTAGACCTATCTGATTTCCTCGCCAGGGAGGTCAGCAGCCTACGACTGGACACGTTCGTGTGGAGTGGACCAAGCCCAAGAGATGGACCTCGGGGATCAAATGATAACCGCCGGTCGGTGACCGTTATGCACCAAGCCGAATCAGTACCGCAGCACAAGAACCACAACACCCCCTCGACGAAAGAGGAGTGGAAGATTGAATGCCAGTACTGTGAAGGGGAACATCGGCTGTATCAATGTGACACTTTCAAGAAGCTGACCACGGACGAGGTGAGTCAGTGGATCAAGGCCAACCGCCGCTGCTTCCGCTGCACGCGCAGCCATATGGCAGCTGAGTGCCGCTTAAAGAAGAGATGCAGCAAGTGTGACGGCACCCACTTGGAGGTCCTGCATGACATCAACAAGCGTCCGCCAGGACAACAAAGTGGGCCCGTCACGGTGATGTATCAGGCCGAGGCGGTGGCACCAGTACCGAAGATCCACCAGACCGCCCCCTGCTGTACCTACTGCGACGGCGGACACTGGCTGGCACAGTGCGCCGAATATAAGACACTGAACCCCGTCCAAGTTGACCAGTGGCGTGAGGCGGCCCAGGCGGGCGCCGCTTACCGCGCAGCACTGTGCGGGGCCCACCAGCGAAGATTAACCAAACAAGGCAACCGGCCAACAGGAGTGCTCCACATAGACCAGCATAGCGGGACCCCCCGAGTGCTCATCAAAGTGGTCAGAGTGCTCCTGAGCTACGAGGACAAGGTCCTGGACACTTACGCCGTCCTAGACGATGGGTCTGAAAAGACTCTCCTCCTCGCTTCCGCCGCAGCCCAGTTGGGCCTGCGGGGTGCCAAAGGAACAATGACAATACGTACCATCAGAAGAGACCAGAAGACCATAAAGGGTGAAAACGTCTCCTTCAAGATAGCAGCGGTGGACCAGCCCGAGAAGCAGTATAGTGTCTTCACCCATCACGTCTTCACCAGCCACGACATAGGCCTGTCACAGTACACCTACCCCATCCCACAGCTGATGGCGAAGTACGTGCACCTACGTCAACTACCTATACCGCTCATCGACGGCACCACACCGACCCTGCTCATCGGCTCCGACCACGCGGACCTCATTCTCCCAATTGAGGCGGCCCACATCGGACCCAAAGGATGCCCAGTCGCGGTTCAGACCCGACTGGGGTGGACGCTCCAGGGCCCCCTCTACGGACTTGACAATAAACCCACGTCTACACGCTGCCTGCACACAAAGGTGAGCGACACCGGCCACTCTCTCGTACAGCCCGTTGAGAGGCTATTGACATTAGGCGAGAGGCCTGTGAGAGAACCGTGGGCACCAGAGGGAGTTCCGAACTCCACCCCCCTCAGCTGCGCTCCAGACGTAGCTGACCTCGAACCCAGCACCCCAAGCGACTCCTTGATGGGGCGGCCGGAACCGGCCCCTCCTCAGACGGGGTACAGACCAAACAAGAGGAATAGACGGAGGATGTGGAGGCACAGCCAAGCACAGATCAACCAGTCTCAGGCCCGCTTCCTCCTAAGCCCCCCTCCATCCCGTCCAGCCCGTCAGAAGCGGGTCAAAGACAGGGACAACTTAAAAGTGGACACAATCGTCATGATCATAGACCAGTCACTACCCCGAGCTGCGTGGCCGGCCGGCCGCGTAAGCAAAGTGATCACTGGTGCCGACGGAAAGGTCAGAGCGGCAGAAGTTCTTATCCAGGGACGGACATACACCCGACCCGTGGCGAGGCTGATAGAGTTGCCAAGGCTCCCTGACTCCCTTGATGACGATCACGACCCACTGACTTTGTGAATTGCCCTACTCCCCACAACGGACATTGAGTAGTTGACAAGACGGTTAATCTGTCTCTGCTTATCTAATTAGGTGCGGACTAATTAGGAGGCGGCTGTTACAAAGGGTCAGATTAAACCGAATATATATATTTATTGCTTGATATCCCTTGTATAATATTTGTATATCGTTTGATATCCCTTGTATATTCTTTGTATATATACACGGAATATCCCTTTACCTAGGTACAAACCAGACCATAATATTCGTTCTCCTATTGGACAGCGACCCCTAGGCGCCAACGACCATACCCCCAATGGCGAGTTCAAAGCCACCGCCAAGGCATGTCTCAACATGTCCAGGTTTGCGCAGTAATACGAGACAGAACTGAGGTTGGCACTAGATAATTCACCTTACGTATAAATACGGCGCAGGTGGAAAGCAGCAGCAGTTCATTCAGTTCATCGTTCGTTCAAAGTATCGTTCGTTCATTACTAGTAAAGCCTTCATCACGAGTCAACGACCAAGTGAAGTGAGCAACTTTGCGTCTAAATAGAGCACTTATAACATGTGCGAATAGGATAGTAAAAGTGTCAGAGTTTAGTGAAATAACGTCAAGTTCGACCTAGTTAATGTGAAGTATAGTGCACAGGAGAATCTACACCGGCGAATGCAGAGCCTTTTCCGGCTGGATTATATTGCTTTGGTACTGTGGCTGCTGGAGCAGAGAACCGTCTACCCCACTGCTGTGTGGGATCTACCCTGTGAGGAGCACCATCGAGCCCGCCTCTAGGACCACAGAGGCTGGCTGGTTTTCATCCATGCTGTCGAGCATACTTGGATTATAGCTGCTGCTTTGTATGCCGATCAAGGGGAGTACATGTACCGCCTCCCGTAGCTGGAGCTTCTTTATTGCTCGTTGACCCAGACTTTGCATCCGATCATTCCTCTACCCTGCTGGCTTACAACCGGAGGGAACCCCCCTAGTGTCTCCAGCTGACTACGAGTGTGCCTTATGTAATTCTTATGATACAGGTGGCGTCAGTTATACCCATCTTATTATGCTCATGGACTTACGCTCTTGACCTACTTAAGTGTTCTTCGCCATATAAGCGCAATTCATAATTCTCAATTTGTAACCTATCGTTGCTGCTATAATAATAAATCCCTCCAAATAGAACTTTAGGTGTCATTGTTGTATTCTTGTGTGGGTGTTCACCAGATATACCGTGTACTGTATGGCCAGTAATTAAAGTACATAACTAAGTAGTGGTTTAATAATACCATACTCTCAATACAGTCAGGGAATTGTACCCCTCAGTTACAGTAATGATTATAAGGGATTATTATTTTCAGAGCGATGTGGTTGGAACTGCGCTAGGGGGCGGTAGAGGCATATTTAGACTCCCGTCCTAAGCAGATACAGGGAGCGTTTAGCTGGTGCAGTTATGTCGTGTGTGGCTGTGTTACATTGAAAGAATGGTTGAAAATATGTCCCTCTTTTAGAACCGCCCCCCTCTCTCTCTCGCTCTCCCACTCTCTCCCTTTCTCTCTCTTCTCTCCCTAACCCCCCCCTCTCTCCCTCTTTCCCTCTTTCTCTCCACACCCCCCCTCCCTCTCTCTCTCCCTCTTTCTCTCTATTCTCTCCCTAACCCCCCCCTATCTCCCTCTTTCCCTCTTTCTCTCCACACCCCCCTCCTCTCCCTCTCTCTCCCTCTCTCTCTCTCCCTCTCTCCCTCCCTCTCTCTCCCTTTCCACCCCCCCCTCTCTCTCTCTTTCTCCCTCTCTCTCTCGCTCTCCCACTCTCTCCCTTTCTCTCTCTTCTCTCCCTAACCCCCCCTCTCTCCCTCTTTCCCTCTTTCTCTCCACACCCCCCTCCTCTCCCTCTCTCTCCCTCTCTCTCTCTCCCTCTCTCCCTCCCTCTCTCTCCCTTTCCACCCCCCCCCCTCTCTCTCTTTCTCCCTCTCTCTCTCTCCCTCTCTCCCTCCCTCTCTCTCCCTCTCCACGCCCCCCTCTCTCTCTCTTTTCTCTCTCTCTCCCTGCCCTCCTCCACCGCTCTTCCATTCTCTCTTAATAAACAGGTTGTGCGGCACTGTTCCAGGTCACGAGAATTCGGTGACATGAGTCACTGAAAATTGATTTCTTTTCTCGTGAGAAGTGGGTCTAACACCTAGAGATTAGGTGTTGCGGGGGAATGTGTAGAAATTGTGTGCAAAATTATGTGTGGAATATGTGTATTACTGGTATGTAAAATGTGGTGTGAGCGAGGGATACATTTTTAGGCTTTCTCAGATAGAAATAAATAAAGCTACACATAGAAGGAAAGGTTAGAATTAAAGATACACATAGTCATTTGCAGAGCAATAAAAGTTAAAGTGATTTTATTCACCTAAATTACCATATCCAGCACAAATGTTTAGGAATGATAGGCTGTGAATAACACATTTCTGATTGATCAACAGAAGAGAAAGGCTGATGCGAAATAGGGTTCCCCAGAGTTGTGTGAAGAAGGAGCATGACAACGGGATTGGGAGATCCAGTTTTCCGATGGAGACAACAGAAAACAATTAAGGCCGTGTCGTTAAAAATTCAAAAGAAAATTGCACAAACGCTCTCTAAAGTGATATTAGTATAGAAGATGCCCGACATTCCATGCTTAAAGATAAATGATGGATTGTGAAAGGGAAATGCCACTGATAATTAAGTGCGCATTATGCGTTTTCTTTCTCTCTTCACAGCTGCTCCAGGGCGGACAGAGGCAGTGCTGACAATTCCAAACTCCAAACAGGGGATCAAATTGACTGTTGAAAGTCGGGGTATAGTATCACACAAAGCGTTTTGTCAATTCCTGTTTGCACCAATAACTCTGACAGTGTGAGTGATATTAACTCAAGTTTGTAAAAATAGTTTAAATACAGAGAAACTTGCTTTCCAAACGGTGGAATTTGAGTGTATGAGAGCACGTGTGAATGATTAATATAGAGCGGATTCACTAACTTTGATAGGAGCAATTAGAAGCAAAAATAGGGTAATCAAAACTGGACAAATAGTCTAGTTCATTAAGCCATAGTGTAATAAATAGAAGCAATATAAAAATGGCCAACAGTAGTCAGGCCATTGGGGGGGGCATGCCGATAACCTCTGCAGACGTTTCATTGACCGAATTGAACAGTCACGTTAACCTGATTGATTTGAATGTGACTGACTCCCCTCTTGAGACCAGTGTGACGGAGGGACTGGAAATAATGTCTTTAACTCCAACACAGGGGGGTCCTGCGCCAGAACAACAACAAGAGCCAAGGAAAAATCCTTGGCAGTCACGGGGACGAGGTGGAAACAAGAGAGGGAGTGCGAATGGATCCAAAGCACAGGCAATTGTGTGTTGGTTGTGCGGGAATCTCTGACATATTTCTCGAGACTGTGAGTGGGGCTATCTATCCAGAACAGGAGGCCCTCGATGGGGGAACAGGAGAGGTGGATACGGGCAAAACCAAGGTTGGTATCATGTGCAGTGTCCACGGCCCGTGAGCTCCCCCTGTCCAGGACCCCCTCAGCACCAGAGCCAAGATGAGAGGCGGGGCCCAGCGATGGGAAGTCAGCCCGCCAGCGCTGAGATGGGGGAAGGGGCGCCGACCTACAGACGACAAACGAGAGCGTTTATAACAGCGTTCGAACGGCACGAGGCAGTTCATCGAGATCTGATGAAGACACAGCTGGAGATCGGTCAAGCCGCACACGAGACGCAGAGACTGGAGCAAGAATGGGCGAGAAAGTATGTACTGCTAGATTGTACAGCGATTGGGGTCATGCTTCGGGCGTCGGAATTAGCCGCACACGAGACTCAGAGACTGGAACAAGAACTGGCGAGAAAGACTGCACTACTAGATGGTACAGCTATTGAGATCATGCTTCGGGCGTCGGAGTTAGGCCGCCGTGATCAAGCAATGTCTTGTGCCCCGTTACCCGGACAGATAGCGGGCCCCTCCCAACAACAGGCGCAAACTGTGGCTGAACAAAATAGGTACGTGGTTTTCTCCCCAGAACAGGCTCAAAGGGGGCGAGACCAGGAAGGGACTGTCAGAGGTGAGAGCCATGGCGGTAATGGCAGAGAGCAAGGACAGACTCTGGGCCCGATGACCCCAGGGCCATCCGATCACAGGCGGGCGGCCCACCGGGCCCCACAACCGAGGGAACAAGGACAGGTTTGCTGGCTCTGTGGACTGATTTTCAAAGGTCATGTCTGCAGAGGCCGCCGGCAGAATAAAAAAAAATATACTACTGATTAGAATAAAAATAGAATGAAATATAAATAGAGGGGTTAGGTGATTAGGTTATGAGTGGAAGTTACTAAAATGGATGTGTGAGTAATATGGCGTGATGGAGTAACTATGCATCGGATGCATGAACTAATCGGACTAACAAGAACATCAAATCATGTTAAACAGTTAATATTAGGTATTCAATATTAGACAGTGAGATGATGTGGCACTGCGGCAGCTAGTGGTCAGTAGATTATCCATGTTTGATCAACATTCAGATTGGTCAAAGGGTGGACTGCATGATTAAGAAATTCAAAAGACCCATAGTTGTTCCTAGGTTTTTATGATATTGATAGATGGACATCAACAATCATGAGTAATAGATATAGGTGTTTATTTTTATTTCTGCGTATTTTTTCTTTCCTAGTGTGTTACGGGCAAGTCCTGACTTAGGCCGAAAGCTTTCATTTTGTTTATTCGTTTGGTTTTTCCATTTTTCCATTTTTTTTTTCTTAGTTTATACGGGGTGGATACGCCCCTAGATAATAGGTTAAGTTTGTTTCTGAGAGTGAGTTGGAAAAGAAATGCTCACAAGTTTTGTTTATTGTTTTCAATTATTGTTTGGGGCATGTTATTTTTTATTTTTTATTTATTTTTTTTTTCTTAGGGAACCTGACAGGCTGGGAGTGATCTCGACACAGCAGGACTGGGTAGTATATGTCTATATAATGGACTGAGAACAAAGTGAATGGACATGAGCTGGTTCATGTATTTTTGTTCTCCGCCCATTAAAAATCCGGATCTAGGATCTGGGGGTTGTGTCGCGATTGGTGGGAAACATGATTCTCTGTACATTGATAAGCTCAGTAGGTTTTGGTCGCAATTGGCCAAATAGTCTTTGTGTAGGGTGTGGACATGTGCAATTGATAATTGGCTTGTGGGGGACTCTGACGGCTTAGTAGAGGCTGGCGGAGCATGTGGAAGATATGTGTTTAAAGGCGGACTGTGATTTGTTGCCGTACATGTAGGACTACTGGGAGAGAGGGCGTGTCAGTACTGGCTGTCCGAGCCCGGAGGCAGCTGTCCAAGGACGAAGGTATGATGTTCAGAATTTTGTTTCACATCAAAGGGTGGTGGGTTATACTGTTTTGACAGCATAATATAATGAGAGCCATGTGAATTTCTGAATTTTGAAAATTAACGATCTAGAAGCCATGAAATATATAGATAAATTATTTGGAAAAGAAAGTTGTCAAAACTCAGACCAGTAAAGAGTGTCTGAGGGAGGAAAAATATGGAGTCTCAATCAATTGTTGTGGTAGAAGTAACCTGCACTGTCCACCGAAGCGATATATATTCACTGCAGGATACGAATGGGAGATTGGGGAACCAGCAGTCATCCGAGTGTGGTACGAGGAAGACCAACGACTCCATTGGTACTGGTGATCCAGGACACTGGCTAGTGTCTACCCAGAGATCCATGGGGAATCACAACACTGCGGGTACCAAGAGATCCAGGAGAAGCCTAACTCGCAAGCGGTGAGAGTTCCGGCCAACGCAGTGACCGGGTCTTGAGGCTTCGGAGGGGTACGAGAGAGGCCAAACGAGGCAATCTACGAGGAGACAGGCTGCTAGGCCTCATCATCAACTCCGGCTGTCAACAGACAGGCTGCAAGGCCTTAGCAATTGACCAGGGTGTCAGCAAGCGAAAGGGTGGAGCCGCTATCGCCCCTATCAACGACCAGGCGGAGGGTGGGGAGAAGTGAACCTCTTCCACTATTCCGAAGGTCAACGGGGGTTGAGCCAGCGACGACTGCGGGAGACAACAACAACAACCTCCTCACAGCCGTGACAGCGCCAGAGGGGAGATCTGATCACCCCACCTAAGATCGACGCAACTGACACCCGAGGGAAGACCGCTGGTTCAACTGAACTGGCAATACAGCAGGGGGTCATACCCCTATTCGAGTAACAGCACGAGGCACGAGGTCTCGACAGAAGACGGGGTGGGATCTAAAGGCAACTGGCTTTCTGATTCTACCCCCCAGAGTTGGTTGTAGCATTCAGCAGTCTTGAACTGCACCAGCTCTGAGAAATAAGGAGGGGGGCCAGGTCAATCCAGAAAACATTGACCCCCCCCCCCTTCTCACTGCTCCAAGTCAGAATTTGACAAACCTCCACTTGAAACCAGTGGAAATTGATCCTGGTACGAAAGAAAGTGTCAAAGACTGCACACGGGGCAAAATAATGAAAATAGACTGAAAATAAAGATTTATGGGTGATGATAAGTATACATAAGAAAGAGATGTAGAAAAAGAATGTTGTGTTGATTTTTAGGATCCAAGTGTGGGATGCTGTATGGAATATGATTTAAAATGGTTTATTTATATCCAGGTAGTGGAAAGCAATACGTAGAAGTTGGGATCTATGGTTAACATACAATACTAGCTAATTAAGGATAGTTACTCTATCCAAGGGTGGACTGCAGTAGTATTTTGATAACCATAGATCTATATTTTGCCGGAAACTGGTGTTCAAATCAAACTAATGTGTTTTAGTCTTGTAGAAACATGTCAATCAAAAATGGATTAAACCTGATATGCCCAGAGGGACAAGCTTAGAGAGTGTGTGTGTGTGTTAACCGAGACCGGGGGAGTACCACAGGAGGTCATTTGCATACAACCCCTGGCAGCTGCAGAACAATAGATCAAGTTTGTTAAACTGGTCCTGTGGCTGATTATAGCACAGGAAGCCGGTATCTTATGGCCCAGGGCTAAACAGGCAGGCCAGGTCCTCGGGTAGGATTACAACATGCTGCAGCTGCCAGGGGAGGAGCAAGCGTCTCCATTCTCTGTAACACTAAGTACATTTTCAAATGACTATTGGTATACTTGGATTAATTTGATATGAACTACAAATAGGCCTGTTTATATTGTGGTAATAATTCTGAATTAAATTATATGAAATATGCCAGGTTTATGACGGGGAAACACAGAGTTTGAAATTAGGCCACGTTTGAATCTACATTGGAAAATACTTAAATGTGTGGCATACTAAACTGTATAAAAGAAATATTGATGTAAGTTAAAAGAATGATTAGGCCTCATGTAGCTATTCAATGAAAGCCAAAAAGACTGTGTTGAAGAATTAATCCCCTGCATTGTATGACTAGTTTCACTTAGGTTGAAACTAGGCTTAAAGGTAACAGAATGTGGTCAATTATGATATCTCTGTGTTTATGTAATCAATTGCAATTCAAATATATATATCTTAAGGTCAACCAGCAAAGTATTATGGTAGTTAGACGGTGTTTGTTCTTTGACTGGAAAACAAAGAAAATAGAGGGTTGGCTTGCTAAGGACAACCCCCTATTTCAAATTCAAACGTAGAGAGGCCGTGATTGGAGGAACACAGCTGCTGATGTCACTTTGATGACATCACGCAGAAGACTCCAGGCTTTTGATATAAGAGGTGGGTGTTGTGACGGTGGAAAGAGACTCTGACACGGAACCACAAGGACAACATCTCACCTGTTTCACACAGCAAGACGACGCGGCAGAGGAGACTCGAGACAAAGAACTTTTTGGAGGGAGAACAGACCTTGCTTTGTTCATCAGCCAGAGAACAAAGCCCATCAACAATTTATCAACTCTACTTTAATATTAGTCTGATATAAGGGGTCGGTGGCTTAGTACTTGAGTACCCTTATATCATTGCAGAATCTATCTTTATTGTAATTTGTATACACTCTTAACTTTGATTAAACAGCTGCTGTTATACACCTTCTCCTCCATTTCTCCTGCTGCCCCGCTGGTCGTGAAACAAGACCATTGGGTCTTATTGGTAGTACAAAGGTTTTTAGGGGAACCATTCACAACGCAGAGGACGATCAAAGCCGGTTCTGATCTTATCAGAACCAGAACAGAAGCCTTTACTACTTCACTATCTTCCGATATCCACACAGACACGGCAACAACAACACCAGCAGCAATCTGGGCACAACTCCATCTGTATATGTCTTCCTCACTCCTCCTCTCTGTCTCTATCTCCCCTTCCTCTTTCCATCTCTCTGTCTCTCTCTCCCCCTCCTCTATCCATCTGTCTTTCTTTGTTGTTGATGTGTGACTAATCTCTCTCCTCTTCTCCATCTCTTTCTCTCTATCTTCTTCTCCACCTCTTTCTCTCTCCTCTCCTCCATCTATTTCTCTTTCTCCTCTTCTCCAACTCCTTCTCCCCTTTATCTACTCAGTGTGGAGGGAAGATCAATGAGAATAGTAGCAGAGAGAGATAGAGAAAGAGGTAGAGATATAGAGAGATAGATGTAGAGAGAGAGAGATGAAAAGAGAGAGAGAAACACACACACACAGACACACACACAGGGAGCCAGAGAGAGAGAGAGAGTCACAGTAATGTCTGTTGTCTGACTCAGCATAAATCGTCATCCATTGGAGGAGGTGCTACTTCCCTCTGTTCACACACACAGGCACACACACACGCACACACACACACACACACACACACACACACACACACACACACACACACACACACACACACACACACACACACACACACACACACACACACACACACACACACACACACACACACACACACACACACACACAGCCTTTGAGTGTTGGTGGCAGACAGTAATTACTCACAGATATTAGATCTGCTCATCTTCATCAGAATGATGAAGCTAGTCTCAGATGTGACATAGCAATGCAGACTAAAAAACATTAGCCTTATCTGTCTGTAGGCAGTAAAAATGTCTATACACACCGTCGTAGTGCCCGAAAAAGGACGCATTGTTGCCTGGTTGAAACCGACAGCGAAGCAGCCAGTTCGGATTTCTCCGACAGCGGTCGGCGCACTGCTGAATGGGAGCCAATCCCAAGGGCGTCTTCTCCATTTACCAGTGGTAAGAAGACATACATTTTTTATTGTGTTCTATTTTTTACCTTGATATTCAATAGAGAACCAGGGAGGGAGGGGTTGTCTCCAGGATGGGAGTGATTTAGTGATGTCTTTATTGAAGCAATAAAACAGGGATTGTGCAATACAATATACAAATAATATTGATCAAAAGGATAAAAACACAATAAAGCCCCAGAGCTTGTTTCCATTGTGGTCCTTGTGAAGTGAAGTGAATGTAAGTGTGCATATGTGAGCGCGTGTGTGAGAGAGGGGGGGGGGTTCCGTGAGGGCAATGGTAAAATGGTAAAAATCTCATTCATTCTAAGTGCCATAAAGTCATGCACCACCAGCCCGAGACATGCTGGCAGTGAAAATAATTGATTTGATTGTGTGTACATCATTACCAAACTCATTTTTATAGTTGACTGTGATTTCAGACACAGTCGAGTGAGGAACAGCCCACATCTTCAAATGCAGTACCACCCAGTAAAAGTGTTGTGCAGATGTCTGATGTCAGTGATGTGTCAATGAAGGCAAAAATAAAAGGGTCAAATCGCTCTTCTGACTTGTTATATTTCGTTAATAGCTTACGCTTTGCTCTATTGGAACTATCCCTTTAATCATATCCTAAAATGAAAAAACTTTCACCACGTGTACGCACTTCTGCCCACCTGCCTGACCACTCCCACATCCGCTCCTACATAAGTCATGGCCACAGCTTAGCGGCGGTGCTGAGCTGGCTCCGAGCGAGGATTCCGCCGCCTCTTCTCCATATCCGATGAAAACTGAGGATTACATGGAGGGGGCGGGGCCTTTCTTGTTCGAAGGCCCGGTGGAGACAAGGCACTTTCCCCCTCGGGGAGTAGCAGACGGTGCTGCGTCTGCCCGGGGACCCTCATTCTCCGGGATTGGGTTAAATTCTCCACCCCCGAGACGAGATGCCCTTCTATCGACCACACCGGATGCTGGCTCCTGCTTATCCATGGGAGACCGTGTGTGTAGCCTCCCGACCGCGAGGGACGCGAGCGAGGTGGAAGAAGGTGTGCAAGGGGAGTTGCGCACCTTGTTCCCCGAACTCATGGCGGCAGCCGCAGCCGCTAACGGTGTGGCGTGGCCGCAGCCACTGCCGGCACCTGTCCCTGACGACATGATAGGTAATCTCTGGCAACGCCGTCCTGTGAGGGAGGCGGGCGTTGTCTGTCCATTCTTCCCTTCAATGGAGGCCTATGTGATGAAGGGACAGGTAATTCCCTGCATCGTCGGCCTTACCTCCACCTACGTGCCTTTCACACAGGTGGTGGGTTTGGTCCAGGGGCTGAAGGAAGGGGTGCCTCGGCTTGATAGCCCAATGGCATCCATCCTTTGCCCCGAGATGGTATGGGAGCCATCTAAGAAGCCATTTCCCCAGGGGAGATCGGCTAAGCAGTTGGCTTCATGGAGTGATCAGGTGTTCATCGCCTCGACGCAGAGCCAGGCTGCGACGTCTAACATAGCGCAGCTGGCGCTCTACATGTCGGGGCTGATGGCGGATGGCGCGGTGCTGGATGACCATCAACAGTACCTCCACGCCCAGGCGGCTGGAACCATCCAAAATGCGGGGCTTCTATCGATTCCTAGGGTTAAAAAGAAATCCGCCGGCCAAAGAACCTTTGTCTACCACGCTCCCTACCTGTGGAACAAATTACCTGCCGTCGTCAGGGGCGCCTGCTCTGTCGAAGCTTTTAAATCCCTGCTTAAGACCCATCTTTTCTCTCTCTCCTTCAACCTACCCTGATCTTGGCCAAGATTGCAGTGACTGTTCTACGTGCACCACCGAGGCCATGGATCAGCTTCTTACCGTCTTCTGTCCGTGGTCTGTCAAAGTGGTTTGTGGTCTGTCAACATGGTTTCATTGCTGGGTTAAGTACTTCTATTCTATTCACTTAATATGCTTACTTCATATATCTATTCTATTCACATATATGCTTACCACTTTTATCTATTGCTATGTCCACCCATTACAATCACGCGAGCTGTCTAACGCCTGTCCCGTCTCCCTGTCTCCCTGTGAGTTGCTGTCCCGGAGTGATGACCGGAGTGTTGGGTGTCCCGTGATGAAGGCCGGGAGGACGTGACCCTCTTTGCGCCGACCCCTGTGCCTCAAATAGATCCGCTATCAGCTCTATCTTTAATCTTTCAAAATGTTCAGTTGCTATCGCTATCAGCTCTATCTTAAATTTTTCTAAATGTTCAGTTGCTATTCATTCATTAATTTATTAATTCATTAATTCATTAATTCATTCATTCATTCATTCATTCATTCATTCATTGCATGCACTCATCTGTGTTTCACTACACACATTACCGACATCTAAGAAGGGAGATCCCCCCTTGAATTGGCCCTTCTAAGGTTTCTCTCCACCACATTGCCTGTGGTGCATTTTTTCCTATTGCTAGGTTTTAGTGAGTTTTTCCTTACCTTCGTGTGGGGTATGTCTGGGAGTGTTCGCATTGCATTCATTCATTTTGCATTTATTTTAAATTTGTTGGACCTTATGGTGTTCTTGTTTTGTTTCTTGACTTATTGTGATGTTTCTTCTTGACTTGTTTAAAGAAGATGTGTCCGGCCCATGGGGACATTAATGTGTGTTGTCGGGCCTTACAAATACATTTGATTTGATTTGATTATGATCCTACACCTGACACAGCTGCAGGCGATAGCCGCGGGGAAGCAGCCCGCCCTGGCCACTCTTATCCAGCGCCACCTGTGGCTGGAGCAGGCGGAGGTACCGGAACTGCGGCGGATCCCTCTCCTGACGGCTCCCCTCTCCGACGCTGGGTTATTTGGGTCAGCGATGCACCAGATGACGGCTGCCTGCAGGGACATGGAGGAGCAGCGCTCCGTACTCCAGTCCCACTTTCCCCGACCCGAAGCTGCTGCGACCAGTAGCGTGAAGCAGAGGTCTGTGAGCTTCGTCGCTGGGCCTCCGAAGAGGAAGAAGGCCAAGGGTGCCAGTCGTCCTGCGCCCGGGGGGAACGGTAGGGATCTACGCGGCCAGGCGGCTTCCCAGCACCTTTCCTCCGGGCCAGCTGCCCGCGGGGGCAAGCGGCACCCTGCGTGCGGTGGCCGGCATAAGTGACTTTCCCCTGCTGTCCCTGCTTCCCCCCCCCCTCCCCAAAATATGATTTTGTTCAGTAAATAAACGGTCCTTCGTGTAGAAGGACTATTTTTTGTTAAGCAAAACGTGTTGATTCACTACATTTTGGGGGATACATCATGTGCAATTTAAGCCTGCAGCTAAAATGCTGGGGTTGCAACCCTTGCTTGAAGTGTTGTGCAGTTTCTTAGGAAAATTGCTTTGGTCGCTATTGTGTATAGCTTAGCAAGGCTTATAGCTTAGCACTTGGCCAAGGCTTGGCCTTCTCTCTACGGCGTTCTTTCTTACGTGAGTAAAAGTGAACTTGGGTTTTATCGGCTGTGGCTGGCGTGCAGGATGTAAAGCTATTGCCCTAGCAGGTATGTGTGATTTCATGTAGCACGCCATGCAACTGGTGTTGCGGCTCTGCCTTCTTCTATTGCATCATATCTGGGGTGATGCGGGTGGGAGGGGTGGACAAATACCCCCCCCCCCCCCCGGATATAGTTATATCCTTTACGAAACTGATTGGCCGAGAGGTTGTGCCTTTCTACCTATCAGTCTCCCTGTCGAGGGTGTTCTCTCTCTCGTCACAGGGGCGGGGGGGGGGGGGGGTTTCCCTGTCTCCCGCGCCATATTAGGGTAGTGGGACACAGGATTTCCCTGGCCATGGAAAACGTCACAGGCACGTTTTCTTATTGGCCATGAGACATATCCGTGAGTTCAGGACCTGTGCTACAGGCCGCTGTCATTGTAAAAGTTAGGTGATGCAATGCAGTCGAGACTTTCTACTCTTCTGCTCTGCTCTCTATCAGTAGTGTTATTGGGTTTGTCACTTAGCCCAATTATCATGTGATCCTTTTTTCAATTGTTTACTCACGGTCAGGTCTCTCTGGGATAACCGCCGTCTTCCCATCTTACATAAAGAGCAGAATTGATACGGTTGTTATTCCCAGGCTTGCCATATGTGAGCCTGTGTCTGCGTCTCTAGACCGGCTCCCTGCTGCTCTTCCCAGACAGCAAGGGGAAACGTTGTGAGGCTCTTTTCTTGTTGGAAATTCGCCGTCACTGTTCTCGGGTTCATTGCGAGCATATACGCTGTTATGAAATCGGCGTATGGTCTTTCGAGACCGTTCAGCACTGGCCCAGGGTGTTTTTCAAAGATTGAATATGCTTATGGTCCCGGCGCGCCTTGGCTGTCCACCATCGCATAAAAACAGCGTTTTTTATGCGGTCGGCTGGGAAGGTGATTTTTGTCTCTACCGAGCGCCAGTGCACTAGGTTAGACTCGAGGACTCGCGTACATCTCTGGGGGGGATGACGGAGTAGATCAAACATTGGCAGGGGGGTTCACGCCTTTGGGTGGGCCACCAAGAGCAGTCTTGGTGGCGCCCTCTGTGATGTTTTTGGATCGACACGCATACCTACCCCCCTCTTAGGACTGGGGGCGGCGGCGTGACTAGGGCTTGGTTGCGCCGGACTGGATCAGTTTAACCCGTTGTCCGCCGGGGCGCAGACAGGTTCTGGTTCCCCGAGGGACTCTGTGCTTTTCCGGGGGGAAAATGCCAGGTCGAGCCGGACGTCACAGGGGTTGATGTCATGAATGTGTCATATAGATGCCGCCACGAGTTGCCATTAACAGTGGCATGCATTGGTCCATACTGTGTTGTACCTTTTTGCACGATGTTAAGGGGTTGGTCCTTCTCCATTTGTTTCACCCCTCCCTCCCTGTTAACCAGGGATGGGAGGGGGCTGTCGGGGAGGCTGCTTCTGTCAACTCCTCTATGCATCCCTGTGTAGATCCCGGTCCTCCAGGCCCAGGTCGGGCTTTGCCCGCAATGTCCTGTTGGCCTGGGTTAACCCTTTTTTACACCTGAAACACTTGAACGTACGGTTATGTATATAACCATAGTTATATGAGTATAGTGACGCTCAGCGTCATAGTGCAAATACTCCACCTCAGTACTTGCGCACTGAATAAAAACTCACAATGTACCTTTACATACCAACATCTGTCTGACCACACCCCCATCCGCTACCTACATAAGCAGGGGTGTGGCCATGCCCTCATCTCCTTCCCAATCTTTCACCACAAGGCAAGATCAAGGGGTGCTCAGGGGAGTCCTGACGCTGAGCGTCACTATACTGATATAACTATGGTTATATACATAACCGTACGTTATATTATCGTATAGCTCTGCTCAGCGTCATAGTGCAACACAGGAGCTGAGCAGAGCTGAGCTCGACAAATGTACCCCGCTGAAGCCCCCCACAACCATCAGAACCGGGGAGGACCCGAGCCCCCCCGACCCTCCCTATTGGAGGACGGAAGGGAGACGGATCCGACTGCGCGAAGAGGAGCTTGAGCAACTCAACGCACAGGGTGAGCAGACCGTGGGGTGTACCCACGACCATGGCAGCCTAGTTATAGTTGAAAGTGGCAGATTTATTTTTAATTTAATGAACATGTACGTGCAATTTCCTGCAATATAGAGCCTTCAATCTTGACCAATAAAGCTGCTCTTTTCACTATAAAACTCAGTTTATATTGCAGTATGATAGCCAATTACTATAATAATAATATATATACTGTATATACGCTGTATATTGATTTTTCGCTCATTTATTTTTATTAAATCAATCTCCTTTCAAATAGGCCACGTTTTTAATAAGAAAGAGAAAAAAGATATATTTCCATTACCTGTAACTCTTGTGTCTCTTTCTCTCCTTCTCTGCCTCCTCCCTGAGTCTGCAGTGCACAGTCATGACATCGATCTCCAAAAAAAAAACTAAAAGAAAAAGAAAAAAGTCACTAAAGGCCCACGGGCCGCGGCCGTTGTTAATCCGGCCCTGCTCGTCTGCCATATAGATAGCGGTAACGTTTGCAAACAAAGTCAATGTCATCCAGCTGACACCACATATCTAGATAACGTTAGCTAGCGGCTAGCACTAAAGCTAACGCCAACCAGAGGGAAACGTTATTATTATTTATTAGAAGATTTACGGTATGACCAGATCGCATTTCGGGACCGTGAAACACTTTTATTGTATTGCGTGGTAGAACCGTAGAAGTTCTACCACTCAATAGTAAAGACATGTCTAACATATTTATTTGAACAACTTACTGGAAAAGCCTGGCTGCCTGCCACCAATATTATGACACACTCGGTGGGCTTTGATATTTACACTCAGCCTACCTGCAGACTGCAGCGCCGTGCGCCAAGGTCTGCTGGGGATGGGAGGCACTGGATCAAACCATATGGGGCAGGGGGGGGGGGGGGGGGGTCGCAATCTTTGGAAACTTAAAAACTTGCTAATAAGTGTCATTGCGTATTATTAATTTGATTGAAATTACGTAGTTATGGTTAGATTTATGTATTGGGGGTGGATATATCATATTTTTCATATGATCAAAAAGTGGGGGTACAAAAGCAGACGTTTGCCCCCCCAAGCTCAATAGTGGTGGGGCACCTGCTTCGACTGCTCCATTATGTAGATGTCTATGCCCACGACTACACAAACGCACAACCCGCATGCCACTAGGGAACGAACAGAAAAAGGAACAAACCCCCGTTACCACCCCTAAAATTACGGGGTCAAGAGCAAAGCCCAACCCCGTGGCAAGGCCGTAGCAGCGGAGCGCGAAGGAGGACCCAGACCCAGAAGGGACAGGACCCCCCCGGAAAAAAGGGGGACTGGAGAGGCCAACGATGCCACAGCATCGAGACCTCACCAGGCGGTCACTAGTGACACCGCCCCCCACATTGCCAGCGTATTCGGACAGGGCCCATCCAAGAGCAGGCCCTTCCCCCCAATAGCACGCCGCCTGGCTCACTGACCCTGGTATACTCAGGCAGTCACCCATCCAAGCACAACCCAGGCCTGAACCTACACCGCCTCTGAAATCAAACGAGATCGGGCGTGTTCACGGTGGCATGGCTGTAAACTCGAAGCACTCAAGAGGCTACACCTACAGCGGGAGCAGGCAGCGCACCGGGGAAACGACCCCTAGAAGAGGTCGACCCCTCAATCCAGGCAACAGGCACTCCACCTGAGCCTGGAGCACTGCGGACTAGACAGGCGCCAAAGGAGTCAGCTGAAAACAGCACCCTGGCGGAAGGGGCGTATGCTGGCATTGTTGCGCACCATGTCACAGCCTCCACAAAAAAAAACAGACTCTCTAGAGGGGTCGAGGCAGAGAAGGCTGACACGATTGGCAGACGTCATGAAACGTGCAGGGGCATACTCAAACGGACTAACCCGGGAGTTGACTCCGCTCCAACACACCAGGGAACCAACCACCCCCTTGGTTCAAACATGAGGTGGTTGTTCCTATAACCCCCCAAGAATAAACTCCAAAACACAACTGCGGGTATACACTGGCTATACCGCAGTACGAGTGTTTCAGTTTTCAAAAAGGGGTTATCCCAGGCCTACGGGTCGACGAAAACAATTTCGGACCGGGCCCGGCGGACCGGGACATACACAGGGATGCCAGAAGAGTTCCATAAGAACCACCTCAACAGCCCCCTCCCAGCCATGCTTAAGCAGGAGAAGAGAGGGGCGAAAAGAATGGAGAAGGACCAGGCCCCCTTAGCGCAGAGCAAGGTACAACACAACATGGACCAAGCAACAGTGAGGGGTAACACGTAGTAACACAACCACAAACATCTCCATAACGTCAAAACCCTGTGACACCCGGGCCGAACCGGCATTTTTCCCCCCGAAAAAAGCACAGGGTACCAGAACAGCAGATCTGCGTCCCCGGCGGACAACGAGTTAACTGACCTGGACCGGCGCGACCAGAACCAGTCCCGTGCCCTAATCACGCCGACATCCCCAACACTAGGAGGGGGGTAGGTACGCGGCGGCGTGTCGATCTAAAACATTATAGAGCGCGCCACCCAGACGGTCCCTTACGTAACACGCTCGGTGGCCCACCCCAAGGGCGTGAGACCCCTCTACCTATGCTTTGATCTATTCCGTTAACATCCCCCAGATATGAACGAGAATTCATCGAGACAACACTGGCACTCGGAAGAGACAGACTCCATCCCAGTCGCTCCATAAAAACGCTGTTTTAATGATGAGCAACCAAGGCGCGCAGGCCCATGCGTGATTCTTATGAGAAGCACCCAGGGCCAGCACTATATACACGTCGAGACCCAAAACACATCAATGGATAGTCTAACAAGACACCAGACATTGTTCCTCCAAGCCGTCTGGGAGAACGACAAGAAGCCGTTGTTCTTTATTTCCTCTTTTCTATAAAAAAGAGAAAAAAGAAGACGGACATGGGTCCCATGTGACACGGCTGAGGGAAAAAAACAATACCCCATCAACCTACTCCACAAGGCGGGGATGGAAACCCCCAGAGAGACTTCCCACATGAGCAACAACTTGAAAAGTCAATGTAACATTGAGCCATGTGACCAAAAGGCTCAAGTTACACATATATCGAGCGTAGCAGAACACCAAGTCCCTACGCTCTGTCACGACAACTTGACAATAACAGAGAACCACACATGGGGCCTGTAAAGAACTCACGGAAGTCAGCGCCCAATAGAAACGTGCCCAGTGACGTATTCTATGACGGGGGCTATCCCATGACTCAACCGACGTGATAGGTGAGGAGTCAGGGAATTCCCCCCCCCCCCCCCCGTGCCGTACTGACCAATCAGCGCGGCAGGACCGAATGAAAATGACCAATCAGAAAAGAGGGAAGGAGGGGTTTATCCGGTTACCCCCTCACGAACCCAACCCTCGTATACGACAATAATAAACAGCGATGATACCTTAAGTAGCCAGCATGCTAGATGAACAGCGTATATCCATAGGATAAGCAAACCCAACGCACGCTAGCCACAGACGACAACGTCTGTGAACAGGGTTTACAACAAGGCCAAGGTTTATGTGTGAACACAACACCCGTGTTTTATGTTTCAAGAACACAGAAGATTGATAGAAAGAGAGAGCGGTCTACAAGACTGTGGTACAATTACACACACACACAAGCACTTCTGTAGGCCAACACTACAGCGTTGTGGCTCAATATCACTGTTTTAAAGTAACAGAACACACAACTAACCTCTACCTTTATAGGAAGAACATAAGTCTCCAGGCCGAGGAAGAAAGAAACCCTTTCGACCGAGTGTTAGCCACAGGCCTTGCTAAGCACACATATATATATGTAGCGACCAACCAAAGACTAAAAAAGTCTAGCTCTCCTATCAACCCCACACTAGGCGAGGATCTACACATCGTATCCCCATCATATGTAGTGAATAAACACACAGTTTGTAACAAAATACAGTCCCTCCCAGGAGGGACTTTTTATTTGTATAACAAAAAACATTGATAGGCCGGGGAAGGGAACAGGGGTAACAGGAGGGGAAAAAGGTCACATCAGCGGCGCCTGCCACGAGCCGCTCGTGGCTTGCCACCCCGGGGAGCTTTAGCCCCGGAGGGACAGTAAAGGGGTGCCTGGTCTCGACGATCCCTACCGTCACCTCCGGGCGTGGGTGGGCCGGCTGCAGTGGTCGAGGCGCCCTCTCTCCTCCTGACCTTCTTCGCCGAAGGGCCAGCAGTGGCGGTGGTAGTGGCGGCGGCATCGGTCGCGGGTCCCCGATGACGGGGCCTCCGTCTGACTCCACCGGCGACATCGGGCGGGGGGAAATGGGGCTGGAGCACCGACCGCTCCTCCTCCATATCCCTGCAGGTTGCAGTCATGAGCTGCAGGGGAAGCCTCTTCCTGTCCGGCACTCTCGCCTGCTCCAGCCAAAGATGGCGCTGGACTAGAGTGGCCAGGGCGCGTACCTTCCCGGCGGCTATGGCCTGCAGCTGGATCAGATGCAGGATGGCTCCGGCCGCCTGGGCGTGCTGAATATGTTGTTGTTCAGTCAGCATCGTACCGCCCGTCATCATCCCGGACATAAACCTCGCTAGCTGCGCGATGTTGGAAGTAGTACCGGTGATGAACGACTGGTCGCTCCAGTTGGCCAACCGCCTCGCCGATTTCCTGTGGGGAACCGGCTTCCGCAACGGCTCCCACACCACCTCAGGACAAAGGAGAGACGCCATCGGTCTATCAAGCCGAAGCACCCCTTCCTTCATTCCCTCAACCAGACCCACCACCCTCGTGACTTGCACGTAGGCGGGGGTGAGGCCAGTGATGTGGGAGATCACCTGTCCCTGACGTACGTAGGCCTCCATTGAGGGGAAAAATGGGCAGACAACGCCCGTCTCCCTCACAGGACGACGTTGCCATAAATGACCTATTAAATCATCAGGGACAGGAGCAGGCAGTGGCTGCGGCAGCGGCAAGCCGTTTGCGACTGCTGCTGCCGCCATGAGCTCCGGGAACAAGGCACGTAGTTCCCCATGCGCACCTTCCTCCACTGAGCCCGCGTCCCTCACATACGAGAGGCTACTGCCCATTGCAGAGCCACCATCCGATGTGGCTGATAGCAGGGCATCCCGTCGCTGAGTCAGAGGTTCTAACCCAACACCAGAATACGAGGAACCCCAAGGAGACATATCACCCCCTGCCACATGCTGAAAGGGAGAGTGATGTGTCTCCACCGGAGCATCGAACAAGAATGCATCTGCCTCCACCATGTAATCCTCCATTTCCATCGGCCACGGAGAAGCAGACGCACCCTCATCCGGCTCCAGCAACTCAACGAAACCAGGCCGTTCGCCCCTGCAAGCTACCCTCCTACGACGGGAGCGAGCAGAAGCGAAAAGCTTGCGTCTCAAATCCTCCGCCACGAGAGGAGCCGGCTGCCCATCGGCAGACGACCCCCCGGAGTTGGAGGAACCACAGCAGGAACCAGGCCATCTCACAGGAGATGCCTCTGGTGCACCAGCTCCTTGGAGAGGCAAGCTACCCACCGGACGCCTATTGGGCGCGAGTGACTTCCACGACCGCGGAGTCAAACTCGCCCCAAGACGCATGATGGAGGAGGCAACGGAGAACCGCTGGTGAAGGGCGACGTTGCTAGCGCGACCCCCCGAGGTAAACATTATAGCTTAGTTATTTTCTTTTGAAATTATGAGAGAAAGAAAAGAACAAGAAATAATGTGAACGCTTTCTCAACTTTCTTCAGTTAACAACCTAGCTCAAAGTGTTTGGTATACAGGCACTTCCTTGTGGTGAAAGTGAAGAAGGAGATGAGGGCATGGCCACACCCCTGCTTATGTAGGTAGCGGATGGGGGTGTGGTCAGAAGATGTTGGTATGTAAAGGTACATTGTGAGTTTTTATTCAGTGCGCAAGTACTGAGGTGGAGTATTTGCACTATGACGCTGAGCAGAGCTATACGATAATATAACTGCATTGTATAGCCTGTGTATATGCACAGTTATGTTTCTGGGGTTTCTTAGTGGGTTAAGGGAGCAACCACCTCCTGTTATAATAAACATAGGGGGGTGTTTGATCCCCGGTGTGTTGGTAGCAGAGTCAACTCTCGGGTTGAGCCCGGTTAAGACCCCGGCTGCCCGAGAGTATGCCCCTGCATCTGTCATGACGTCTGCCAATTGTGTCAAATTCTTTCTCTGAACTTCGACCCTGCGAGATTATTAATTTGGCGGGGTCGAGGTTCGTGGAGATTGTGACATGGTGCTCAGCATACCGGAACACCCCTTCCGCCGGGATGCTGTTCTTACAGTAAGTCCCATAGGCACCTGTCTAGTCCACAGTGCTCCGGGCGCAGGTCGAGTTCTACTCTTGAATAGAATAGAATAGACTTTTAATTGTCATTGCACAGTATACAACGAAATTTCAGGGGAGCTCCCACAGACCGTAGTACAATATATACATACATGAACACATAACACATGTACATAACAGAATATTTTAAATAATAAAGTGCATGATGGGTGGTAATCAGTGATTATCAAGTCCAGGTAAGTGCATGGTGCACGTGAGGGGACAGTCAATGAGCATTAACAGTCTGACTGCTTGGGGGAAAAGCTGTTCTTAAATCTTGTACTCTTGGCATGTATGGACCAGTATCTCCTCCCTGAGGGAAGGAGCTGAAAGAGGTGATGTGCTGGGTGAGACTGGTCCTTGATGATACATTTGGAGCGGTGGAGGCAGCGGGAGGTGAAGATGGAGGTGATGTTTGGTAGAGGAGTCCCGACGATCCTGCCTGCCGCCTTCACCACCCTCTGTAGAGCCTCTTGCTCTGCCTTTGTGCAGCTGGAGAACCACACAGACACACCGTAGGTCAGCACACTCTCAACCGCACAATGGTAAAAGGCCAGCCTGCTTCAGCTTCCTTAGCTTCCGGCTAGCGGCGTGCCTAGGGGAGAAGGGCCTTCACCTGGTTTAGGCCCTGTCCGATACGCTGGCGATGGGGGGGGGGGGTGGTGTCACCAGTGACCGTCTGGTGGGGTCTTGATGCCGCGGCCTCATTGACCTCACCAGGCCCCTTTTTTTCCGCGTCCTGCTGCTACGGCCTTGCCACAGTTTTTATTTTTATTTTTTTTACCCCAACCTCGAGATGTTGGGGGCTGTGACGGGGGCTTTCCTCATGTCCATTCCCTGGTGGCGTGTGGGATGCGCGTCTGGGTAGTCGTGGGCCCTTCTAAACAAAGGTATGTCCCACGGTCTGCTCACCCTCTTTGCACAGTCAGGATCTGATCTCCCTCCCGTCCCTCGCTAGGGGGGGCGGGGAGGCCCGGATCCTCCCCGGTTCTGATGGTTGTAGGGGACCTCAGCGGATGCATCTGTCAGGCTTACGCTCTGCTCAGCTCTTGTGTTCCAATAGAGAAAAGCGTAAGCTATTAACGAAATATAACGAAGGTTATTCTATAACCCTAGTTATATGAGTAATAGCGAGCGCTTTGCTCTGACTCACTGAGGACCCCACGGTCTTCCGTTTCGGCGGTGAAAGACTGGGGAAGGAGCTGTGGTGTGGCCATGACCCCGCTTATTTAGGAACGGATGTGGGAGTGGTCAGGCAGGTGGGCAGAAGTGCGTACACGTGGTGAAAGTTTTTTCATTTTAGGATATGATTAAAGGGATAGTTCCAATAGAGCAAAGTGCTCGCTATTACTCATATAACTAGGGTTATAGAATAACCTTTGTTTCACAAAAATGAGTTTTTCTCTGTTTCTGTTCCCAGACAGCTGTTTTTGGTGAAAACAACTTATATTCAACTACCAATGACGAAAGAATGACGGAACATGCTAGACACTCCCTTTTTTTCCCTGATGAAAGAAGAGATCCTAATCTGTCTTTTGAGATATTTCATGTATAATATAATGTTCAATATAATCTACTCAGTTGGGAAAACCTGACTCTATATCAAAACATCTGTCTAGTTTTTAAAATAAAGTGTGGATTGGCTCCTCCTCCTTTGTCCGGTTTCATCAACCTCAAGTCTGCCTCAACCAGGAACACTAGAGGTGCGGCAAGGGGGGACTGTACAATCCCTTTAGAAAAAAAAATGTTGGCCAGGCCGTCTTTTCATACAGAGCATCCCACCAATGGAACTCAATTCCTCAAACAATTAGAGTGTCCACATCATACCATTCATTCAAGTGCAGGGTTAGGGAATGGCTCATTGAAAACCAGCACTGTCAACACTGAGGTGTCTGTGTGTGTATGTGTGTGTGTGGATATGGTGCGTCTGTCTATGTCTGGGTCTCTTAATATGTCATGATGTGCTCTGTCCTTGTGTCCATGACTGTATTGTTACCTGTATCCCTATCGTATGTCTGTGCTTTTGTTGTGTTTTTATTCTAATGTTATTTATCTTGATTTTATTCTGTTTTTATTGCTAACCCTTTTTTTACACAGGATTTTAGCCTGTACCTTCTGGCAGGGGAACTGCCAATGGAAATTAGCCTTTTGGCTAAAATTGGGTGCATTTACATCTGTAAAATGTTTTATTAATGTACACTGTCCCCCTTGAACAAATAAAGTAAACCTAACCTAAACCTAAACCTATGTAGGGGCCTCATAGTCATATCACAGAATATTCTGTGGGTCTTGAAATATTAGCCAGAATGCTCAAAAACCCTGGCAGAGGCTGCAGACTGTTCTATAGAAACTCTGGCGGTCAATGTGTTAAGCGATGTCTACTTGTTATGCTGAATGATACAGGGACCCAAGTAGGTGACTCTGAGACATGCAGTTGACAGCAAAAAAGCCTGTGGGCACGTTTATTATAAACATAGGGAAGGGATTTGCGGGAAGTGTATGGTGCGTCCTTGGACTGTTTGTGGAGTGTGTATCTAACCTATGTGTATGCGAAATTAAAAGACTATGGTCCTCATTCTCAAACGGACATACGTAACAGTTACCAAGCAATTCCTTCGTAACTCGATTTACGTACTTATTCGGCATTCTCGAGCGGCTTTGTACTGTAAATTCTTTGTAGGATTTATGTAGGATTTACAAACTCGAAAAGGCAGTCGTAAGTCGGACAGACCGTAATTGGGGATTGGCGATACTACAGACATCCGTGGAATTAAATAATTATAATGA
This sequence comes from Notolepis coatsorum, assembly GCF_963971535.1. NCBI lineage: Eukaryota > Metazoa > Chordata > Actinopteri > Aulopiformes > Paralepididae > Notolepis > Notolepis coatsorum. The sequence continues at coordinate 196,759,553 of NC_140165.1, forward strand.
TAATTAATACAACAATATTTTTATCATTAATAATTACATTTTGCATTTATAGTCCTGACTCAATGAGGCATTGTGAGTATTACACACACTGCAAACTAAATAAATAAGAACTAAACCGATCGCCGCGGATATAGCTATTGTATAGTGGAATATACTGTATTAATATGCCATATACTGTCTTCTTCTCTATGATATTATTTATTGTTGGTTTGATTTCTATTGCTAAACGAAATAAATGTGTGTACAACGGCTTATTGATGCAGCCTCAGTGCACAGCACATGCACATACTGTATACGTGCGAAATGTATAATTCCAGCAAAGTAGGCTTCTAATATTTGAATGACTTGTTTTCATTGAAATTTCATCTATGCACTTGATCAATCGAGTGCTCCTGTCCATCTTCTTCAGTGTTAGCGATCTGTTCTGCATGTTTTTCCATTGGGTTTATATTCTGGAGGGGAAACCATTGTGAGCACGGGGAGAACATGCAAACTCCACACAGAAAGGCCCGGGAGATACCCCACCTGGGTACCTGGCAATGCCGCAACCTGGTCCCCAAGCGGGAATCGAACCCTGGACCTTCTAGCTGTGAGGAGACAGTGTTAACCACTACACCACCATGCCGCCCAATATGTACTCGTTCATTAAATCCGATGGATCAATTGCTGTACCAGAAGCCGAAGGTTTGTTGCTGCGGTAAGCGTCTGGGCGTCCATCGTGAGAAGCAGCTCATCAAATAATAACAAAGGCCATGTGCATTATTTATGGGCATCTCTCAAAACTCACAGGACACGCCGGTGGCCAACGAAAGCACTCATCTTGATTCACATGCAAATTTAAATCCGCCCCCACACATTGAGAAAAACGTACGGTTATGTATATAACCATAGTTATATGAGTGTATTGCAATACTCTTCATATCCAGTATTGAACTGAAATAAATTCTCACAAGTACCTTTACATACCATCATCTGTCTGGCCACACCCCCATCCGCTACCTACATAAGCAGGGGTGTGGCCATACCATCAGCTTCTTCCCAAGTCTTTCACCACAAGGCAAGATCAAGGGGTCCTCAGTGAGTCCGACGCAGAGCGTCACTAAACTCATATAACTATGGTTATATACATAACCGTACGTTATACTTCGTGTAGCTCCGCTCTGCGTCTATTGCAACACAGGAGCTGAGCAGAGCGGAGCTCGACAAATGTACCTGCTGAGGCCCCCCACAACCATCAGAACCGGGGAGGACCCGAGCCCCCCGAACCCCCCTAGCGGAGGACGGGAGGGTGTCGGATCCGACTGCGCGAAGAGGAGACTTCAGCAACTCAACGCACAGGGTTAGCAGACCATGGGGCGTACCCACGACTACACAAACGCACAACCCGCATGCCACTAGGGAACGAACTGAAGGAACAAACCCCCGTTACCACCCCTAACATCAAGGGGTCAAGAGCAAAAGCCCAACCCCGTGGCAAGGCCATAGCAGCGGAGCGCGAAGGAGGACCCAGACTCAGAAGGGACTGGACCCCCCCCAGAAAAAGGGGGCCTGGAGAGGCCAATGACGCCACAGCATCGAGACCTCACCAGGCGGTCACTAGTGACACCGCCCCCCACATCGCCAGCGTATTCGGACAGGGCCCATCCAAGAGCAGGCCCTTCCCCCCTACAGCACGCCGCCTAGCTCACTGAACCTGGTATACCCAGGCAGTCACCCATCCAAGTACAAACCAGGCCTGAACCTACACAGCTTCCGAAATCGAACGAGATCGGGCGTGTTCAGGTTGGTATGGCTGTAAGCTCGAAGCACTCAAGAGGCTACACCCACAGCGGGAGCAGGCAGCGCACCGGGAAGACGACCCCCAAAAGAGGTCGATCCCTCAATCCAGGCAACAGGCCACTCGACCAGAGCCTGGAGCACTGCGGACTAGACAGGCGCCAAAGGGGTCTGCTGAAACAGCACCCCGGCGGAAGGGGCGTATGCTGGCATTGTTGTGCACCATGTCACACAGCCTCCACAAAAACCCCTCGACTCTCTAGAGGGGCCGAGGCAGAGAAGGCTGACACGATTGGCAGACGTCATGAAACGTGCGGGGGCACACTCACCGGCCTACCCCGAGAGTTGATTCCGCTACCAACACACCAGGGAACCAACCACCCCCTTGGTTCTAACATGAGGCGGTTGTTCCTATAACCCCTCAAGAAAAAACTCCAAAACACAACTGCGGGTATACACTGGCTATACCGCAGTACAAGTGTTTCAGTTTTCAAAAAGGGGTTATCCCAGGCCTACGGGTCGACGAAACAATTTCGGACCGGGCCCGGCGGACCGGGACGCACACAGGGATGCCAGAGGAGTTTTATAAGAATCACCTCAACAGCCCCCTCCCAGCCATGATTAAGCAGGAGAAGAGAGGGGCGAAAAGAATGGAGAAGGACCAGGCCCCCTTAGCGCAGCACAAGGTACAACACAACATGGACCAAGCAACAGTGAGGGGTAATACGTAGTAACACAACCACGAACATCTCCATAACGTCAAACCCTGCAACGCCCGGGCCGACCCGGCATTTCCCCCCCCGAAAAAAGCACAAGTCCCTCAGAGTACCAGAACAGCAGATCTGCATCCCCGGCGGACAACGGGTTAACTGACCTGGGCCGGTGCGACCAGAATCAGTCCCGTGCCCTAATCACACCGCCATCCCCAACCCTAGGAGGGGGGTAGGTATGCGTGTCGATCCAAAACATTATAGAGGGCGCCACCCAGACGGTCCCTTTCGTACCGCGCTCAGTGGCCCACCCCAAGGGCGTGAGACCCCTCTACCTATGCTTTGATCTATTCCGTTAACATCCCCCAGATATGAACGAGAATTCGTCGAGACAACACTGGCGCTCGGAAGAGACAAACTCCATCCCAGTTGCCCCATAAAAATGCTGTTTCAATGATGAGCAACCAAGGCGCGCAAGCCCATGCGTGATTCCTATCAGAAGCACCCAGGGCCAGCACTATGTACACGTCGAGACCCAAAACACATCAATGGATAGTCTAACAAGACACCAGATACCGTTCCTCCAAGCCGCCTGGGAGAACGACAAGAAGCCGCTCTTTTATTTTTCTACAGAAAAGAAAAAAATACGGACATGGTCCCATGCGACGCGGCTGAGGGAAAACAACACCCCGTCAACCATGTTTCATAAGAGGGGACGGGGAGCGACGTACCCTATGACGGGGGAAACCCATGACTCAACAGACCTTTAAGGTGAGGAGTCAGGGAATCCCTAAACAATACCCCGTCAACCTACTCCATAAAGGAGGGGACGGGAAACCCCCAGAGAGACTTCCCACATGAGCAACAACTTGAAAAGTTTATGTAACATTGAGCCACGTGACCAAAAGGCTCAAGCTACATATATATCGAGCGTAGCAGAACTCTTAAGTTCCTACGCACAGCAACACCAACTTGACAATAACAGAGAACCACACATGGAGCCTGTAAAGAACTCACGGAAGTCAGCGACCAATAGAAACGTGCCCAGTGAAGTATCCTATGGCGGGGGGAATCCCATGACTCAACCGACCATGATAGGTTCTGACCAATCAGCGCGGTAGGACCGAATGATAGAGGGCCAAACCCCCCGACCAATCAGAAAAGAGGGAAGGAGGGGTTTATCCGGTTACCCCCTCACAATCCTATACCCCGTATACAATAATAATAAACAGCCATGATGATACCTTATGTAGCCAGCATGCTAATGAAACAGCGTATATCCTAACAGGATAAGTTAACCCAACGCACGCTAGCCACAGACGACAAACGTCTGCGAACAGGGTTTATAACAAGGCCAATGTTTATGTGTGAACACGACACCCGTGTTTTATGTTTCAAGAAAAAACACAGAAGATCGCGAGAGAGAGAGAGGTCTATAAGACCGTGGCACAACTACACACACGAGAACTTCTGTAGGCCAACACTACAGTGTTGTGGCTCAATGCCACTGTTTTAATGTAACAGAACACACAACTAAACCTCTACCCTTATAGGAAGAAACATAATTCTTCAGGAGGAGGAAAGAAAAAACCTTTCGACCGAGTGTTAGCTACAGGCCTTGCTAAGCACACATATATATGTAGCGACCAGCTAAAGACTAAAAGTCTAGCTCTCCTATCAACCCCACAACTAGGCGAAGGTTCTACAGATCGTATCCCCAACATATGTAGTGAATAAACACACAGTTTGTAACAAAAAATACAGTCCCTCCTAGGAGGGATTTTTTATTGACGTACAAAATCATAGTTGGGGCGGGGAAGGGAGCAGGGGTAAACAGGGGGGGGAAAGTCACATTAGCGGTGCCTGCCATGAGCAGCTTGTTGCTTGCCACCACGGAGAGCTTTAGCCCCCGGAGGGACGGTACTGGGGTGCCTGGTCTCGACGATCCCTACCGTCACCTCCGGGCGTGGGTTGGCTGGCTGCGGCGGTCGAGGCACCCTCTCTCCTCCTGGCCTTCTTGGCCGAAGGACCAGCAGTGGCGGTGGTAGTGGTGGTGGCGACGGTCGCGGGTCCCTGACGACGTGGCCTCTGTCGAACTCCACCGGCGACATCGGGTGGGGGGAAATGGGGCTGGAGCACCGCACGCTCCTCCTCCATATCCCTGCAGGCTGCCGTCATCAACAGCATCGCCGACCCGAAGAGCCCAGCATCGGAGAGGGGGGGCGTGAGCAGGGGAAGCCTCTTCCTGTCCGGCACTCGCGCCTGCTCCAGCCAAAGGTGGCGCTGGGACAGAGTGGCCAGGGCGCGTATCTTCACGGTGGCAATTGCCTGCAGCTGAATCAGATGCAGGATGGCTCCAGCCGCCTGGGCGTGCAGGACTTGTTGTTGGTCGTCCGGCACCGTACCGCCCACCATCATCCCGGACATAAAGCGCGCTAGCTGCGCGATGTTGGATGTCGCAGCTAGGCTTTGAGTCGCGTGACAAATGACTGGTCACTCCAGTTGGCCAACTGCCTAGCCGATTTCCCATGGGGAACCGGCTTCCGCAACGGCTCCCACACCACCTCAGGACAAAGGAGAGACGCCATCGGTCTATCAAGCCGAGGCACCCCTTCCTTCATTCCCTCGACCAAACCCGCCACCCACCTGACTTGCATGTAGGCGGGGGTAAGGCCAGTGATGTGGGAGATCACCTGTCCCTGACGCATGTAGGCCTCCATTGAGGGGAAGAATGGGCAGGCAACGCCCGTCTGCCTCACAGGACGACGTTGCCATAGATGACCTATCAAGTCATCGGGGACAGGGGCAGGCAGTGGCTGTGGCAGTGGTACGCCATTATCGACGGTGGCTGCCGCCATGAACAAGGGAACAAGGCACGTAATTCCCCATGCGCACCGTCCTCTACGCAGCTCGCGTCCCTCACATACGAGAGGCTACCACTCACTGTAGTGCCACCATCCGATGTGGCCGATAGCAGGGCATCTGGTCGCCAATTCGGACGTTCTAACCCAACACCGGAGTACGAGAGACATACCACCCCCTGCCACACCCTGAGGGGGAGAGTGATGCGTCCCCACCGGGGCGTCAAATAAGAGCGCCTCTGCTCCCACCATGAAATCCTCCGTTTCCATCGGCCACGGAGAAGCAGAAGCACCCTCATCTGGCTCCAGAAGCTCACCAAAACCAGGCCGTTCGCCTCTGCAAGCCACGATCCTACGACGGGAACGAGCAGAGACGAAGAGCTTGCATCTTAGATCCTCCGCTACCAAATGAACCATCAGCCCATCGGCCGAGGAACCAGAGCAGGAACCAGGCCATCTCACAGGTGACGGCCTTGGTACACCAGCTCCTCGGAGAGGCAAACTATCCACCGGACGCCGATCGGGTACGACTGACTGCCACGACTGCGGAGTCAGTCCCGCCCCAAGACGCACGGCGGAGGCGGCAATGGAGAACCTCTGGAAACCCCTCGAAGAAGACATTATAACTTAGCCCTTTTTTCTTAAATTGTGAGAGAGAGAAAAAAAACAAGATATAATGTCAACGCAGCTCCGCCTTTCTTCAAAAAAATCCAGCAAACTTCTAAGTGTGGTCTTTGCAGGCACTTGACGTGGTGAAAACTGAAGAAGGAGCTGATGGACCCCTGCTTATGTAGGTAGCGGATGGGGGTGTGGCCAGACAGATGATGGTATGTAAAGGTACATGTGAGAATTTATTTCAGTTCAATACTGGATATGAAGAGTATTGCAATAGACGCAGAGCGGAGCTACACGATGTATAACAGCCTGAAAACAGCCTTTTTTAAACAAAGAAATGTTACTATTAGATATACTATAATTGTTAGCTTTTATAGTAAACATGTTATTTATTTTTGGATCAAATCTTTTAAATGTTTTCCTTTTTTTACATGAAACAAGACAACACAATACAGTAACAATAATAATAAACAAGACATCACAGGACAATAACAGCAATAATAATAAGATAAACAATTAAAACAGGATAATGAAAATAAATTAGTTATAATATAAATTAAATCTATAAAGGAAGAAAAACAATACAAAAAAAATATATATATATATATATATATATATATATATATATATATATATATATATATATATATATATATATATATATATATATATATATATATATATATATATATATATATATATATATATATCATAAGGTGAGACTATCTGAGCTCCCATCAGCCCCAGCATCGACAACCAAGATCACCGCCCCGTGAGGACCCCGAATCCGGCGCCCCGGCGAGCCAGAGCATCATGCCTCTTTAACACTCCGACTCACCAAGACACCGAACCAGGGGCCCAGAGAGAGCAGAGAGCAGAGCAGAAAACAAACAGTTTTCGAATGCATCGCATCATCCAACTTTGACAATGACAGCGGTCTGCAACACAGAGCCTGAAAAACTCACGGATGTCTCATGGCCAATAGAAAACACGCCTAGTGACGTATTCCATGGCCGGGGAAATCCCGTGACCCACCCACCCTAATATGGAGTGGAACCAGGGACCCCCCCCCTTCCCCCTCCCTGTGACGCGCTGACCCTACAGCCCGACAGAGAGACTGACAGGAGGCCCAACAGGAGGCCCAAAGTAAAGGGGGGAGGGGTATATCAGTTCAGAGAAAACTGCCCCACTCCCTAAGCAAGAACACAACCCCAACAGTAGCTGAGGGTTCACACCGTATCCCCAAATATATAGTGAATAAACACACGTTTTGTAACAAAAAACAGTCCCTCACCAGGAGGGACCCTTTATTTAATAACAAAATCATATTTTGGGGGGGGGGGGCAAACAGGGGACTCACTAGCGTCGCCTGCCGTGTGCAGAACGCTGTTTGCCCCCACGGGAAGCCGGCCCGGAGGGACGGTGCTGAGGTGAGGATCCTCCCGCTCACATCGATCCCTACCGTTCCCCCCGGGCACAGGACGACTGGCTGCAGCGGTAGCGGCACTTCCTCCACTCCTGGCCTTCTTCGCAGAAGGCCCAGCAGCGGCGGTGGTGACGGTGGCAACGGCCGCAGGCCTCTGCCGGCGTTGCCTCCTCCTCACGTTACCGCTGGCATCGGGGCGGGGAAAATGGGGTTGGAGCACGGAGCGCTCCTCCTCCATCTCTCTGCAGGCTGCCGTCATCTGCGGAATGGCCGACCTGAAAAGTCCAGCATCGGAGAGGGGGGCTGTGAGCAGTGGAATCCTCCTCTGGTCCGGCACCCGCGCCTGCTCCAGCCAAAGTTGGCGCTGGATGAGAGTGGCCCGGGCGCGCTCCTTCCCGGCGGCTATCGCCTGCAACTGGGTCAGATGCAGGATGGCTCCAGCCGCCTGGGCGTGGAGGTACCGTTGATGGTCATCTAGTACCGCCCCGCCCGCCATCAGCCCCAACATGTAGCGCATTAGCTGCGCAATGTTGGAGGTTGCAGCTAGGCTCTGTGTCGAGGCGATGTACACCTGGTCACTCCATGAAGCCAACTGCCTAGCCGACTTCCCCTGGGGAACTGGCTTTCTTAATGGCTCCCAAACCATCTTGGGGCAAAGGATGAATGCCATCGGGCTATCAAGTCGAGGCACCCCGTCCTTTAGCCCCTGGACCAAACCCACCACTCGCGTGACTGGCACGTAGGAGGGGGTAAGGCCAACGATGCGGGATATTACCTGTCCCCGCGCCACGTAAGCCTCCATTGATGGGAAGAATGGGCAGACAACGCCCGTCTCTCTCACAGGACGACGTTGCCAGAGATGACCTATCATGTCATCGGGATACAGGTGGTGGCAGTGACTGCGGCAACGCCACGCCATTGGTGGCTGCGGCGGCCGCCATGAGCTCGGGGAACAAGGCAAGCAACTCCCCTTGCATAACTTCTTCCACGTCACTCGCATCCCTCACGTACGGGAGGCTGCACCGGGCGCCATCGTCTGATGCGGCAGATAGCTGGGCATCTCGTCTCCGGGGTGGAGGTTTTAACCCGGTCCCAGAGTACAAGGGTCCCCAGGGAGACGTAGCACTCCCTGCCACTCCCTGAAGGGGAGAGTGACACGTCTCCGCTGGGCCTTCGAACAAGAGAGCCCCCGCCCCCTCCATGTAATCCTCAGTCTCCATCGGATATGGAGAAAAGGCAAGAGAACGCTCGCTCGGCTCCAGCACAACACTACCACTAGGCTGTTCACCCTCGCTGCTCGCCAGATGATTAAATTAAAGAAATATATATATATATTTTATTTTTATTTTTTTTGTTTTTTTTAGGCCACTGAACTTAGAAGCAGGCCAGGCCAATAGTTAGATAACCTAGGTGGGGAACAACCAGGAGATCACTGCAACCCACACAAGTTGGAGAACTGTCTCTCTCTATCTCTCTCTTGCTCACACACACACACACACACACACACACACACACACACACACACACACACACACACACACACACACACACACACACACACACACACACACACACACACACACACAAAGGGAGCCGCATGTGATTGGTGGAGGCGGGACCCTTACAAAAAACAAAAAATCCATAAAAATCAGTGTTGTTGCTAATCATTGACATATGCTAGCCTGTTTTTTAACAATAATTTGTGATGCCATCACAAACACTGGCATTTAAAGGGTACAAATAAAAAAATGCCTGCACCAGAATGCAGGAAATTAAGTCTTTGTAACAAAATAACTTCCTGGTGGGGGACCCCCAGAGCTTAAAAAGTGGCATGACTGGGGCTATATTTCACACTATATTTCCTGGCCTGAATGATTTCCCCAGTCAGGCCCTGGTTAAAAGCCTCCAATGCTTATTAGTGTGTGTGCGTTTGAACGTTTGCATGTTTCAACCATACATTTCCATTAAAAAAAATATTAAAAAAGTATAATTAATTTTTTTTTTACATTTCTTTTTAATTTTTTACCTCCTATAATAGTGGGGGTCGTGGCTCTCTGACACTATTATTTTCGGGGGTCGCGGCCTGAAAAGTTCGGGAACCCCTGGTCTAGACCCTCCGACGGTGAAGACATTATCTCTTTGTTTTTTTGAAAAATAGCGAGAGAGAAAAAACAAAGATACAATGTCAACGTAGCTCCTTTCCAACAAACTACTTTTGGCACTATACTTAAAGTGGTGTATACAGACACTTTCGTGGTGAAAGTAGGGAAGGAGCTGATTGTGTGGCCACGACCCTGCTTATATAGGAGCGGATGTGGGTGTGGCCAGGCGGAGGTAAATAGGTGTGTACATGTGGAGAACGTTTTTCATTGTTAGAATGGATAAAGGGATAGTTCCAATAGAGCAGAGCGTAATGCTATACGATCTATAACTGGTGTGTGTTCCCTAACCTTTTTGTGGGTTCATTGTTTGAGATTCCTGTTTGCTGTTTGATGTTGCTTTGCTCTCAGTCTCACCCTGTCTCCCGTGATCCAGTTTTTGCCTCATAGTAAGTGTCCCCAGTGTTAGGGTTTGTTTGTTACTTTCCTTGTTTTCGCATTTACAGTTCGGTTTTTTGGTTAGTGTTTATTTGTAGTTAGGTTTTTGCAATCCTTTTCCTGCCAGCCTTGCTGAGTTTTGTTCTTGTCCTTTGGAGAAATCTTTGTTTGTTGCTACTGCTCCTTTTTGAAGTAAAGCTATTTTTGTTACACTTCACCCCTGGCTCCACGTCTCGTCTGCCTAGTATCTGCCTGTTCTCTCCTCGTTCTGTTCTGCTATTCAATTGGGTCCTCTACCAACATGATCCCTAACACTATTAGTTTGAAATTACAGCTTTTATTTTGACAGTTGGAATGTCAGTTGGGATTTTGCTGTGATATTGCTCGGTTCTTGATCTTTATCCATCTGTCTTTTCTGCTCTTCCTGTGGCATTGTAAGCACCTTTTTTATTAGGAACCTGAGGAACTAATATATTAGTTATTATTAGATGTAAATGACCTTGTTGTATATTATTTTTTTTAGAATAATTGATGTGGTGCATCGCTAGCTCTTTTTTTCTTTCTTTTTTTATTCACTTTTTCTCCTCCTATTTTCTGTATTTTCCTCCCATCCCAATTTAGTCGTTATGCCAATTCCCCCCTCCCCTTCCTGGTTGTTGCGCTCATGTGCAACGTCTGTCTAGGGAGCCCTGAAGTCTGATTGATTGATTGATTGATTGATTGATTGATTGATTGATTGATTGAAAAGTTTATTAACAGATTGCAGAATGGGTACAGTACAGTACAGCTCAATACATACAATTGTTAAGGGGATGCAGACCAGAGAAAGACTTTCGTCTTGTTTACATCAGGGTCCCCCATTTTCAATTCATCATAACATATATGACATACATGACATACAGATAGACAGTACTGCTACATCTATACATTTATGACATATCAGATTTGCAAATACAGTACTGTTTGTGATACAAAAGTGTCCAGAAAAGGAGTGTATATACATTTGGCGTAGAAACTGTACATTGGAGGAGGTTGGTTGGGTGGGGTGGGGTTGGGTGGGTTGGGTGAGGGCTGTACATTGGAGGTTGGGGGGGGGGGGTTGGGTAGGGGACACACACACATTTTACACTGTACATTGGAATATTGACAAAGCCTTACTTGGTCATTTACTGTACAGCTAGGTTAGGTTTTCGAATTGCAGTCTCACGTAGGTGTTTTTTGAGAGTGTTTTTGAAAGTGGGTAGTGATTCACATTCCTTTACAGCTTTAGGTAGGGCGTTCCACATTGATGTGGCATAATTGCGAAACGTGTTTAGTCCCTTGTTTGAGCCGAATCTGGGTTTTACATGATTTGTGGAGCTCCCTCTGGTGTTGTGATCGTGGTATTCACTGACCTTTGGGCAGTATTTTGACATGTACATGGGTACCTTGGTCGCGTAGTGTATCTTGTAGACCAGGCCCATTGCAAGTTGCTGTACTCTGTCGTCTACTCTAAGCCATCCTAGGTTGTCAAAGTGGGCAGGGGTGAGGTGGGTTCTAGGAGTCAGGTCAAGTAGTAGTCTGACTAGCTTGTTTTGAGAGGTTTGTAATTTGTTTTTTAGTGCCTTTGAGGTGCTTTGGTACCATGAGGTGCAAGCATAGTCGTAGTACCCTTGAATGAGTGCTCCTGCTAGAGTCTTCAGGGTATTCTTGTTTACCAGAGAGGAGATCCGGTACAAGAATCGCGTTCGTTGGTTGACTTTTTTTATTACATTGGATGCCATTTTGTCACAGGAAAGATTAGCCTCTAGGATGGAACCCAGGTAGGTAATTTCATCTTTCCTTGTGATAATATTGTCACCCACTGTAACCGAGAAGCCGTCGGTCTTGCTGAGTTTGTTATTTGAACCGAAGAGAATGGACTCTGTTTTGCCCATGTGTCTATCACATGCTTCCTCCGATACATATAGGAGACAGCCAGCAGCCTCTTTTCACCTGGCAGCAAGGACTCTCATTGGTGAAGTGTAACGCATGGGAGGTCACACTACCTTAACCATTTCCCTCCCTCGCTGTGCAGGCGCCCTGACCGACCTGTAGGAGTCGCTGTTTACAACGACCAGGACCCACCCTCGCCGGGTTTCCCACCCGCTAACACAGCCAATTGTGTTAGTATGGACGGTCGGCCAACCCGGAAGTACCACAGCTGGATTCTATCCCGCTGTCTCTGTGGTGGTAGACAGACGCTTAGTCCGCTGCACTACCCGGGCGCCCCGTGCATCGCTAGCTTGAACTAGCTAGCTAGCTAGCAGCTACATGTGAAGGAAAATAAGTAAAGAGAATCTTTATTTCTTTATTATTATTTTAGATTGAAAAAAAATTCTCAAGTCAGAACAGGGACACAATCCTTTTCTCATTTAAATAATCTTGTTGGCACTGGGCAAGAGCTGTTGGTGTCTGACCTGCCAACTGTGAGGGATATCCTGAGGTATGGCATCTACTTGAGGGAGCAAAGTGAAGATAACAGGAGGAACTATCCAGTGGACCAGCTAATGAGTGACTTCTACCCCAGTCTGATTTGTCAGTGGAAGAAAGCTAATGCTCATTTCAAGTCACCTGTTGTCAATAAAAAGGTGACCATCATGACCAAGCTCAAGGAGATGTGGAAGCAGGCAGTGAGCTTTTCTCTTGGGAGAAGCAAACTTGATGCCAAAGAGAGATTAATTGTCAAGTTGGACAAGTTATTTGATATTTTGACCTGCAAGTGCCAGATTACCAGTTGTGAGGGGGCAGGTTGTGAGGGTTGTGTGATGCAAGCCCACATTAACTGTTGCTGCAGCAAAGACAAAAATATTCCTGTGAAAGATATTGCCTACATCAAGGGACAGAGGGAAAAGGTTGGAAGTAAAGGACAACACCAAATGGCTGGAGCTGATCTGCCAGAGCACAAGAGACAGGTGAAAACATTGGAAAGGCAGGGGATGGAAAAGAAGGCAGAGAAAAGGAGAAGGGGCAAAGAAGAAAGCTTTGCAGCAGCAGACAAGGTAGCCAGGAAGGATGTTGATAGCTTCCTTACAAATAGTGATCTGGATTTGGAGAGAAGTGGTGCTGAAGGTGAGTTTGTCCCTGAAATTGAGCTCATTCCTGAAACTGACCCTGAACTTGCAGCTTCAGCAAAGCTACGGAAAAATTATGCTGAGATTCCAAACATCATCCTTGCTAGTGTACTGTATGGCATAGGGCTAAGGCCAACTGCAGCTATCACAACTGCAGCTCTGATTGATGCAGGACTCGTCTTAGAAGATGACACAAGTAAAGTGATGGATAAGAACAAGGTTAAGAGAGCACAGGAAAAGTTGATGCAAGAGCTGGGGGAAGGGTTTGAGGAGAAGTGCAGGGAGGAGGGGGGGATCTCCTGTATCCTCTTTGATGGGCCGATTGACATGACCAATGTGATGATGGAATCTGAGGGCAGTGACCAATCGTTTCCTGCAAAGAAAAAGGAAGAACACTATAGTGTTGCTAGTGAGCCTGGCAGAAACTATCTATTCCACTTTACACCGGAGAAAGCAACTAATGAGGAGTCATGCAGAGCAGATTGCTAACGTCCTGTTTGCCTGGCTGAAAGAGAGAGGTTCTGATAAGACCTTGTGGGCCATTGGAGGAGACTCAACCAATGTCAACACTGGATTGAAGGCAGGGGTAATGCGGAAGCTGGAGCTGCACCTGGGAAGAAAGCTGGTCTGGTTGGTGTGCAACCTGCACACTGGTGAACTTCCACTGCGCCGTCTCATTGTTGAAGTTGATGGGGCTACTGTTTCAGTAACAGAGGAGACGTTGGTCGGGTGTAATTGACTATTCATTGTTGACATCCAGCAGCGCAACAGTACAGTGGTTAACCTCAACGTAACATCCATGTAGTACATACATTCACATAGGCTACCACTAGGTGGCAGTGAGATCCTGTAACATCTCCCTTTCTTTAATAACAGTTAGGCTACTTTTGTATAGAAACTGAGACCTACTGACTAGGCTCCACTACAAGAAACAGCATAACATGTTCCATCTTAATTAATAACAAACAATAAACATCCTGCAACATTATAAGTTGTTGTATATGATCCTCTTTTTTTTAATATATATATACAGTCCAACCCCAAACAATCCTTTAGCAAACAATAAAGACTACAGATCAAGTCTGTTAGGAGCCCGGATCTGCCGTCCATAGCGTGACATAGCTGGGGGCTTTGCTGGGGTGGTTATCGGATGAACAGGTTGGTTGGTGGATATCGGATGAACAGGTGGGCTGTCTGCCTGCCTGCCTGGGTGGGGTAGCGCATGCCTCGTTACTACCCAGCTCTTCGACCAGTATCTCTGGTCCCGCCTGGCTCATGGGGGGCCCATTCCTCAGCATGCTGCTCTCCACAAGGTATTCTGTGACATTGAGATAGTCGGCCTGGTTGATGTGCTCTACATCCATCTGTTCTGCTCCCAGGCTGCAGACTGTGTGCACACCGTGCCTGGAGCTTGTGGGTGTGTCTGACACTGTGGCTCTGCTAAGCGTGTCACTCGCATACATCTTCGGCCCGGGCTTGTACACAACTGTGAGAGTGTAGCTGTGTAGTGCCAGCAGCATGCTCTGCAGGCGCATTCGGGGCATTCAGTAGGGGCTTGCTGAATATGGTGACGAGGGGCTTGTGTTCAGTCTCTGCCGTGATGTTGTTGCGCCCATACAGGTACTGATGAAAGCGTTGGCACGCGAACACAATGCTGAGGCATTCCTTCTCGATTTGGGCATAATTCTGCTCCGTCGGTGTGAGCGCTCTTGAGGCGAATGCAACAGGCTGGCCCTCTTGCAGCAGGACACAGCCTAGGCCATGCTGGCTCGAGTCACTCTGGATTGTCACCGCCTTCATCACGTCGTAGTAACGCAGCACAAGTGCTGTAGTCACCAGCTGTTTCACTTCCTTCATGTTTTGGGAGCCATGTTTTGGGAGCCAGTGCCACACTGCGTCCTTATCCAGGAGCCTCCTCAGTGGCTTGCAGACTTCTGAAAGGTGTGGCAGAAACTTGGCCAGGTACGTGAACTGGAGCTTCTTCATGGCGAGCCGCAGCTTGACCTGTCTGCATCTGTCCATGAGAGCCAGCAGCTTGGCGCCATGGTCGCGTCCTGCCTCTTCGTCTGTATCCCCACAGCCCACGATTAGGATGTCGTCTGCTATGGGCTCCACCCCGCTGAGTCCCAGCAGGAGCTTGTGTTGTTTCCGTTGGTACACCTCCGGGGCCACTGAGATGCCGAAGGGGAGTTTCAACCACCGCTTGCGACCCCAGGGTGTCCAGAAAGTGGTCATGTAGCTGCTGGGCTCGTCCAGCCTGCACTGGAGGAAAGCATCCCTCGCGTCCACCAGAGTGAAGACCCTAGCCTTGGGGAGCTTGTAGAGTATGCCTTCCAGAGTGGGCATGATATAGTGTGACCACCGTAGAGCCTGGTTCGAGATGCTTTGGATCTATGCATATTCGCAGCTTGTCTGGTTCTCTGATGATAACCATGTTGCTGATCCAGTACGTCGGCTCTGTGACTGGGATGAGGTGGCCCTCCGCCTCGTATTTATAGAGCTGAGCCTTCACTGCCGCCCTCATGGCGACCGGGACATTGCGGGGAGCACACTGGACTGGCTGAACTGCTGCATCTAGCTGAAAGTGCACCACCCCTGGAATGGATTCTACTGGCGCAGTGAAGACATCCTGGTATTTTTTAATGAGAGCATCTCTTTTCAGTGGTACCGCCTGGGTGCTGTCCACAGCATTCAGGTCTGTTGGGACGGTGAACTGCAAAAGTCCGAGGCGCTCACATGTGGATCCTGAAAGCAAAGGCTGCTGACCAGTTTCGACTATTTAGAAGTCTAAAGTGTAACTCCGGTCACTCACAACACACTGACCCGAGTAGAGCTTGAGCTTGGTGCTGCTTGGTATGAGTTTGACTCTGGGTGCGATTCGCAATCTTGTCCTTCAGACTCATAACATCACACATGGCTCCCGAGTCTAGCTGGCATTTCTGCTTAATGCCATTCAGTTGGAGAGCGACGTACCACGTTTTACTTTTGCTCCTACGGCCCGATGCATTCGGTTGAGAAAAGATCATCTTCAGTACCATCCATCTCTTGGACTAGTGTGATGCCCACTAGAAGTGGTATCACGTTAATATCTTTAGATTATGTGTCAAAACAGTGTGAACATATTGGTACAGGATTACCTCCATCAGAAACAAGGTAGAACAGTCATTTATATGTAATGGGAGACATTAACATAATTTGGTCAATAGGTGGCAGTATAGGACTGGTGTTTAGTGGCTTCGCCTTCCAGGGAACCGTACTGTGTGCTTAGGGATGCACGAGGCGATCTCAGCCTCACAACCGGGAGGACCCAGAGTCAGTAACATCGTGTCTGCACCTTCCTTTGTCAAATGACTAACTACAACCTGTTTCATAGGTGGGTAATATACTACAAAACACACATAAAGGTTAACAAGGATACATGCAATGTCGAGGGTTCAAATGAAGTAACTATTGTCGATGTTTGAGTCAAGTTTAAGAAGTTTAAGACGACAAGTAACGTGGTTGAGAAGCAGACCGTCTATTGATGGCGCCATGTTTCGTGGTACATTTAAATAGAGTGTTGGAATACAATTGTCCATTTAATCACTAACGTGTCGAAGTTAAGTATCTCCAAGGGGATTATAAAGGTTTATGTTTTGAAATACATACTGTTTTGGGTTGAATTGCTGTGTAGTAAATGTGTATATTGTGTACAAGACGGTTAGAGGGAAATTACTTTAGCTTACACTACCTGGGAGGTGGCTAAACACCGGAGCGGTACCACATGCTTCTGCTCTCTCTCTCTCTCTCTCTCTCTCTCTCTCTCTCTCTCTCTCTCTCTCTCTCTATTGCGCCTTCCGTTAAATGTAAATATAAATCTATTCCCTTGAGTTATACCATGGTCACGCCGGTTTAGCAAATTCCTAGTAGGGTTGAGAACGGCCCGATACATATATAGATATATAAATGCACTTGCATTGCACATTTGAGTTTCAATAGAACTTGAACCGGAACACAACTATGGGTAACACTGAGGTGTGGAGGTATTTCTGTATACTAGAGAATAGTGGATATGACTGATGATAAATTACTGATGAAAAAGGTAACACTTATTGGTGATTTAAGGAATTGTTTGACAGACAATGAGAATGACAGTGTTGTTTAAAAGACATACGATGGTCTCTTCCAACATGCCTAGACATGTCTAGACAGAGGTTAACAGGAGAATGTTTCTCTTCTCACGTGCGTATACTTAAGACGCCAAATATGTATAAAGACATACGTAATCACAATGTACAGTATATAATACTGGATAACTACATTTAAAAGGAAAATGCTATTGAAGTGAACCAGGGTATCCTAAAAGGGTAGAATGTGTGTTGCAATGATGAATATGCTTTTGAATTAATAACAAGAATGGGATTATAATTGAATGTATTAAAGTAATGTAACTAATTGAACTGAATATACAATGATGATACAATGATTATACAATGATGATACAATGATGATACAATGATGATACAATGATTGATTGATTATTCTGTGGAATAAATAAACGTTGTTGAAAGACAACCGGGAGGACCCAGAGTCAGTAACATCGTGTCTGCACCTTCCTTTGTCAAATGACTAACTACAACCTGTTTCATAGGTTAAACATATATCTGCTATCAGGTGCCATATCCTGGTACCTGTAACAGTTTATTGGGGGCTTGTCCGGGATCAGCGCCACCTGCTGGATGGGAGCTGATCCAGAGATCTTGACACCTGGACCAACCGCGACCCGATGAACCAGGAACCAATGCCCGGTGTAAAGGTCGTCGAATGAGGGATTGATCTGCGCAGTATCGACAGCAGTGAAGTGCCTCATCTGATGCCAGACGACAACGAGAGCTTCGTCCACTACTCTACCTGACGAGAAGGAAGACCGGTGTCGTGTAGAGGAGATCCACCCACCACGGAAAGTCGCCACAGTGATCCTGAACTGAGAGCCAAGTGCGAGGAATCGGGAAGCAGCCATGGGAGACAGCGAGAGGAAAAGCTTGGTGTGGGACATCAAGAAGAGCCTGCTCACTCTACCTGCGGATGAACTGTTTCGCATTGCCGAGGCATTGGAACTGATACCAGGACTGGAGACGTCTGACCGAACCCACCTTACCATAGATGACGCAGAGGGGTGCTTCAACTTTATCAACGACTACCTGTACAGTAAGGTTTTACTGGAGTTAGAGGATACAGGGTTGTCTTATTTATTACAGATAAAAGATGTGACTGATTGGCTTATGCAGAGTGAGGTGGTGGGTCCAGCAGAGGGTAAAACCGAGGGCCTACGGTCTACCAGTCAAAGTGATGCAGTACCAGCCGACCCCATTAGCGTCTTTTATGATGTAAGTGAAACCATTGAGGGTGTGCCCACTTCAAAAGTAAGCAACCAGGTTTTACAGTGCCTGCCAAGTGTACTACCACCCACAGCTCAGGCTGTGCCATTGAATGAGAGTGTACCAGACACCGAAAGTAAACAGGAAACCCCTGGTGTGTCGCCAGATAAACTAATATCTTTAAGAGAACTGTCGTACCTTCACCGCAGGGAGTTTAAGCTCCAGGGAGGTCAGATAAGAGACCAGGGATCAGACATTAGTTACAACAGTGTCTGCAAACAGATCGACGAAGGTCTGAAGGAGCAATTCAGCGATGCAGAGGTTGTTAGAGAAGTCTTGAGAGTGATCAAAGCTGGCAGCTTTAAGGATATGTTAATGGTAAAAGACGATTTGACTATCGATGAGCTGAAGGGGTTTTCTCCATTCTCACCTCGGTGAACAAAGTAATACAGAGTTGTTTCAAGAACTCATGTGTACAAAGCAAAAGGATAGTGAAACACCACAGCAGTTTTTGTATAGAGTCATAGGACTCAAGCAGAAGATTTTACTAGCATCAAAATATGCTGCTACTGACGTTAAGTACAACGAACGAACCGTTCAGGATGTCTTTCTCCACACTGTATATCAAGGTTTAGGACACAAACATGATGACATTCGTAGGGAACTCAAACCCTTACTTGAAGACAGAGTACCTGATGAAGCCATTCTCAGACAGATGAAAAAGGTCATGAGCGATGAGAGTGAAAGACAGCGACGGTTAGGGCCTACCAATCGCAATAGACCCCCCCATGTACATAGTGCAGGTGCTGAGGTGAAGGGAGCACAGTGTCCCCCCCCCCCCCACTAGGGAAGAAAATACAGGAAAGAAACTTAAACTAGACCCGATCCAGCAGTTAACAGAGAAAGTAGAGAAACTTACCAATCTAGTGGATCTCCTGCAACAACAGCCCCAGGTCAGAACAGGGAGGATAAATAGGCAGAGGGACAGGCCATATGGCTGTAGCAAATGTGTAGCACAGAATTTACCTAATTGCCCTCACTGTTTCCATTGTGGCGAAGAAGGCCATAGAGCATTAGGCTGCCAAAAGAGACCACCACGTTAGGGAAACTGGGGCCGGTCACTGCAAGAGGACAACCATTGACCGGTTCCCCTTTACTGTCCCAAACTGACAACCGTCGTACTAGTGAGCCTGAGAAGGAAAGAGTAAGAGAGGAGAAGACTGCACCTAGAACAGGAACCAAGACGGTAAACCAGATACAGAAGCACACAGACCCCCCTGATTTACCAAACACCAAGAGTGAATGCCTCGCCAAGCTCGTAGGGAGAAGAGCTCTCACCCATTGTAACCTAAACGGTTTAGCAGTCCAAGCCCTGCTTGATACAGGGGCCCAAGTAAGCATGATTGACAGAACTTGGAAGAATAGATACTTACCTGACATGCCAGTCAGACCCCTTAGCGAAATCATCGAAGAAGAAGAGGAGTTGAAAGTCTACGCGGTAAACGGTGAGGTCCTCCCATTTGATGGTTGGGTGGCCCTTACAGTGAACTTAAAGGGGAGTGAAGATCCTAACCTGTCAATCACTGTGCCTTTCCTTGTAAGCAGCCTTGTTCTTGAGAGACCCCTACTGGGTTTTAATGTGCTGGAAGTGATGATACAGGAACAACCTGGAAGACTGATCCCAACTCTCACCAGCCTGCTCTGTAACGCCATGGTGATACCAGCCGAGAAGGCAGAACTCCTGGTGAGTTATATCCAGACTGACAGACCCCCTGTGCAGGTTGGTCGCCTACGAACAGGTAAACAAGCCACTGTCATCCCCGCCGATCAAGTGGCCTGGGTCAAGTGCCAAATCCCCCCCCCACGTGGAACTGTCTGACCCCACCTTCCTGTTCGAACCAGATGACAGCAGTTTAGCGCTGGCAGAACTGGATGTTGGAGAAGGCCTGCTGCAAGCGCAAAACCCCAGGAAGCCGTATGTCACCGTGCCTGTGGGAAACAACACAAGGCATACCGTCACTCTCTCCAGGAAGACAGCTCTGGGCAGCATCCATTGTGTTGGGAAAGTCATCACGACAGACTCCCCACGGCAAACCCCCATCCCAACCTACTCACCTGAAATCTCCCAGCCCACGGTACCCCCCAACCGTGCTGCTACAACGTCAGCTGTGCCCAGCTCCATCCTGTTCAAACCCCCCGTCGATCTCAGTCACCTCGACGACGAACAACAGACAATAGTCAACAGGATGCTTTGTGAAGAGGCTGGGTCCTTTGCACAAGACAGTAGTGACATTGGGTGCATCCCGAGCCTGCAGATGACAATCGCTCTCCATGATACTGTCCCGGTCCAGAAGACGTACTCATCAGTACCAAAGCCACTGTTTAAAGAAGTAAAAGAGTACATACAGGAACTGTTAATGAAAGGTTGGATAGTCAAGTCAAAGTCTCCATATTCTGCCCCAGTAGTCTGCGTCAGAAAGAAGGACGGCAGCCTACGGCTATGCATCGACTACCGCCTCCTGAACAAAAAGACTGTGCCTGATCGTCATCCACTACCTAGAATACAAGACCTGACTGACACGCTTGGAGGCTATACCTGGTTTAGTATCCTAGACCAAGGGAAAGCCTACCACCAGGGCTTCGTCGCCGAGGGTTCACGACCCTTCACCGCCTTCATCACTCCGTGGGGTCTTTACGAGTGGGTGCGCATCCCATTTGGACTCTCGAATGCCCCTGCAACGTTCCAACGGAGCATGGAGGAGATGCTAGGTCCCCTCAGGGATGAATGCTGTATTCCGTATCTTGACGACGTACTCTGTTACGCAAAGACATTTGAAGAACATGTAGAGACCCTCCGCAAGGTTCTCCAAGCCCTTCAACGTCACGGAGTGAAATTGAGACCTGAGAAGTGTGACCTCTTCAAGCAAGAAGTCAGATACGTGGGTCGCCTTGTGTCAGCAGAAGGGGTCAAGATAGACCCACGAGACATTGAAGCCGTGAAAGCCCTGTCAAGTAAGACACCCAGAACTGTCGGCGAAGTGAGGAAAATAACAGGATTCCTGGGATATTTCCGTTCATACATTCAGGATTTTTCCCGAATTGCCAGACCCATCTACGAGCTACTCCAAATCAAGCCAGGAAAGACCCCAGCCCCAGCGCGGAGTAAGAACATCAGATGCCCCCAGTTGCCCTCCAGAGAGCCCATAGAGTAGACCACGGAACAGCAGAGAGCACTTGAACAACTGATTGACCTTCTCACAAACCCCCCTGTCTTGGCATATCCTGATTTCAACCTACCCTTCAGGTTGCACACGGATGCCTCCGACCAAGGCCTGGGAGCTGTTCTGTATCAACATCAAGATGGAAAACTGAGAGTCATCGGGTACGGGTCAAGAACATTGTCACCAGCCGAACGAAATTACCATATGCACAGTGGGAAACTGAAGTTCCTTGCATTGAAATGGGCTGTGTGTGTGAAATTCCGTGACTACCTGTATTATGCCCCACACTTTACTATCTACAACGACAACAACCCGTTGACCTATGTAATGAGTACTGCCAAGCTCAATGCAGTCGGTCATTGGTGGGTTGGAGAACTGGCAGACTTCCGGTTTGACGTCAAATACAGACCCGGAAAGTCCAACATAGATGCAGACACTCTTTCCCGCCTTCCCCTGGAT
The DNA here is from genome assembly GCF_963971535.1 of Notolepis coatsorum. Taxonomy (NCBI): domain Eukaryota; kingdom Metazoa; phylum Chordata; class Actinopteri; order Aulopiformes; family Paralepididae; genus Notolepis; species Notolepis coatsorum. The sequence goes on from NC_140165.1 coordinate 196,781,607, forward strand.
ATGGAGAGATATGAAAGGACCTGCACAGAAGAGCTCTCTAATGAAGCAGTACGAGCAACGTGGGAAGGAAGCCAAGCAGCTGAAAGGAAAGACGTGGCATGGGTTGCAGCGCTCAACATCGCGTCCCCAGACTCAAACCAGCAGTCTCACCCACACCTACTATGAACTGGTGAAGGCCCAAAAAGAGGACCAAGCCATCAACATGATCAGGGAGTTGAAAGAGTCGAACACGAAATTGTCAGATGACGTACAAAGAACCGTAAGTGCAGCAACCCGAAAGCTACTTCATGAATGGAGCAGATTACATATTGAAAATGATCTCCTTTACAGAAAGACCAATCAATACCAACAGTTGGTCCTCCCTGTAAAGTATAGAACACTTGCCCTGAAACATCTACATAATGAGATGGGTCATGTTGGAACGGAAAGAGTGATCCACCTCGCAAGAGAAAGATTCTACTGGCCTTTCATGTCCAGAGAGATTGAAGAATATGTGACCCGAAGATGTCCTTGTATCAAGTCTAAGAAGCCGGTCACACATGTCCGAGCTCCCATGGGCAGCATTACCTCCAACTTCCCATTAGAACTTGTGTGTATCGACTATCTACATCTGGAAACCAGTCGTGGAGGGTATGAATATATCCTAGTGGTGATCGACCATTTCACTAGGTTCGCCCAGGCGTACCCCACCAAGAACAAGAGTGGGAAAACAGCTGCAGAGCGTATCTTTAATGACTTTATACCCAAATTCGGTTATCCCTCGAAATTACATCACGACCAGGGTCGAGAATTTGAGAATAAACTGTTCCTAGCACTGCAACGGCTGTCTGGGGTCGGCCACTCTAGAACATCACCCTACCATCCACAGAGCAACCCAGCGGAGCGGCTCAATTGGACCATACTACAGATGTTGAGGACATTGACTGAAAATGAGAAATTGCGGTGGAAGGACACCTCCCGCATGTGTTACACGCGTACAACTGTACCAAACATGAATCAACGGGTTACTCACCCTTTTTCCTCCTCTACGGTCATCATCCACACCTCCCCGTTGACCTGTTGTTTGGGTTAACGAAGAAAAAGGAACCATACTCACCCAGAGGATACGCGGAGCAATGGGCTGAGAAGATGTCTGAAGCCTATCGGATTGCTTGTGAACATAGCAAAAAGTCCAGTGCAAGAGGAAAAGTAACTTATGACAAGAAAACAAAAGGAGTAGTACTGCAGTCAGGAGACAGAGTTCTGGTGAGAAACCTCAGTCAGCGTGGAGGACCAGGCAAGTTGAGATCGTACTGGGAGAAGGCGATCTACGTGGTCAAAAGCCAGCTCGCTGAGAGTCCAGTATACATTGTCTGCCCTGAACATGGAGACCAGAAAAAGACCAGAACACTACACCGAAATCTCTTACTGCTGGTAAATGATTTGCCCGTGGAAATGACTCCACCGCCAGCCAGAACTGTCCCTGCGAAGAAAACGAATGACAGACCAAGACAAGGAAGAATGTCAGACACACAAAGACAAGTAGAGACAAGGGACAGCACTGACAGTGATTCGGATGATGACAGTGACAGAGGATACTGGCTAAGGATACCTGTTGAAAGGACAGAGGAAAGATCACTTGGACACCGTGAACGACGACCTGAAGTCATGCCAGGCCTGTGCCCTGAGAGTGAAGACGACAGGGGAGGAAACACGAATGGAAATTTGCCTGTCTTGGCCAGACCGGAGGGAGATGTTAGTGAATCAGGGGAAGAAGAAGAAAGGGAGACCCCCCGAGCTCACTCTCCAATATCCCAACCCCACTCCCAAGCTCACTCTCCAATATCCCAACCCCACTCCCAAGCTCACTCTCCAATACCCCAACCCCACTCCCAAGCTCACTCTCCAATAGCCCAACCCCAACCCCAAGCTCACTCCCCCGTAGCCCAGCTCAATCTCCGAACCCCTCCACTCTCGCCGGTAGAACAGGTCCAGTCAGAGGTTAGGAGGTCTGCCCGTGACAGAAGGCCTAGACAATGTATCACGTATGATATGCTAGGTGAACCGTCAGTGCAGAACAAGGTGACCGTGAATTCAGTAGTACAGTGACCACCGATGGTGCCCGCACCACACCACAGTCCACTACCACATCCATTGATATCCTTCGTAATGCCATGGTTGCATCCAATTTTTTACAGCCTTCCACAACATGCCCAGTATGCTTACCGTCCAACCGACACCCACGGTCCACCCATGGGGAGTTTGTTAGGGGTTCACGCCTGAGGGTGATATTGGATGGTTGTGTTTGGTGATTTTCGGAAATGTCAGGAGCCATTTTTTTAAGGTCAGGGAGTGTGTGATGCCCACTAGAAGTGGTATCACGTTAATATCTTTAGATTATGTGTCAAAACAGTGTGAACATATTGGTACAGGATTACCTCCATCAGAAACAAGGTAGAACAGTCATTTATATGTAATGGGAGACATTAACATAATTTGGTCAATAGGTGGCAGTATAGGACTGGTGTTTAGTGGCTTTGCCTTCCAGGGAACCGTACTGTGTGCTTAGGGACGCACAAGGCGATCTCAGCCTCACAACCGGGAGGACCCAGAGTCAGTAACATCGTGTCTGCACCTTCCTTTGTCAAATGACTAACTACAACCTGTTTCATAGGTGGGTAATATACTACAAAACACACATAAAGGTTAACAAGGATACATGCAATGATGTATTAAGAAGTTTAAGACGACAAGTAACATGGTTGAGAAGCAGACCGTCTATTGATGGCGCCATGTTTCGTGGTACATTTAAATAGAGTGTTGGAATACAATTGTCCATTTAATCACTAACGTGTCAAAGTTAAGTATCTCCAAGGGGATTATAAAGGTTTATGTTTTGAAATACATACTGTTTTGGGTTGAATTGCTGTGTAGTAAATGTGTATATTGTGTACAAGACGGTTAGAGGGAAATTACTTTAGCTTACACTACCTGGGAGGTGGCTAAACACCGGAGCAGTACCACATGCTTCTGCTCTCTCTCTCTCTCTCTCTCTCTCTCTCTCTCTCTCTCTCTCTCTCTCTCTCTCTCTCTCTCTCTCTCTCTCTCTCTCTCTCTCTCTCTCTCTCTCTCTCTCTCTCTCTCTCTCTCTCTCTCTCTCTCTCTCTCTCTCTCTATTGTGCCTTCCGTTAAATGTAAATATAAATCTATTCCCTTGAGTTATACCATGGTCACGGTTTAGCAAATTCCTAGTAGGGTTGAGAACGGCCCGATACATATATAGATATATAAATGCACTTGCATTGCACATTTGAGTTTCAATAGAACTTGAACCGGAACACAACTATGGGTAACACTGAGGTGTGGAGGTATTTCTGTATACTAGAGAATAGTGGATATGACTGATGATAAATTACTGATGATAAAGGTAACACTTATTGGTGATTTAAGGAATTGTTTGACAGACAATGAGAATGACAGTGTTGTTTAAAAGACATACGATGGTCTCTTCCAACATGCCTAGACATGTCTAGACAGAGGTTAACAGGAGAATGTTTCTCTTCTCACGTGCGTATACTTAAGACGCCAAATATGTATAAAGACATAAGTAATCACAATGTACAGTATATAATACTGGATAACTACATTTAAAAGGAAAATGCTATTGAAGTGAACCAGGGTATCCTAAAAGGGTAGAATGTGTGTTGTAATGATGAATATGCTTTTGAATTAATAACAAGAATGGGATTATAATTGAATGTATTAAAGTAATGTAACTAATTGAACTGAATGATTATACAATGATGATACAATGATTATACAATGATGATACAATGATGATACAATGATGATACAATGATTGATTGATTATTCTGTGGAATAAATAAACGTTGTTGAAAGACAACCGGGAGGACCCAGAGTCAGTAACATCGTGTCTGCACCTTCCTTTGTCAAATGACTAACTACAACCTGTTTCATAGGTTAAACATATATCTGCTATCAGGTGCCATATCCTGGTACCTGTAACACTAGCATTGGATTTTCCATGGCGTGAACATGTGCCTCTGTTCCCCTGGTTTTGATGCACACCTGTGCAAAGTGGTTAGTTGTACCATATGCCTTGCACACTTTGCCATAAGCAGGGCATTGCTCTCTTCCCCTCCCATGTGATATACCACAGTATTTACAAGCGGATGCACTGTCTGTGGCTGGGGGTGTATCTCTTCTGATACTTTCCTGTGACATGAGGGCATTTTTTTGATGGCTGTCTGAAAGTTGCATTAACGCTGTGCGTATGTGGCCTCTCTTGTTGTTCCATGGACCTCAGTGTCATGTCCGTCAGCTCTGCAGCATGGCATGTTTCTATGGCTGTAGCTAGCGTCAGACCCCTCTATCTCAACAGGCGTCTACGCGTGTCCTCATTGGCGATGCCAAGTCCTATTTTGTCCCTTATCAGCTCATCCCTGAGAGCCCCATAGTCACATGTTGCCGCCTTTTCCCTCAAACGGGTAATAAAAGTGTCAATGTACTCACCCTCCTCTTGTTTGCAAGAACCAAAAACGTATCGCTCATATATAGTTTTTTGCTGGTTTGAAATAGCCCTCTAACGCATCCAGAATGTTTTTCACATTGGCCCGCTGCTCATCCGTCAATTCCAGGTTGTGCTTGTATACATGTCGGCATTCTGTCCCCATTAAGCTCCTCAGAGTAGCTGCTTGGACAGCCTCCGATGCATCTCCCAGTTCCACTGTTAAACTGTAATCTTCAAATTCAGCCCTGAAGATGTCCCAGTTTGTGATCTAGTCTCCGCTGAGCTTCATTGGAGTGGGAGGGGGAATGGTGTTGTAAAAAGCCATGGCTACAAATCCTCCATAAACTCAGTTAGCCACCAAAGCTAAAAGCGCCTCTGCACTCACAGTCACATTTGTGTTGAGATTCTGTCCATTAGCTGTCAATCTTGCAGGTTTTATTCACAGCTAAACCACATCTGACACCATGTTTCAGTAACGGAGGAGACGTTGGTCGGGTGTAATTGACTATTCATTGTTGACATCCAGCAGCGCACCAGTACAGTGGTTAACCTCAACGTAACATCCACATAGTACATACATTCACATAGGCTACCACTAGGGGGCAGTGGCAGTGAGATCCTATAACAGCTACTCTGTCAGACAACAAATTATCCGGGCCATTAGGACAGCTCCTTGATTCTGTTACAGACTTGGAGATCAATCCTAACTTCACCAGGATATTTGTTGGCCCTCCGCTGATCAAGCTGCCTGAGAAGATCATTCAAGATCTCTCAACTGATCAACACTATGGCTATAAGCTGGTCTGTGCAATCAGGGATGGAGTGCTTTCTACAAGGCTGGCTCTGCTGGAGATTGGACCGGTAAACCACAGCCGCTGGCTCACCACAGCAAACAGACTCCTCAGGCTCTGGGTGTCAAAGCATCAAGAAATAACCTGAATAATCTACAATGCATTGTGGAATGCATTGGAGTGTATTATCCATGTTGGTTCAACATGAAGGTCAAGCACTCCTGGATCGAAGGGCCCAGGCACATCCTATTTCAGCTGGACTGCCTCAAGTCTCAGAGGAAGGAGGTGCTGGATGTTGTGATGCCAACTGTGAGAAGATCTGCTTGGTATGGCCACAGTGAAGCCATCCTCCAAACACTGCTGTGCTCTGAGGATCAGAAAGAGAGAATTGAGGGGGTGGAGAGAATCCTGGCCACCAGGGGAGAGGGGGATCCAGACACTCAGCTGGGAGACTCCTCTGTCAGGATCAGAAGAACCCCTCACATCAATAGTGATGCTTCCAGCATTGGTGTCTTAAGATGTGGTCAGAAGATGTGTCAGAGCCAACTCTCACCTGCTCCCTAAGCACCTCCGAGGTGAAGAACTTCATCAACACCCCCATGGAGGTTTTCGACTGGCCTTGCCACACACAAAGCATCGAGAGGGTTGTTAAAATGGTGACTGAGGCCTCTGCCACTAGCGGACTGGCCATAGGGAGCACCGGGAGTGTTCCCGGTGGCCTGGCTGCCCTGGCAGACTGGCAAATGCTTTTTAAATTTTTTTAATTTGTATTTGTTTGTGCCCGCTGTCAGGCCACTGAACTCCGAAGCACGCCAGGTGAGTATACGTGTTTCTATTTACGCGTATATAAGTTCAGGCAAGCAGGCAGGAATGAGTTAACTTGTCATTCACAACCCAGCACGAGGCAGCGCGCCTGAGCGGGCCTGCGCAGGCCTCACCAATCTCAAACAAGCCTATTCATTTAAATCATGATGAGATCGACTGCCGAAACCCGGGAGATATGAACGTTTTGGATAGCTCTAGAACGAACGTCGGCCTAAAATTGAAAGAATGAGACGAAAGCAGGGCGCAATCAGAGGTGTTACTACGTGAGTTTTGAAACAGATGGACATTGAAATTGACCTGGTATGGGCCTGGCCTGGCCTGGCCTACCTGAGTCAAATTCCCGGTAGGAATTATGGTCCCAGTCCGCCACTGGGCCCTCTGCTAAGTACTTTTCACAAGAAAAAAGGGATGGAGGGATCAGGGCTCAGGAGACCAGCAGGAGGCTGATGTCCAAGAATGAATCCAAGCAGGACTTGTGCAACCTGATACAATTCCAGAAGATAGAGATTGATGGTGCCCCATGGATTTTCTAAATACACTGAGACGTTTGTTAAAATGGTTACTGAGGTTTCTGCTGAGTAGTTCTGGAAAGTACTTAGAGCGCTCACCTATTTATGGCTGATGTTGACTTTAAGTTTGTGTTTGTGGTTGGTGGCTAAAGCAGTACAGTATGATACCTTGCTGTCCAAGAATGAGTCCAATCAAGACATTGGAACCTGGCAAAGTTCAAGAAGTCAGGAGATCGAGATTTAGCACTTTTGTGTGCATTACAAATACAATTTATTATTGTTAGTATTATTATTATTGATCTTTGGAGTTGTATCCAGTTATATACAGTTCACTTTTGATGGTTTTGTCGTTATAAATGATTTCCCATGTATTTTTTTATCTTCGAAAGGGGATGGGTAAATTTGGTAGGTAAGAGTTATCTTATCCTAAAAATGTACTCATATTTCTATTCCCCATTAAAAATACACATCATTTAGACACCTTGCATGTTAGGATTTATTTCAGATTCATTCTGGCACATTCTGTGTATGACCAAGGGTGTAACCAGTGTTAATTTTGTTGACTAAAATGGTGACGAAAGATGTTCGTCAACGAAGGTTTTTTTCATGACGACAACGAGACGTGACGTCACGTTATTGAAGACCATGTCACGCTAACAAGACTAAATCGTTTATTAAATATCGTTGACCACAACTGAGGACACAAAAATGTAATTTACAAAAACCAGGACGAAATTTCTCTTCATGTATGTTGATATTGTTGACTAAAACAAGACGAGACAAAATAATTATAACTTTTCTTAATGCCATCGCCCCGACAGAGCAGTGTGACGGGGAGCTCCGTTATTAGCATTAGCTGGAGCTATTTGAAAAGCTAGTTTTAGCTTAACGTTACCTTGGCTAAAGTTCAAGTTTCTTTATTAGTTGTCATACAGAAGTACAGAATATTTTTATACAAAATGCTTATTTCTGTTACGCTCCAGAGACGGTGCTAGACAAAAATAGATAAGTATAAAATAAAATAAGTATAGCAAGTAAAAAACAGAAGTCACGTACGTGGACACAAGTGTTCAGTATGTTATGTACAATGTTCAATGCAGAGTAGAAGTAACTGAGTTACCATACAATATACTATACAATATACTAATATACAATATACTATATAGTGCAAAGCAGAAATGGGATGAGGTACAATTTAGTTACAATTTACAGTAAGGTGTAATGAGGTATGGGTTGTAAATTCTTTACCAATAAATATAAAGTGTGTTTAGGTATTCTAAAGTGTGTAAAGTGGGTGCTGCAGTGAGTTGTTTGTTTAAGTGAGTGTGTGCGTGTGGATGTGTGTGCATTTGATGGTTGTTACATAGTGTTATATAAAGTTGGGACTATTCATAATCCAGCTGCAGACCTGCAAGCAAAGTACAGCAAGTTGGCAAAGGAGTATTCCAAGGTAAATCACTTTTTCACCAGTAACGTTACATTGTTTGTATTTCCATCTAGCTCACGTTAGCTAGTGGCTAACCTATAGCTCACGCTAACGTGGTCACTGATCGACCTCTCGCACACAATTAATGACATAATGCAGACAGCCATACCGGTGACAATGTTTAGCTTTTAGTGCCAAATGATAAGAGGCTGAGGCGGAGTCTCAAAAGAGAATGTTGAATATTTATTGTGCATTTAAAATTACAACAGAGCCTCTGCTACCTAAACGGAGCCTTCTGAAAGCAAGTGTAACAACATATAATGTCCGTGTGGAACCAACGTGCCAACAACCTTTCCGTGGGTGAAGCATAGTTGAGCATAGAACTTTTAATGATACTAATACTAATCTATACAATCACCCGTTGTTGAATAAATACCATTACTTTCTAGTTATTACTAAAAAACAGTATATATAAAACAGTAGCTGTAAAAAAGAAAAGAAAAAAAAAGTTTTATAATTGTCTGATGTCTGATTTAATTTTTTTGTCTGATTTTATTTTTTAATGGATTGTGATTGTAAATGAACTGTTTTAAAAATTGTTGTACGGCGACATTGAGTGCCTTGAAAGGCGCCTTATAAATAAAATACATTATTATTATTATTATTAATTTATATAATATTTTTTTTGTACATTAACTAAAAATAGACAAAAATGTCATCCGTTTTCGTCGACAAAATCTAGACTAAAACAAAAAAGACAAAATTGAGACAAAAACTGACTAAGACTAAAATGCTCAGACATTTAGTTGACTAAAACTGACTAAACGAAAAATAAATGAAGATGACTAAATATGATGAAAACGAAAAAGGAGCACTTGACACATGACTAAGACTAAAACTAAAATGAAAATATGTGCCAAAATCAACACTGGGCGTTTGGGGTTTCTATCCTCTTCCAGGAGTGGAAACCCTATACTGCCATTCTGGAGTACTTCACCCTGTTCTCTGCAATTAGCTCTGATTGATTGTCACCTGTGATTTGTTGTCACTAATTACTGCGTGTGGTTTGCTGGGTATTTTGCCTTTATAGTAATCCTTTGTTCTCCTGTCTGTTGTCGGATCTTCAACAGAAGTACTGGGAGCAGTCGGCCGCGGGCAGAAGTGGGACATCTGGTCCGAATTTGTTATTATGTTTTGTTAATACTTTTGCTCCCTCGTGAGAACGGTTTTCTCTTTCCTTAAATTATCTCTCAGTTGTAGCCTGGCTACTTCTCGTTCCATTATCTTGCTCTAGTGTTTCTGATAATAAAATAACACATATTTTAAGAAGAGCAACACCATCTCCGCCTCCTTCTTCCTTTCTACTATTCGACTCAACATTCCTACCTTGAATCATAACACAAGGGGTTCAAATAGTAAAATCATCCATTTTGAAATCCAAAATGATGTAGGTTCGAGTTATCCTATCCCAAAAATGTACTCATATTTAAATTCCCCATTAAGAAACACATCATTTAGACACCTTGCATTTTAGGATTTCCTTCAGATTCATGTTGGCATCCATGTATGGCCAAGGGGAGAAAAATGGTCAAATCTGCCATTTTGAAATCCAAAATGATGTAGGTTAGAGTTATCAGATCCGAAAAAGAATCCCATATTTGAATTCCCCACACAAAAAGACATATTTTAGACACCCCAAAAAAAGTATGGCCCGCCCTGGTACAGTATATCTCCTGCGGAGCTTCTAATGGGGCACAGGCTACACACCACGCTACCCTCTACAGCACCAGCCAAGTACAACCCAGAAACAACATAATCTACAAAAGAGACAAAAAGTGAACTATGACAAGTGAGCAAGAAGCTTGGTGCCACTGGCAAAACATGACTTGAAGAATCTAACATCTGCAGCAAGAAAGCCATTGTTCTGAAGGAGGTCAATCCTAGATCTTACACGGTCAGAACAGAAGATTGTCAAATCCTGAGCAGAAACCGAAGGAGCTTGCTGAAAGAAATGATAAACAAAGAACATCCAGCCTGCACCGCTACAGCTGAGACACCAACTGAACAGACACACTCACCATCTGTCCTGAGAAGGTCAACATGCACTGTCAAACCACCTGACAGACTTAAACTGAAACAACTGAAAAGATTCCTAATTCCTTAAAAAAAATTATAAAAAAATTGAACTGTATCCTTGAATATTGAAAAAAACATTTTGAATTGTATCCCCAGGCCTACTCATGTGTGCGAATGCGTCGTTCTACATCTCTATTGTACCTATTTCTTTACCTGGACACTAGCCCTTTTTTATTTATTATTTATTTATTAAATCGTGCCCTTCTAAACATGCAGTTTAGAAGAGTTTTTGTCCATCTGGCTGATGGTGGAATTACTTTTCAAATTCACGAGCGGGACAACAGCTGATCGGAGCGTCCGGGTCCTTTGTTTACACGAGAAATCAGCTGTTGTCGCTATGCAACCGGTCGGCACTCTACAGCCAGCTAACCAACCCGGAGCTAACAAACATAGTCCCAGAGGAGCTAATAAGGACAAATGGTGGCTTTCGGGGATGTCGAGGAAGAGGGCGACGTGCGAGACAGAAGAGGGCTGAAGCACGGAGAGAGAGGAGATATAAACCTTATCTCCCCTCCGTCGTCATGGGTAACGTGAGGTCTCTGGCAAATAAGATGGATGAGTTGACCGTGCTTGCCGGTAGTTAAAAGGAATACCGTGAGTGTAGCATTATGTGTTTTTCTGAGACATGGTTACACGCAGATATTCCTGATAGTAATGTCTCTATAGACGGGTTTCAGACTGTGTGCTCTGATCGGAACCGTGGGAGCGGCAAGCAGAAAGGAGGGGGGCTTGCTCTATTTATTAATAAGAGATGGTGTAATCCTGGCCATATTACAATCAAAGAGCGACACTGTGACCCGGATATAGAGATGGTAGCTGTAGTTAGCTGTAGACCATATTATTTTCCAAGAGAGATCCCCCACGTTATCATGATGGCGGTTTACATCCCCCCTCGGCCCCCTGTGACATTATCCACAGCACTATTGCACATCTCCAAACTAAACACCCGAAGGCTCTAATCCTCATCTCAGGGGATTTTAACCATGTTAAACAAACAAACTCAGGAAGACCGACGGCTTCTCAGTTACAGTGAGTGACAATATTGTCACAAGGAAAGATGAAATTACCTACCTGGGTTCCATCCTAGAGGCTAATCTCTCCTGTGACAAAATGGCATCCAATGTAAAAAAAAGTCAACCAACGAACTCGATTCTTGTACCGGATCTCCTCTCTGGTAAACAAGAATATCCTGAAGACTCTGGCAGGAGCACTCATTCAAGGGTACTACGACTATGCTTGCACCTCATGGTACCAAAGCACCTTAAAGGCGCTAAAAACAAAATTACAAACATCTCAAAACAAACTGGTCAGACTACTGCTTGACCTTACTCCTAGAACCCACCTCACCAAGGTACCCATGTACATGTCAAAATACTTCCCAAAGGTCAGTGAATACCACGATCACAACACCAGAGGGAGCTCCACAAATCATGTCAAACCCAGATTCGGCTCAAACAAGGGACAAATGTATATACTCCCTTTTCTGGACTCTTTTTGTATCACAAACAGTACTGTATTTTCAAATCTGGTAGGTCATAAATGTATAGATGTAGCAGTACTGTCTATCTGTATGTCATGTATGTCATATGTTATGATTAATTGAAAATGGGGGACCCTGATGTAAACAAGACAAAAGTCTTTCTCTGGTCTGCATCCCCTTAACAATTGTGTGTATTGAGCTGTACTGTATTGTACCCATTCTGCAATCTGTTAATATAGTTTTCAATCAATCAATCAATCAATCAATCAATCAATCAATCAATCAATCAATCAATCAATCAAACTGGATAAATCACTACCAAACTTCTCACAATATGTCAGCTGCCACACCAGGGAAAACAGAACCCTGGACCTGCTGTATGCCAACATCAATGAGGCGTACAGCTCCTCACCACTACCACAGCTGGGCCGGTCGGACCGCAACCTGGTTTACCTAAACCCCTGCTATGTGCCTCTGGTCAAAAGACAGCCTCCGACCAAAATAACTGTGAGAAGGTGGTCGGAGGGGGCCCAAGACTCACTACAGGGCTGTTTTGAGGTCACAGACTGGCAGGTACTCTATGCGCCCCACGGAGAGGACATTGATGGGCTCACAGAGTGCATCACAGATTACATAAACTTTTGTGTGAACTCCAATGTCCCTTCAAGGACTGTTACCTGCTACCCTAACAAGTGCCATGGGTCACTAAGGACATTGAGCCCTGTTGAGAATGTTCTACGAGTAGGTTGTGGCGGGCGCCTTCTTGTACGCTGTGATCTGCTTGGGCAGCGGACTGAGAGCACGGGATGCAAACAGGCTGGATAAGCTGGTCAGGAAGGCCATTAACGTGGTAGGGGTGGAGCTGGACTCTCTAGCGGTGGTGGCAGAGAGGAGGTGCCTTTCTAAGCTCCATGCCATCAGAGACAACCCCTCCCACCCACTATACACAGACTTGGCTGACAGAAGGAGCACGTTCAGTGCTAGTCTAAGACTCCCGAGATGTAGCACTGAACGGCACAGGAAGTCCTTCATTCCGCCATCAGACTTTATAATGCATCACTGTGCCACTGCATCACTGAGCACAGGGTGACAGTACTATCTTCCTGGACTTTTACCTTTACTTTTAAAACCGACATTGTACAATTTTACACTACTACTGTACACTAGGGGTGTAAAGGTACACGTATCCGTACCGAACCGTTTCAGTGTGTACCGTACCGAACGGCGGTGTACCGAACAAATACAACGGTATGTTAACCACTAACGACCGCCCACCGGGGTCTGTTTTTTTCACAATCTAATATAATTATTATTATTAAAACAAAATTACAAGTCGATTATTAATTTCAATATAGAATATTCGTTGACAGCCCTACAAGTACAATTAGTTACTGCACACCACATCACCCCTGAGTGGAACATGGAAAGCCAAACTTTCCCCCACTGTACCGAAAACCCGTACCGAACCGTGACTTCAAAACCAAGGTGCGTACCGAACCATGGCTTTTGTATACTGTTACACCCCTACTGTACACTACTGTTTATTTCTGTATATTTTTACTGTATATTTTATATTAGAATGTATATACATAACATAGGAAATGTATATCCTGGACCGTATTTAATTTTATTCTTAGTCTTATTTGCATTCTTATTCATGGCTTTTGCTTTGCCTACCTAAATGTTTACTGTTTACTGTGAGCGATTTGTAGTGCCAAATTTCCCTCAGGATGAATAAAGTAGTTCTATTCTATTCTATAAACAGATACATGGAAATATTGGACACTTGGACATACATATATGTGTGTGTGTCTGTCTATGTTTGTACATGCATTTGTGTCTGTGTAAGTATATTTATGTGCCTGCTCATGCATGTATGTCTTTGTGTGTGTGTGTGTGTGAGTGGGGGGGGGAGCTGCAGAGACTACTGCAGCAGGGAGAGACTGTCTCTGAATATCAACTAACCTACAGCCTCCTCACCTCACTATCCATTACTAATTTGCTACTACTACAAACATGCACACACACACGCGCATACACACAAACACACACACACACACACACACACACACACACACACACACACACACACACACACACACACACACACACACACACACACACACACACACACACACACACACACACCACACACACACTATAGGCTATTAATACAAACAACACAAGGACAGTCAGCCAGTCGGTCAGTCAGTCAGCCAACCATGAGAGGAGAAGAGGAAGAGAATATAGGAGATGGGATGAGAGGAAGAGAGGAGATGAGAGGAGAGGGAGAGATGAAGAGAGGAGAGGAGATTCATAAATGAAAAAAACGAACCATTTAGAAAGCCACCTACCCATTTAGAAAGTAAACAAAAAAAGTCCCAATTAAATGCAGAGTCCATTTTACTGGCTGATGTGGCTACATGTTTTAGTGGTTGGTGTGGCTCCATGTTTTACTGGCAGGTGTAGCTACTTGTTTTACTGGCTGGTCTAGCTACATGTTTTACTGGTTGGTGTGGCTATATGTTTTACTGGCAGGTGTAGCTACATGTTTTACTGGTTGGTGTGGCTATATGTTTTACTGGCAGCTGTACCTACATGTTTTCCTGGCTATTGTGGCTACATGTTTTACTGGCTTTATTATTATTCTATTATTTAAAAAAGGTTCTGGAATTCAGTAACATTTGCTGATCGCCATGGTGGCACAGAGAGAAATGTACGACCTGAAATTCAAGCTGTCAGTTGTAATATTTGCAGAACAAAACTCATTTCTCTGTTGATCCCAAGAGAGTGAGAGAATGGCAGAAATAAAGTTGAACTTCAACGTTTGTCCGAGGAAGACAGTAAAATGACCAGACTGCGTGTGTAACGGGTGTAAAACTCACTCCCCAGAGGCATCCAAACTAAGCGCTTAGAAGGGAATTCCTTTCTTGGCGCAGCGGTTTGTGATGTCGCCCGCAGTGCGGACGCCTGGGGTTCGACTCCCACTCAAGGCATGGTCGAATTCGTGGCAGGGGCGAGTTGCCTCTGTTACACTGGTGCCGTAGACCCGGATGCCTTGGGTGGTGTGAGTTTAGGGGGGGTGAGTGTAACGGGTGTAAAACTCACTCCCCAGAGGCATCCAAACTAAGCGCTTAGAAGGGAATTCCTTTCTTGGCGCAGCGGTTTGTGATGTCGCCCGCAGTGCGGACGCCTGGGGTTCGACTCCCACTCAAGGCATGGTCGAATTCGTGGCAGGGGCGAGTTGCCTCTGTTACACGTGGTGGGGGAGGAAGAAGGCTAGCGATGATTACTTACCATGTAATGATGCTACAATTTTACATGTTAACCACATCTTCAATGGGTGGGAGGGAGGGTGTTACTCCAGTTCCCCCTGCCAGTCACTTGCGCTTCTTGGGTGCAGAAAAGTGCTGGTCGCCTGTGCTCTGCCTTGCGGAGGAAGCATATCAGTTAGCATTTTGGAACTCCTGGCTGGAGGAATGGATACAGTGGCGGTGATGGGCTGGCAGGAAGACCTGGTTGGTGGCCGTCACTGACTAGAGGAGCCCTTTGGTCTGTGGGTTTGGGACAGGTGATTTGACTTCTCAGTTGCTATGGCCTGGCAAGTGCCTGTGGATTGAGCCAGGATCTCCATCTCCTCAGGGTTAAGCTGTTCTTTTTCTGAAGAGGACAGGAAGGAAGTAAGGAGAGTGATGTTGTTTGTTATGGGACACAGCAGCGATACTGCTCTCTGCCAGGCTGTCATCATCATCAACAAATTAAGTAGATATGCCGGGAGAGTGTTCCATGTCCGTTCCGGTACTGCCCAGGAATTTCCCCAAGGGGATCAATAAAGGTATATCGTATCTTATCTTAAAGTGCAGATAAGGCGAAGGGGATGTCTGTTGAAAACTTGGCCAAGTTTCCTTCATTGCCTCGGCAGGTGGGCGAAACAGGGAAGCGTCCAGCTCCTTAAACTCCGGGGAACAGCGTTTTTTATAATAAAACACAAGATACTTGTGCTCTAATAAAAGGATAAGTGCTCAATAAGTGCCTAATATAAGGATAGATTTGTAAAGTTAGACGCAGGATGCCAATATTCGAAACCCAAACGGTGCATGCTTCCGCGTTCGCGTTTTGCGCTCTGATTGGCCACCGCTGTTTCTGGTCGCACCAATTGTGTGACGGCAAGTTCTTTCGCCGGTTAAGCTTAGGCACTCTTTCGAAGTTGGTTAAGGTTAGAGTTTGTCTTAGAGCAGGGCGATAGAACGCCAGCCCTGATTCCAAACTTTAACCTTAACCAACTTCGAAAGAGTCGCCTAAGCTTAACCAGTGATAAACTTGGCGTTAGGTCGTTTGCAGGCTGTTAGACCCAGAAATGGGCGCGTCACGCGATTGGGCGCACATGTCACATGACCAGAAACGTCAGTGGCCAATCAGATTTGGAAAACGCATGCACCATTTGTGTTTCGAATAGACGCGCCCAGGACACCTCGGGAAGGCTCAACAGTTAGTTCCAGCATCCCATCATGCTAGCTCCCCTTTTTCCATGATATCCACACACCAAACTTCCTTATGTTATCCTATGTCAAAAATAGAACAATTCCTGATACCGATATCACACATGAAACAGCAACAACAGAGAAGAAAAGCAATACTCTTACCCTTTGTTTTGCCCACCCTGCCATCTCTCCCCACCTACCACCCATGTAAATGCTCTAATAATTACTTCCATCACCATTGTGAATGCTAGTGGGGAAATTGTACACCCTGTCATAATGCTTATCTCTAGTTTCTGCCACATTGTTGTAAAATCTGTAGTACTAAAACACATTCTTATCTTGAAAGTATGCTTTCACCAAGTTTACAATCACCCCTGGCACTCTGAAGAAGTCAAAAGCACTCCAAATAAGGCTATGTGCCAAACACATTGGCCAGATCTAAAAACACCATATCTCTTTTCTCTGATTGAATCTGGTGCCATATCATACTTGTGTGTTCTATCTATGTGTAGACACCTGAATATGTCTAACAATAATTCAATGTGTCTAACTCTAATTCTTTGTACTCTACTGTGTTCATGATAACGTTGTGTAACTTGCTGACCCCTCTTGATCCTCCATATCCTAACATTGACAGCTGAAGGTGGGGCTCCTGTAGCGGAACTACCTCTTCATCGTTTTCCACTGAAGGAAGCAGACGTGTAGAGCAGGAGCTCTCGACCCTAAAGACATGCGGAATACGACTCCCGTCACGGTGCGGGATAGTAGTGTTGTATGCAATAGTTTAGCTTCCCAGCTGCAGCACCCCCTGCTGGATGGGAGTGTAACTGCAACTGCAAGGTTGTTTTGGATTTTATTCCAAATTTGTAACCGAGGCTACTCATGTCACAGAGCGGAACGGCACTGCAGATTTACCCTACTCTTGGAATTCATTCAGATCGTCATAGGGGCGCTGTCTCGATAATGCAGTGTTATTATTAACAGCGTGTAGCCGACGCATGAACCGGTTGGGATTCGAATAGACGCGGCCTGGAAGCGTCAACGCGGAACTGGAAATCCGTTGGTAAAAAAAATAGACACAGCGGCTGGGATAGTTTTGGACTTTTGGGACGCTGCATTCGCAGTAAAGGAATATATGAACAAGCCAGCAGAACTATCCGAGCCCCCGGGAGGGTGATCGAAGACCTTTTGCATCATGTCGGCGATCATGTATGCGGGGAACGAATTGCAGAGGGAGTGCGCAACAGCCAGGTGGGGTAAGCTGGGCTGTGATGTGTGCAGCAGAACGGTTGGGCAGCGGTTGGGCAGCGGTTTTGATTGAAAAGTTTGATTGAAAAGTTTATTAACAGATTGCAGAACGGGTACAGTACAGTACAGCTCAATACATACAATTGTTAAGGGGATGCAGACCAGAGAAAGACTTTCGTCTTGTTTACATCAAGGTCCTCCATTTTCAATTCATCATAGTATCCTCTAGTCAAGTGAACGAGAGTGTTGGTTATGACATGACAGACAGTGGAGCTGTTTGCAGATAGCGAGCATTTTGACGTGTTGCATGGTGGCGATGTCTCGCAGACAATACAACTACAAGTATAATTATATAATATATATATTTTATATAAAAAATAATTATATAAAAAAATCAAAAAAAATAATCAAAAACGATCGATATCTCAGCACCCCCACTCCCCGCGGACTTCTCGCGTCCCTGCACACGGACGTTCGGTGGTGAGAGCAGGCCAGCCCTTGGTTAAATACACTCAAGCCAGTTACAGTGAGCGCTCCGAGCGCTGAAACGTTATCGGCAAACATTCTCTTTATTCAGAGCGTGCCCTTTAAGGGCGAAGAGAATAAGTACTTTGAACCGACACTGGTAGCAGTGATTAGGGGCGCCCTGACAATTATTATTTTGGGGGATGCCGGCTATAGATAGGACTTTTGTTTTCAATGTGGGCCCACTGTCTTTTGGTCAAATGTGTTGTGTGATAACGTGTGTTCCTTTATAAAATCCCATTGAGTATAGCTCTAGTGCCCCTCTCCCTCTCTCCCCACCTACGGGTGAATGAACAGGTAGTGTGACCCTTAAAGGGACCGGTTTCAGTACTGTAGAGTGCGAGCACTAGGTGTCCAGTATTTCAACCCTTAAAGGGACGGGTTCCATTACTGTATAGTGACCAGTGTGGGAAGAGCTTTATTCATTGTGCCTTGTGTTAATTGCAGGTTAAAATAACCAGTAAAGAGAGCTAAATGGGAGCACTGTGTGCGTGTCTGTTACTGTGTCTGTTGTCTTAACCCCTTTCTGTCCGGGTAATGCACTTTATTCTTTAACCCTTTCCCACCCCCTGCCTATGCATCATTGGGACAGGTCTCTGCTCGCCAATCAGGAATGGTACTGCTTTGGGGAGAAAGTATATCATCCATCATTACTGTCATCGGGTGTGGGAGGGCGCAGGAAGTATTAGGGGAAGTGTGGGTGTGGGGAACTACTGCGCCCTGGAGGGCAAGAAGGACCAGGGCACCACCCCTAGGTTAGTGAATCCTAGGCCCCATCCACTCCCTCTGCTAAACCTCCACTCCAATACTCCTGCCCTACAGTCGGGGACTCAGCCGGACCCAGATCTGCTGCGTTCTCACTACCAGGTGACAGTGTACATCCACTCCCATAAAGCAGGGATAATCCATCCTGCTACATATGCTTCTGGAAAACCCTTGGATTCCTGTTTTCTGCACTGTGGTATCTATTAACCTCTTAAAGGAACACGCCAAGTTTTTGGGAAATTTACTTATTTGCCATCTACCCCGGAGTTAGACAAGCAGATACATACCCATTCCTTCTCTATGCATGCATTTGGGGAACACCCGCACCATTAGCCTAGCTTAGCATTCACTGGAAGTAGGGCTGCCCTAGTTCCCAACAGTCACAAAATACACTCCAAATACAACTCCAAAACGTTCCTGTAAACATGTTGTGACCTGTGTATTTACCACATGGAGAAATAAAAAAAGATTTATTAGAAATATTCGTTTTCTAAGTAGATATGTCACGGGTGGGGGTGTGTGTATGTGTGCTGAATGTGCTTGCTGAGCCTACCTGAGGAGGACACGCCCAGCCTGAAGTAATGGTCCTGTGAGGATCTATAGGCGTACCTGGCAGTGTTGTCAGGCAAGTGCATATGCAATATATGTATTTATGGTAATTTCCTATAGCCGTGCCATGCTATACTGTCCATTCTTCCCTTGTCAGATGAGGTCCATGGTGTTCCAGTGGAGAGGGGAGGAGCCGTCCTACTGATGTGGTGATATGCGCTGGAGTAATTGATATCAGGCGAGTGCAGCACATTAGCCAGGTGTGTGTATTCATTGAGCGGTGGGATCTACCCATGGGAGTTCCCTCTCTTGCGTTACAGGCTGTGCCGTTGGAGTAAGCTGATTGGCTGGGTGGCGCATAGGGGCGGTGCCCTGGAACCCTGCAAACTCGCTCAAAAGGGTGGCGAGTATTGACAGCTGGGGGTGAGACACAGAAGGACGAAACCCGGAGCAGAGGAGGAAGGAGAAACCCGAGGACGCCGACTGGTGATATTGCTGGTACACACGGCGCTATTGCTGCTTCCTGCCAGTGGAATTGTCATTACCGAACCTTTGCAGACAGCGCCCACGGGGCTGCGGAACGAACGGGAGCATCGGGCCATTTAGATACATTATTGCAACGCTGCACGCCGTGAGTAAAAGGAATACAAACATATCAGAATGCGCGCCTGACAAGCAAACTGTTTCCAGAGCGGTCAGTGGAGAAACAAACTAACTGTGATTTGGAATTGTGAATGATATTAACTGTGTCGAGCTGTGGATTATAAGAACGCCATTAATTCAAGTAACTGTGGAATATTGGAACGCAGTATCCTGGACGCTTCTCCCTCTGTGAAACTGCCTCTCTCTTGTGTATCGAGAATACGATTGAAAGTGTGCATTGTAACTCTAAACTCGACTTGGCTTTTGTCTGATTGTGCTATCCCTTGCAGGCGGGAGGACATTACGATACGCCCTCGCTTGGAGTACACTAAATCCCCGTTGCAGACAGACCGTTTTTTAGCCCGAAGGCGTGAGGGGCTGCGAGAGCGGGAGGGAAAGGAGACCTCCCGGTCCTCACCTTCGGGCCCCGGTCTTAACTATCTTTCTGTATGTTTGTAACCCAACGCTGCTACTGCCCAAATGTATAGGCTAGGACGTGGAGAGGAGCATTCTGGCCTATGGCATAACCCTTAGTGTTCAACATCCCCCACTACCCTACAGCCCCCTTATCTTTTATATATTATATTCAGTGTTCATTATTTTAATATTACTATTCATTATTCTGTGCCGTGCCTCCCTGGGATAAATAGTGTGATATACGCCCAGGCTTTTGCCGTGAAGTTGAGAAAGTGTGTGGTGATACTTTGGACGAATAGTGTGATAGTGTCCAGACCTGTGTGCAGTGCAGCACCTTCCCTCATGTGTGTAGTGTTTTAGGGGCAGGGCAAGTAGGTGGGTGGGAATAACACCTGGGGGGGGCCTAAGGGCATGGTATTTTAGTTAGTCTAGTAAATTGCTATTTAAATAAACGTATGAATTCATGTGCTATATATCATATTTTGTAATAAAGTGTTACCTATTGTATCTCAAACATTCTCTCCTTGTCTTGCTTGTGGTCTTGGGGAAATCTGGTATGGGATGATCAGCTGAGCTCTTTGGGAAAGTACACCTGTGCGCTTGCACCTCCTAGCTGTAGACTGGGGTACTTTCCATTGGGGTTCTGGTGACAGATACATACTCTGAACAATTTTTTGCCAAACCACTGCTGCCTGGGCGCAGTGATTTCACGCATAACCTCAAAAGCCCTGTTGTATCTTCCATCAATAAAACCAAGATGACAATTTTTTTTACTTAGAACCCGAACCATGAGACCTTTGCTGAAGGATATGGCCATCCCATCCATCGGCATGGCATAGAGAGGAGAAACGTTAGCTAATATTGTGAGTGTAACGGCCCACAGTATGGCAGACAAGAACCCAACAGCTACGACACGGTGACAGTTCAGATGTGGCAGGCAGAAACAGTTTAACCTCTTGAGCCTATAGCCCTATTTTCTGAAAGTCCGCCTGAAAATACATACCAAAGTAAATGGAAGATTGCTCCACTTCTACAAGGTCCATTTGCATGTTCTTGGTATCTAGGGACATCTATGGATCTCAGGGAATGTATTCCCAGTGTCAGGAATATTGTGTCTGTTACTAGGCTTGAGTAAATTGTAATGAAACAAAGGAGAATATCAATTCAATTTTTTCTTTTCTTTTTTTTCATCTTTGACAGTGAATAACACTGTAAATTACCACTTTGGTCAAGTCGATCAACATTTTCTTTACTGTTTTATAATGTTATGCTAATGTTCTATTTTGGAACTGTGTGTTTAAATATCTTGTATGCACTTTCAGTTAGTGTCCACATGGGGGCAGAGCTCATCTTTTCTATAGTATAATAAAGGTTTGTCACAAGATTCTGTTTGTTCTCATGAGACTTGTAACCAATGCAGGAAGTAACCATGTAGAGAACGTCAGAGCTAACAGCAAACTATCTAGTAATATTGCAACCATACTTAAGAAATTAACACCCCTTGATAAAAGCGGAATAAGGTACGTTGAACACTACATTTTTATTATTATTACTGGATGTCTAGATATTTCGTTTGTGTTGTAGAAGTGTAAATTAATGCACTGACTGATTTGGTTCCAATGCCAAACACTGGTTGCCGGACGTAACGTTACTTATTAATTTCCGTAAATGCCTTTTTGTTACAGAAGACGAGTTCACCCTTGATATCGTTAAGTTAAAATGTTTGTTTGAATGCATTGTCAGCTTTGTTGTGGTTCTGTGAACTATTTAATTAATGGTTTATGTTATTTTGTAGGGATGTCTGATATTATCGGCCTACCAATATTATCGACCGATATTGGCATTCAAATGTAATATCGGAAATTATCGGCATCGGTTTAATTATAATTTTTTTTTGTATTCTGCCATCCACATGCAATTTGAAATATTATTATATAATATAGAATATCAGGCCTATAAATTACCTTATTATAGCCAAGTCACACATCTATGGATCAGACCAAATCTCCTCTTTTCAATGGCAGAGTTCAATCTGGATTTAGTATCACCAGGCGTGCAGCAAATACTGTGAATGAAATCTACTGTAAGTACAGTTACTTTTTTATTATGTCGATTTTCCCACCATTTTTCATCAGATTGCAATGCTGTTTTTTGCTAGACGTTCACAGAAAGGTAGAGAAACTAACTGCGTTCTAATTTATGCCAATAACGTTCAGTTTTGTGGTAGATAATCCCAAAAAATAAGATAAATAAAAAAGTTTATCCACAAGTCATTTGATTGCCAGGAGCTGGCATGAGCTGGGTAGTGTAGTTTTAAAAAATTCCAACGGCCATTGAAAGCCCTGGGTCTCCTCTCCTTATAATGACTATAAACAAAATGGCGGTGCGCATTTCCTCTCATCGATATTCGCTAGTTTCTGAATACATTTCCAAAACTCATATTTCATTAACACTTTAACCTATTGGTAAACAAACATATTGCTGAAAATATACACTATGACATGCTGTTTTGACAGGGTTAGGGTCTTTACTCTTGGCTATATTTGAAAAAAAAACATTTATGGCTTGGGTCCGGTGCCGGACCTGTCGGAGTCAATGCAGGGGTCAATACCAGTATATCAGTCCATGTAGCAAACAAATCCAGTAGGAGCAGGCAGGAACAGTGTAAATAGGAAGCAGGGGTCAATACCAGTAGATGTGGCAAACAAATCCAATAAGGGGGCAGGCATGAGGAGAAGTCAAAATCCAAACAAGGAGGGTCAATAGCAGAAACAGGCAGGATGAATTAGAATAGCAAAAGGCTGGATAGCTAGGTAAGACACTGAGACAATCTGGTAGGGAGCAAGGGAAATTAACAGATCTATAATGCCGCATAAGAAGCGGAAGAACCAGCTTCCGACTGGGAAAAAACATTCACATAAATTTTTTTTATAGACCCCGATATCTCCCACTTCGCGTCACGAATTGCGGAAGTATCAACAATCATGGCAGCAAGCTTGACAGTGATGTCGGTAATACAAGGTAATACAAATCAAAATGGTCACTTTTATCACATAATCAGAATAATACAATCATACTGCTGTACTCTTCATATGAAAAACGAGCTATACTTGCTGCTGTTCGTTTACAGTTGATTTTAAAGTAACTTGCTAACGACTTGTAGCAATAGGCTAGCAGTAGGCTAGCACTAGTCAACAAGCTTTTCTCCATATAATTGTCTTACAATTAATTAATTGTTGCATATAGTGTCTAGCTAGCTTGCTATACTAACGTAAGCTACCTAAGTAATACTTTACTACAATTCACTATTCACCTAAGTAATACTTTACTACAATTCACTATTTCCCCCCCCCCATATGTCAGTGCTTGTGGATGCCGAAATGAGTAGGAATGCACCCTTTACAGCATCGTTGTACCAGGCTCCTGGGGATCCCAGGTACTACCTGGACGAGTCATTGACTATCCTGGTACAGTTGTGTCCAGTTGAATTCCACACCAGGTAAATTCCACATGATTCATAGCTACATTTTGATTAGCATTATTTATTTAGTGTGGTTGATAATGTTATGATTACAGTCAGATGTGTTTTACAATTAGACATTTTTGATGTAGCCTATGACATTTCGTTTTTCATTGATATCCTGTTTATTAATATAGGACTACTTTGTGAGCCAGAAAAAGAGCAGCCAAAAGACAGGGAGCAGGTATGCGAGGGAGAGAGTCCAAGTGAAAGGAAGACGCCTGAGCCTTCCACAAGTGGAGTCAGCCCCACAGCCCCACTGCCAGCGCATGATGGATTCAATAGAGATCAAACTTTGTATTTGATTGACCTAATGCGCCAACATTTAGAAGCAGAGGGGGGTGACTTACCTGAATCAATTGCTGAGTTAAACATTAGTCAGAATGGCTAAGGGAAAAAAGAAGCAGCTCTGAAATTGCTGCAAAACTGTCTGCTCGGTTTCAGCAGCAGTTCCACCCAGACAGGGTAGCAAGGAAGTGGAGCACTCTTGAAGATGGGTACAAGAAGGTTGTAGTCTTGTAGATAACAATAAAACCACAGGAAAAGGCCCAATGAGGTTTCAGTTTTACAATGAGATGAATGATCTTCTTAGGGGGCAGCATGACATCTTCTTTCCTGTTGTGGCCTCTGCTGACGGGGTTGAGATTCGGCGCCCAGAAACACTGGGAACACCCACAGCCACCCCAGCCACTCGAGTCAGCTGTCCTCACAAGCGCAAAGGGCGAGCTGCAGAGGATGATGCACTCCTACAACTGCTGAGGGACTGTGGCTGGTTGCGGTAAAACCTTTCAGCGGCAGCTGGACTGTAGGACACCCCGCTGTTGTGAGGAGCGGTGGGTTCCAGGTTGGTGAGTGATGTTTTGCTTGCGAGCTCCACTTGTCTGTTAGTGCTATGGGGGCTAGCTGACAATGTTTACGAACACCGGCCCCAGATTAAGGGTCCTTTGTTCAAGCCTCTTAGGCAATGGCAGAGGACCTTGGTCTGAAGCCCATTATAGTTAACTAGTGGGCCACGACCAGTAACACTGGTGATCCCTGTGTTTTCTGGACGAGTGGATGTTTCTCTGTCACCGTGAGGCCCCGTCTTTCATATACAAATGAGAGTATTCCCTCACGAGGAAATATGGGCATGGATGTTCGTTAGTGGAAGATCTGTGTTCAAGTCAGCTACAGCCCAGATGGGAATTGTGCTGGCCCCGCCGGGTGTTGGTAAAATCACCGTTGTAAAACTGTGTTAACATTTCGTTTCTCTTCTCTCTTAAACAGTGAGGAGGGTTTCAGAACGGCGGCCTGTCTGAGTAATTGTTATATCATTGTGTACAAGTTCAGGTGATAGCTGCTTAGCTTACTTGCTAGTGGTGGCCTACTGTTAGCCAGTCAGCTGTTAGCTGCGGCGCTAGCCTGTTGTGATCACTAGACTAGGAAACGTTAGCTTGCGTGCTAGTTGTGGCCTACCTAGGCTAGGCTAGGAAACGTTAGCTTGCTGCTATCGGCCGAGGGTGTCCGTTAGCTTAATGCTACACTGTTGAACGTGCTTTGATTATAACATGTTTTAAACACTCTTGACTACGACGTCATCTTTGACAGAGGATGTTCGTCGAACCTGCCCTGAGCCAGGACGGCAAGGACTGCGTCAACAAGGGGGACCGTAGCGGCGGGATGGAGCGGCGACGCTGCCCAGGTCGACAACACAGAACGGCTGTGTTTACTACGGTGCCTTGTTAGAGACTGCAGTTTCGCTTGATCTGCGCTCAAGGTAGGCAAGGTTCTGACCAGGCCTTGAGCACTTCTTCTTGCTTTCCCTTCTAAATGTTTTGTAAATAACGATGTTTTCCAAAACGAGTGTTGCTGCACTACATTTAGGATACGATGTGAGTTATGTGTGAATTGTCTTGTCACTGGTATTAGCTTCTCCATGCAAATAGGGTTGTTTATTACAGATGTGAAAATGATCTGGTTTGTTGTGTTGAGAAACATCATGTGTGTTCTTGTACCGTGCACTCTCAACTAAGGGGGTTAAACTTACCTATAAAGCTATGCTTAGTGACATATGAGTAAAGAATGATTCTTCTCTCAGCCTGTAATGACAATGAACAGTGTGTTCACATATTAACAGGTTTACCTGTTTAACTGGCCGTATTAAGGGTAAAGTAGGAGGGTTGTGTTTCCCCCCGGTTCCCTGGGGACTTCTTCATCCTCCTCTCAGACATGTTGTTACACTATATTGTGTCACTGTGTGGTAGGGATACGATGTAACCCTTAGCTTGATTGCTGAGGTTGTGCTAAAACAGCTTGAGAAACTTTATTTTCCTAAAAGAAAAGATTGTTTGGTCGCTTTTCGTGTGTGCTTAGCAAGGCCTGTGGCCGATACTAATCGAGAATTATGTATTCTCTCATTATGAAAAACGGCGTTCCTCTGTAGAGTGTTTTTGCCATTTTTTTTAGGTGATAATGGGTTGTGTGTGTCGTGTGACCTACAACTGGGTTGGGCTGGCCACAGTAGCACATGTGTAAGTTTGGTACCGGGGCTCTTGGAGGGCCCTCTCTATTCTGTGTTTTTTCCTTAGTAAAAATCAGATAGCAGGTTAGCGCATGCGCTGTGTGAAGCTGTTAGACGCTTCATGGAGCTGACTATATGACTGCGTCATATTCTTTTTTGTCATTACATCGTATCATGGGTGTGGGGTCGTAAAGGGGTGAACTGGTAACCTTTTCTCCCCCTTTTTTCTGTTGGTCAGGGGTAAACCCACCTGTCCTTCAAGGTTCCTGTCACGTTGCGGTTCGGCACATTACAGGGTGAGGGGGGGGGGGGGGGGGGGAGTTTCCTGGTCCCACGCCCTGGAATATTGGGCGTGTGCACCGCAGAAATTCCCCCGCCATAGAGTATGTCACTGTGCGCGTCTCTGTTGGTAGGACTTCCGTGTGCTGTTCAGGTCCATATGATGGATCTGTTTCAGGGGGTGGTCAGGGCTCCTCCTCACGAAGCTCCTATTCAGGCCTTCTGTGAGTTGGGATTCTCCTTCCATGTGAGGGAGCCTCCTCAGAGTACAGAGCCTCCTCCTCAGATTGTCAAGGTGAGTGGAACCTCAAGAAGGAGTCCTACTCTATTGTGTGTGTATTCGATTCAATTCGATTATTGAGTGTGTATGGGTTCAGTGCCTCCTCCCCGGAGAGCCCTAAAACCAAACTTTTACATGGCTCAAGGTGCAATATATTCTTTTCAATCTGTACAGCTCGCGTGGGAAGTCTCTCTGGGGATTTCCGTTTCCTTCCTATGTAAAGTCCGAAGTAATGTTTCGTCGACCCGTAGGCCTGGGTTAACCCTTTTTTGAAAACTGAAACACTTGTACTGCGGTATAGCCGGTGTATACCCGCAGGTGTGTTTTGGAGTTTTTTCTTGAGGGGTTATAGGAACAACCACCGCATTGGGTAACACCAAGGTGGTTGATTCCCTGGTGTGTTGGAGCAGTGTCAACTCCCGGGTTACCCGGTTGAGGGTGCCCCTGCACGTTCATGACGTCTGCCAATCGTGTCAGCCTTCTCTGCCTCAACCCCTCTGGGTGGGTTTTTTTTTAATGGAGGTTCAGTCATGCAACAACGCCAGCATACGCCCCTTCCGCCGGGGCGGCTGTGTTCAGCTGTCCCCTCTGGCGCCTGTCTCGTCCGCAGTCTCCAGGCTCGGGTTAACAGCCTGTTGCCTGGTTTTTCCCCGGTGCGCTGCCTGCTTCCGTTGGTTAACCTTTTTTGTGTGCTTACGGCCATGCTGACTGCCTGTTCTGCAGGGTCAGTGTGCCAGGCTGTGGACTATTGGGGGGACAGGGCCCGCTCGGCTGAGGGGCCTTTGTCCGAATACGCTGGCGATGTGGGGGGCGGGGTCACTAAGTGCCCACCTGGTGGGGTCCTGATGCTGGCATCGTGGACTTCTCCGGGCCCCCGTTCCAGGGGGTCCAGTCCCTTTGCTGGGTCTGGGTCTTCCTTCGCGCTCCGCTGCTACGGCCTTGCCACGGGGTTGGGTTTGCCCTTGACCCCGTGATTCTGGGGGCAGTAACGAGGTTGTTCCCTCCGTTCGTTCCCGGGTGGCATGCGGGTTGTGCGTGTGTGTAGTCGTGGGGTCAAGCCACGGTCTGCTCACCCTGTGCGTTGAGTTGCTTGAGTGCCTCTTCGCACGGTCGGGTCCGTCGCCCTCCCGTGATCCCCCAATAGGGGGGGTGCCCTCCATTAGGGGGGGTCGGGGGGGCTCGGTCCTCCCTGATCTGATGGTTGTGGGGGGCCTCAGCGGGGTACATTTGTCGAGATTCTAGCTCCCGCTCAGCTCCTGCTATGCAATATGACGCTGAGCGGAGCTAGTATGAAGCAGAATGTTAGGTTATGTATATAACCAAGTTCTGTTAATACTAGTGACGCTCAGCGTCTAGACGCCGCTGCGGCCCTTGATTTTTCATTGTGGTGAAATTTGTTGGGAAGGAGATGAGTGTGTGGCACCATCCCTGCTTATGTAGGTAAGCGGATGGGGGTGTGGCCAGATGAATGCTGGCATATAAAGGTACATTTTGAAATGTATTCGGTGTATATACGCTGAAGCGAGATATATGCAATATGACGCTGAGCGTCACTAGTATTAACAGAACTTGGTTATATACATAACCTAACGTTAACAACTACATTAGTTCATGCCAATTCATGTACCCGTATTGTAAAGTGTTATATAAATACTTTAATACTTTATCATAGAAGAACAGAACATTTCATTCTTATTTGTTTACAAGTTGTATTCCTATATTATCAGGGTATTCTGCAATATTTTAACAATAAAGCAAGGTATTCTTTCAAAATGATGTTGGCTATAGTTGTTGTGCCCCTGGCATGTGGTTTATCCTATCAGCTGTAGTGTTACTTGATTGATTGATTGATTGATTTTTATTGTGGAGTAAAAGACAGCATTTTACCAAGGGATAATAACATGAGAAAGTGCAAGCACTTATTTTTATCATGGTCCCTGATTTTGGACATGGACAGACATCATAAAACATAGAGCATAATAATAAAACATAGCATCATAATAAAACATAGAGCATCATAATAAAACATAGATCATCATAATAAAAACATAGAGCATCATAATAAAACATATAGCAAACCCATAAAACACGCCCTACCCTCTCCTTCCTAGATGTAGCTATTCTATACTTCACTGGCTAGCCATTTCTTTGTGGCACGTCTAAAGCTTCCCCCCTCTTCGATGTTTTTCAGGGCCACTGGAAGCTTGTTCCACCCCAATGCCGCAGAATATAAAAAAGTATTTGTGCCCATTAGTGAGTTGAATTTTGGCAGAATAAAATCCGTACTGCTCCTTCTAGTGGAATATGAATGATTGTCACGGAATCGATTAAAGTAATTAGATTGATATTTCGGACATGTATTTTGAACTATATTGTGTGTAAGACCTAATTTAATGTGAATTACCCTTTTATTGACAGGAAGCCAGTTTACTTATAACAAGTAAGTGTTTATTATCTGCCAGCTTCACTCTAGTCATTTTCTAGGACATCCATCAGGATGGTCCTCGCATCGCCTAGCAACCCCACCAGAGCACATATTATGCAGTGTGCATGCAGCTAGAATAAGTTTGACAATAATGTCTAGTTTTGTATTTGCGTAACCGCCTCCATCTACATCAGGGGTGGGCAACTTTGTATATGGTGAGGGCCACAAAATTGTTTATCGGCAGTCCCGCCAGTAGTACCCCATCACTCAAATAGCCCATAATAGTCACAGATGTGATAAATAAGGTATATAAACAATTATAATTTGTTGTAACTTTGTTTTTATTCCATTTCAAATGCATTTAGTAATGCAATTTCAACTTTATGAATTTATAAACAGCTGAATTTAAAAGTATTGCTGTGTAACCCCAAATATATACAAAAATGATCAATTATAATTAAGCCTTCTAATAAAATAAATGTATGAACTTAAAGCCCACTGCTCAACAAACACAAAGCAGCATTCCTGCTGCATTTCACTACAACAGTAAATCAAAAGTGCAATAATAAATGATTTTGTTAAATGTATAAACTTTTATCCTGCTACTAAACAAAACATTATAACACTGAAATGCATGTTATGGATATGAAGCACTCAGGAATGTTTTGTTTAGTAGCAGGATAAAAGTTTATACATTTAACAAAATAATTTATTATTGCACTTTTGATTTACTGTTGTAGTGAAATGCAGCAGGAATGCTTGTTTGTGTTATAGTTTTATCTGAACACTACAAAAGTAAACAAGTAAAGTAAAGTGCAATACTACATGCCTCCCATTGACCCTTTATCAAACTGGCATGACATTCACCCTCGCCCCACAGTGGGTCAATAATGGTTATAATAATAATAATAATAATAATAATAATAATAATAATAATAATAATAATAATAATAATAATAATAATAATAATAATGGTCCCCTCTCTACACCTCTTCATCATCTCCTTCCCCCCCTCTACACCTCTTCATCATCTCCTCCCCCCCTGTCTTTAATGAGACACTTGCTATTGTTGGCGCACAATAGCAGGAATGTCAACTTCAATGTTTGTGCATGCGATCTGAATCAGATGAAATAATGTTTCATCTGACAGCCTGTTTCTGTTATGGTTTGACACCGACCCCAAACGCAACGACACAAGAGAGTAGGATTCAGAGTTGCCAAATACGAGGGCTTGTTTATTTGGTACTAGGAATAAGAGAAAAAGGGAAAGCAAGTCAAACAAGACAGGTACAACGATCAAGGGGCAAAGTTCTGCTGCTCTGCAGCTTCTCCCGTGAGGGTTGTCTTGGGAAGCAGGTGTTGACCTCTGAACCGCTCTGCAGAATCCTCTCGGTGGGTTCTCAGATGTTGTTGCGAGACCGAGAGAGGGAGAGAGGGAACGAGTCAGTGACAGAGCAGTCTTAAACGAGCAGGAGAACAGGGTGTACAATTCTTCGTGTTAACAACACAGTGAGCACAGTTCCAAACACAGCCCAAGTGAATCTCTTCGTGTTAACAACACAGAGAGCACAATTCCAAAAACAGCCCAAGTGAAACTCTTCGTGTTAACAACACAGAGAGCTAAATCCATACACAGTCCCAGTGAATATCTTCATGTAAACACACAGTGAATATCTTCATGTAAACACACAGTGAATATCTTCATGTAAATACACAGTCCAATTGTGAAATAATATCTTCGGTGTGAGCAAACACACAGTGAATCTCTTCATGTAAACACACAGTCCAATTGTGAAATAATATCTTCGGTGTGAGCAAGCACACAGAGGGAGATGGTTGATCCCAAAATATTATTCCATAAAGGAAATAGCAAAAATAGATAATGGCTGGGTGAGTGACTGTTTGACAAAAAGGTGGTAGTCTTCAGTGTAAATTTACACACGAAAAATGGAATAGGTCAAGAACAGTCAAAAAGATAACTCACCCAGACGAGATGCGTAATTGGAACTGGAACAACAGTGGAGGCGAGCGCGCGCCACGGGAGCAGGTATCCAAGCGAAGGCTTCTAGGAATTCCTGGAGAACAGCACAGAGAAAAAGGCAGCAGCAACAGCAACGGGGAAAAATATCCAGAGACAAATCAAGGCGACAAAACAAGACGATCCAACAACTTAGGGTGGGGAAAAACGGGGTATAAATAATGAGGGATCGATTGATTGAAAAGCGTGGGGAAGTGAGAGAGCCAATCAGCGACGTCTCTGATGACGTCAACGGGGAGAAAGCAGTGACAGCTGGGGAATGTGATTGAAAAGCGTGGGGAAGTGAGAGAACCAATCAGCGACGTCTCTGATGACGTCAACGGGGAGAAACGTGTGAACGAGGGGATAGAACCAATTGACAGAAAGATGAATGAAAACAAAGCGAGGGTGGTTAAAGGAACAGAACGAGTGAGAGAGCAAGGACAGAAACCTCACAGTACCCCCCCCTCCACGGGAGCCACCAGGCCGACCCGGCTCGCCAGGATGGGCTCGATGGAAGTCGGTGATCAAGCCGGGATCCACGATGAGCTGCCGGGAGACCCAGCTACGCTCCTCAGGGCCGTAACCCTCCCAGTCCACCAGGTATTGGAACCCCCGGCCCCGCCGACGAACGCCCATCAACCGGCGGACCTGCCACTGGGGGCGACCATCCACTAGCACAGGAGGCGGCGGATCAGGAGCCGGAGGCATAAGGGGACAGAGGGAGACGGGCTTAACCCGGGAGACATGGAACACGGGGTGGATGTGCATGGATGCAGGAAGCTTCAGGCGCAGTGCCGCCGGACTGAGTATCTTCAGGACCTCGAAAGGACCGACGAAGCGGGGGTTGAGCTTCTTGGCCGAGGACCGTAGCGGGAGGTCCTTCGCGGAGAGCCACACCCTCTGCCCAGGGCGGTAAGTCGGCGCGGGAACCCGGCGCCGGTCGGCACCACGACAGGCGCGCTCAGATGTTCGGAGCAGCGCGGTCCTGGTGATCTCCCAAACTCGACGGCAGCGGTCGAGGTGGACCTGCACGGAGGGAACTGCCACTTCCGTCTCCTGTGCGGGAAAAAGAGGGGGCTGGTAGCCCAGGGAGGCCTCAAAAGGGGAGAGGCCGGTGGCGGAACTGACCATTGAGTTGATGGAGTACTCAACCCAGGGAAGGAAACGGCTCCAGGATGCCGGCCTCTCGGCTGCCACACACCGAAGAGCAGACTCCACGCTCTGGTTCATCCTCTCCGTCTGCCCGTTTGTCTGGGGATGATAGCCAGAGGAGAGACTGACCGTTGCCCCCAATCCTTTGCAGAAAGCCCGCCATACCTGGGAGGTGAACTGGGGCCCCCGGTCAGAGACGATGTCCTGGGGAAAGCCGTGAAGGCGGAACACGTGGTGCGTCAGGAGGTCCGCCGTCTCGGCTGCTGAGGGAAGCTTGGAGAGGGCCACGAGGTGGACCCCCTTGCTGAATCGATCCACCACGGTCAGAAGGCAGGTGTTCCCCTGGGAGGAGGGTAGACCAGTGATGAAGTCGAGCGCCACATGTGACCACGGACGGCTTGGAACGGGAAGGGGCTGCAAGAGCCCGGAGGGTGCCTGGTGAGAGGCCTTGCTGCGGGCACAGACCGCGCAGGCCAATACGAACTCCTTGACGTCGTTCCGCATGGTGGGCCACCAGAAACGACGAGCCAGGAAGGAGAACGTGCGATGGACGCCTGGGTGGCAGGCGAACCGGCTGGTATGGCCCCACAGCACTACCTTGGACCGGACAGAGTCGGGGACGAAGAGACGGCTCCTAGGGACGTTGCTTGGAGCACGTTGGAAGCGAAGGGCACGCCTCACCACACCCTCGATGCCCAAGGTGATGGCTCCAACCACTCGGGCCTCCGGGATGATGGGAGATGGGACCTCAGAGGGTGGAGCCCCCTTGGAGTGCATCCGGGACAGAGAGTCGGCCTTCGTGTTGCGGGAACCGGGGCGGAAGGTCAGCGAGAAGTCGAACCGACTGAGGAAACTGGCCCACCTCGCCTGCCGACCGTTGAGGCGCCTGGAAGCGCGGATGAACGTTAGGTTCTTGTGGTCCGTCCAGATGGTAAAAGGCTCCTCGGCACCCTCTAGCCAATGACGCCACTCCTCCAGCGCAGCCACGACCGCCAGTAGCTCCCGATTGCCGGTGTCGTAGTTCCTCTCGGCGGGGAGGAAGCGACGCGAGTAGAAGGCGCAAGGATGTACCTTCTGGTCGGAAGGAGAACGTTGGGATAGGACAGCGCCCAGACCAGAATCCGAGGCGTCCACCTCCACGATGAACTGTCTCTTGGGGTCAGGGTGGAGCAGGATAGGGGCGGAAGTGAACCTTCTCTTGAGGGAGCGGAACGCAGCGCATGCCGCTGGGGACCAGTCGAACGGCAGAGCGGGGGAGGTCAGCTTGGTAAGAGGCTCCGCCACTTGACTGTAGTTCCGGATGAACCTTCGGTAGAAGTTGGCGAACCCGAGGAAACTCTGTAACTCCTTCCGAGTGGTGGGTTCCGGCCAATCCTCCACAGCCTGGATCTTGCGAGGATCCGCTCGGGTCAAGCCCTTCTCAACGATGAAGCCCAGGTACTCGACGGAGTTGGAGTGGAAACGGCACTTCTCCGCCTTGACGAAGAGCCGATTGTGAAGGAGGCGCTCCAGCACCCGACGGACATGCAGGATGTGTTCCTCGAGGGTCCTGGAAAAGATAAGAATGTCGTCCAGGTACACCACCACGAACACCTCCAGCATGTCACGGAGGACATCGTTCATGAGTGCCTGGAATACCGCCGGGGCGTTGGTGAGGCCGAACGGCATCACAAGGTACTCATAGTGGCCCCTGGGGGTCTTGAAGGCGGTCTTCCATTCATCGCCCTCACGAATACGGACAAGATGGTAGGCACTTCGGAGATCCAGCTTGGTGAAGAACGAGGCCTGGGTCAGTGGCTCGAAGGTGGAGCTCATGAGAGGTAGGGGGTATTTGTTCTTGATGGTGATCTCGTTGAGCTGACGATAGTCGATGCAGGGTCGCAGGTCCCCATCCTTCTTACCAACAAAGAAGAACCCGGCTGCCACCGGGGAGGAGGAAGGCCGAATGAGTCCTGCTTCCAATGACTCAGAGATGTAGAGATCCATCGCCTTCTTCTCCGGGACAGTCAGACTGTAGAGGCGGCTGCCGGGAAGGGGAGCCCCTTGGCGGAGGTCGATGGCGCAGTCATAGGGGCGGTGAGGTGGAAGGGCCTGAGCCCTGGTCTTACTGAATACCTCCATGAGGTCGTGGTACTCGGGAGGAATGGACGAGGGGTCCGGGGGCAACTCACCAGCCGGTCTCCGGGGCGGGGGACAGGACGCCGCCTGCAGACAGCGGGCGTGACAGGAAGAGCTCCAGCCCCTGATGGTACCGGAGGACCAGGCGATGTGGGGCTCGTGCAGCGCGAGCCAGGGCCTACCCAGGACCACCGGGACAAGGGGGGATTGGGTAATGAGGAACTGGATTCTCTCGACGTGGTTCCCAGCGATGGTCAGCACGACTGGGCCGGTGCGTTGAGAGATGTCGGCCAGGCGGTGTTGGTCCAACGAAAAGATCTCCAAGGGCCTCATAAGGGCCTCAAGAGGTATGTTGGCTTGGGTGGCAAACTCGAAGTCGAGGAAGTTCTCGTCTGCCCCAGAGTCGATGAGGGCCTCCACCGTGGCACGTTGGTCCCCCCAGGCCAGGGTGACGCTCATCAGATGGTCAGGTGGTGCGCGGCACTGGGACTGGGAAAAACGGCTCACCAGGATCTCCCGGGGTCTTGGTGAGCCCGATCTTTTGGCCGGGTAGGGCAGTCGGCGATACGGTGTCCCGCACCTCCGCAGTAGAGGCAGAGACCGGACCTGAGCCTTGCCTGACGCTCCGCCTGGCTCAGATGAGAGCGTCCCAGCTGCATGGGTTCCTCTTCGCGCACCGGACGGGGAGGCCTGTTACCATCAGTAGTGTTGGGGACGGGGCGTCCAGGAGTCCGGGGTGCTTCAGGAGGTGACAGTCGGGTCCTCTCGCGCCTTCTCTCCAGGAGGCGTCCGTCAATACGGATGACAAGGCTAAACAGCTCCTCGAGGGAGTCGGGCACCTCCCTGGTAGCGAGCTGGTCCCGGACTGCGTCACTGAGCCCCCTTATGAAGGTTAGGCGAAGAGCAGGTTCGTTCCATCCACTCTCCACCGCCGCCAGTCGAAACTCTATGACATAGTCCGTCACCCTGCCGCTCCCTTGTCGGAAGGTCCCCAACCGGGCTCCAGGGTCCAGACCTCGGGCTGGATGGTGGAACACTCTGCGGAGCTCCGCCACGAAGTCTGGGTAGGAGAACAAAAAATCTGCTTCCATTGCCCAGGAGGAAGTGACCCACTGGGCAGCATGGCCTGAAAGTAGGTTGGTTATAAAAGCCACTCGGGACCCATGAGCAGAAAAACGGCTTGGTTGATGACGGAAAACCAACTCACATTGCATGATGAATGTGGCACACTCCTCGGGATTACCGTCGAACAGCCGTGGGACGGAGAGATGGGGTTCCCGAGGTGCGAGATCTGCTGGGGCTGCGGGGAATGTTCCTGAAGGGTATGAGAGATGAAAAGTGTTAACGGCGTCGCCCAGCGAGTTAAGCTGAGCGAGAATCTCGGACTGTTGTCCCGCCATAGCGGCCATAGAACCCTGCATAGGCAAGACCTGGTCCCTGAGGTCTTGCACCGCAGCCGCAGCCCGCTCCAATTGGAGACCGTGATCCCTGGTCAACTCGACTTGAATAGCAAGTGCGGTTTTGACCCTCTCTGTGTCGGCTGGGGTCGTCATATTGTTGGTTGGATCGTAATGTTATGGTTTGACACCGACCCCAAACGCAACGACACAAGAGAGTAGGATTCAGAGTTGCCAAATACGAGGGCTTGTTTATTTGGTACTAGGAATAAGAGAAAAAGGGAAAGCAAGTCAAACAAGACAGGTACAACGATCAAGGGGCAAAGTTCTGCTGCTCTGCAGCTTCTCCCGTGAGGGTTGTCTTGGGAAGCAGGTGTTGACCTCTGAACCGCTCTGCAGAATCCTCTCGGTGGGTTCTCAGATGTTGTTGCGAGACCGAGAGAGGGAGAGAGGGAACGAGTCAGTGACAGAGCAGTCTTAAACGAGCAGGAGAACAGGGTGTACAATTCTTCGTGTTAACAACACAGTGAGCACAGTTCCAAACACAGCCCAAGTGAATCTCTTCGTGTTAACAACACAGAGAGCACAATTCCAAAAACAGCCCAAGTGAAACTCTTCGTGTTAACAACACAGAGAGCTAAATCCATACACAGTCCCAGTGAATATCTTCATGTAAACACACAGTGAATATCTTCATGTAAACACACAGTGAATATCTTCATGTAAATACACAGTCCAATTGTGAAATAATATCTTCGGTGTGAGCAAACACACAGTGAATCTCTTCATGTAAACACACAGTCCAATTGTGAAATAATATCTTCGGTGTGAGCAAGCACACAGAGGGAGATGGTTGATCCCAAAATATTATTCCATAAAGGAAATAGCAAAAATAGATAATGGCTGGGTGAGTGACTGTTTGACAAAAAGGTGGTAGTCTTCAGTGTAAATTTACACACGAAAAATGGAATAGGTCAAGAACAGTCAAAAAGATAACTCACCCAGACGAGATGCGTAATTGGAACTGGAACAACAGTGGAGGCGAGCGCGCGCCACGGGAGCAGGTATCCAAGCGAAGGCTTCTAGGAATTCCTGGAGAACAGCACAGAGAAAAAGGCAGCAGCAACAGCAACGGGGAAAAATATCCAGAGACAAATCAAGGCGACAAAACAAGACGATCCAACAACTTAGGGTGGGGAAAAACGGGGTATAAATAATGAGGGATCGATTGATTGAAAAGCGTGGGGAAGTGAGAGAGCCAATCAGCGACGTCTCTGATGACGTCAACGGGGAGAAAGCAGTGACAGCTGGGGAATGTGATTGAAAAGCGTGGGGAAGTGAGAGAACCAATCAGCGACGTCTCTGATGACGTCAACGGGGAGAAACGTGTGAACGAGGGGATAGAACCAATTGACAGAAAGATGAATGAAAACAAAGCGAGGGTGGTTAAAGGAACAGAACGAGTGAGAGAGCAAGGACAGAAACCTCACAGTTTCTCTCCTTTGACTTGATGTGCTTCATGTTTGAGAAATTGCTCTCACATATGTATGTGCTCCCAAACATACTGGCCATAGAGAGGGCAAAGTCCCTGAGGAGTGGGAAGCGGGGCTCAGGTAGCAGTTTCCAAAACGAAATTCCCCTCTCATTTCTCTTTGCTTGAAAAAAAGGATCTGACTGTAGCTCGCACAGTTCAAGCTGCAGTTTAAGGTGCGAAGTGATATCCGTGAGGAAGGCCATGTCACAGAGAAACGCTGTATCTCTGAGTTTAGTGCAGTATGCGCTTGTGTCGCTCGTCAGTTGCTCATCCAAGAATGTGGGGATTTCTTTACGCAGCGCAAAAAACCTCTCCAAGCACTTCCCACGGCTCAGCCATCGGATTTCTGTGTGTAGCTGCAAGTCGCCATAATCAGTGTCCATCTCTTCCAAAAAGGAGACAAACTTTCTATGGTTTAGTGACCTGTTGCCTCCACAAATTAGATTGGTAACCTTTGTAACCAAATCCATAACATGGCTGAAGTCAAGCTTCTTGGCACAGAGAGCCTCCTATATCAGATACAAAAAAAAAAAAAAAACGATTTAACGACTCTCGCATATAATTTGACTACACTCGACTCGCATTGGTCATTATTAGTGACCCACAATAGATGGAAATTATGTTAGTGAACTTACCTGATGTATAATGCAGTGCAGCATTGGACACTCAACGCCACTCTGCCTTAGAAGCCCGGCGAATCCTGTGCGTTTTCCTTTCATTGCCGGTGCTCCATCGGTAACAACAGCCGACAGTTTATCAAAACCCCCATATTGCTGCGGCACTTTCAACAGCATTGAATATGTCCACACTAGGGCTGACCCCTATTAGTCAAATAGTCGACTAATCGATCGAAAGGAGCCATAGTCGACTGCCAACTCTTCTTAGTCGAATACAAAAAGAAAATATTTATAATTATATATATATATATATATATATATATTTTTTTTTTTATATTGGCCTGGGGCCGCATGGAACGTCGGTGAGGGCCGCATGCGGCCCGCGGGCCGCCAGTTGCCCCTCCCTGCATTTAACCTTCCGAAAGTTTGCTCAACCACAACTCGACCCTGGCATAACCAAGTGTTATTATGCTGGTCTTCCTCAATCAGCACTCCATTGTCTTGCTTGGGTGTGAGAATAAAGGGATACATATTGCCGATGTAAGCTGAGTCTCCTAACAGCTTGTATTGTCCCTTTTTCTCCTCCCATTCTGAAAAGAAGGTGGAGGACCTTAGAACTCTTGCGTCATGCACCTTGCCAGGTGCTCCAATAAAAATGTTTATGAACTGCCCACATTCATCCACTATCCCCTGCAGCAGAATGGAGTAAAAACCCTTCCTGTTTAGGTAGTCCATTCCTCTAACATTGGGTCTTTGGATTTTAATATGACACCCATCTATTGCTCCAATTATACCATTAATGCCACATACTCTCCTAAACTTTTCTGCACTGGTTTGTTTGGCATGGTCATTTGGCCATCTTATGAAGACACTACCCAATTCACATGTTTTATCCAACACTTGTATTAGAACTTTGTGTGCAGCTCCTTGAGACAGGTCAAATGTATCAGCCAATTCCCTGATTCACCTGAATTTTCATTTGCCAGGTACCACAGAAAAAGTGTAACCTTTTTAACTAAAGGAACCCTCTCTGTTCCCCCTCCTGTGCCAGCGACTTCATCCAGTCCTCTTTGCTTTAAAAGGTCCAGGTATGGTTGAACTGCAGGTATCTCGTTAGTCTCAGAAAGTGCTGTTGTCGTCCACATTCAAAATCAGCCGCCATGCAATGCCCGACTTCAGGATCCCAGGGGTCTCTCTCTCTCTTTATTTATATAGTTATAAATAATGTATAACTAATTTGAAAATGCTATACAAATATAGTTATAAATGATTTAATAATCATTTACAAATGTATATAAATGTTTTGTTCATGATTAGTTCATTATCTACACATATTATAAATGTCTTATAACTGAGTGTTAATTATAAAGGGTTACCGAAGCTCTTAATAAATATTGAGTCAGAGCTGTTCAAGAGCAATCAGACCAAGTAGCCAATTACCCAACGTTAACTGGTAACTGACTTGCTAGCTAACGCTAACGTAACACAGCAACAAACAACCTGACGAGACAGCTATCGCTAAGTTAGCAGCTGCTACTCATAAGGATAGCATCCCTGCATCACATTTGTTATTATTCCAACCATTCATTAATCCCTCTGGGATTTAGACACCATGGTGTATTTTTATACCATGGCTATGAATTAATCAGATTGCTTGACTTGAGCTACCTGTTTTGAATGTGTTGCAGGAAACTGAAACAACTCTTAGCATGCTGCAATTATGTAACGTTAGATTGGCGGTTAAAGTCTGCTTCTACACCCTGTACATCCCTCAATCGGTCTCTCTCTCTGTCTCTCTTTCCCCCCCTCTCTCTCTATGTCTGTCTGTCTGTCTGTCTGTCTGTCTGTCTGTCTGTCTGTCTGTCTGTCCGTCCGTCCGTCCGTCCGTCCGTCCGTCCGTCCGTCCGTCCGTCCGTCCGTCCGTCCGTCCGTCCGTCCGTCCGTGTGTGTGTCCGTCCGTCCGTCCGTGTGTGTGTGCGTCCGTCCGTCCGTGTGTGTGTCCGTCCGTCCGTCCGTGTGTGTGTCCGTCCGTCCGTCCGTCCGTCCGTCCGTCCGTCCGTGTGTGTGTGTGTCTCTCTCTCTCTCTCCCTCTCTCTCTTTCTTTAGACAGGCTTTCTAAAGATCCTGTGTGTGTTATCCATGAATATTTCACTAAACAGCATTCTGAGTTTATCAATAATAAAATACCATCCTCT
Source organism: Notolepis coatsorum (assembly GCF_963971535.1). NCBI lineage: Eukaryota > Metazoa > Chordata > Actinopteri > Aulopiformes > Paralepididae > Notolepis > Notolepis coatsorum. The sequence goes on from NC_140165.1 coordinate 196,821,948, forward strand.
TATAAATATTATAAAAAATACAGCTGGCCACTGCCTGGGTAAAATATTTATACCCACATCACTAACCACTGGTGCTAAGGTGTGTGCGTGTCTCTCTCTCTCTCTTTCTCTCTCTCTCTCGCTCTCTCTCTCTCTCTCTCTCTCTCTCTCTCTCTCTCTCTCTCTCTCTCTCTCTCTCGCTATGTGCGTGTGTGTACATGGGCATGTGTGGCTGTGTGTCTAGCACCTCTAGGTAGTCATTTCCCCTCCACTCTTCTATGTCTCTCTCTCTATATCTTTCTTTAAGTAGAAACAATATGTCTCTCTCTCTCTACCACTACTGTCTTATGTACATTACTACTGGCCATACAGTACACAGGTATATGATGAGAACACCTCCACAATGACACGGTTCCACACAAAACTGGGTTTAAGAATATTTATTAGCAGCAATGATAGTATATAATATACTTTACTTTGGATGCGCTTATAAGGCAAAGGAATGTGCGTAAGCAAATCAATAACGTATGTCCATTCTCATATTACGCAGGAGATAATAATACAACCTGTATCTTAGGAATTATATCTATGGTACAATAGGAAGGCAGCGGGAGATACTGGTAGGGTTCCCACCGGTTGTAAGCCAGCAGGGGGAGTAAATGTTCGAATGCAAAGTCTGGATCAACGGGGACTCAATAAGCTCCTGCTATGGGAGGCGGTATATTACTCCCTTGATCTGGACGAAAGCAGCAGCTGTAATCCCAGTATGCGTGCAGCATAGGTGAAAGCCGGCCAGCCTCTCCAAGAGACGGGCTCGAGTGATGTTCCTCACGGGTAAATCCCACACAGTAGTGGGTGGTAGACGATTCTCCTCCGCTCCAACATCCACAGGACCAAAGCAATAATCCAGCTGGAAAGGGCTCTGCATTCACCGGTGTAGATTCTCCGGTGCGCGGTACTTCACATTAACTAGGTCGAACTTGACGTTATTCCACTAAGCTCTGACACTTTACTATCCTATTCGCACGCGGTTATAAGTGCTCTATTTAGATGCACGGTTGCTCACTTCACTTGGTCGTTGACTTGTGATGAAGGCTTTACTAGTAAGGAGCGAACGATACGTTGAACGAACGTATTAGGATAAGACAAGACTACTGCTGTATCCACCTGCGACGTATTTATACGTACGGTGAATAATCTAGTGCCAACCTTATTTCTGTCTCGTATTCCTGAGCAAAGCCGGGCATGTACAGACATGTCTTAGCGGTGACTTTGAACTAGACTCTGGGGGTATGGCAATGGCGCCTAAGAGACCGCTGTCCAATAGGAGAACGAAATATTATGGTCTGTACTAGGTTAAAGGGATATTCCGTGTATATGTACAAAGAATACACAAGGGATATCAGACGATATACAAATATTATGCAATATATATCAATCAATAAATATATATATTCGGTTTAATCTGACCCTTTGTAACAGCCGCCTCCTAATTAGTCCCACCTAATTAGATAAGCAGAGACAGATTAACCGCACTGTCCACTACTCAATGTCCGTTGTGAGGGTAGGGCAGTTCACAAAGTCAGTGGGTCATGGTTGTCATTAAGCGAGTCGGGGAGCCTTGGCAACTCTATCAGCCTCGCCACGGGTCGGTTGTATGTCCGCCCTTGGACGAGCACTTCTGCCGCTCTGACCTTTCCGTCGGCACCAGTGATCACTTTGCTTACGCGGCCGGCCGGCCACATAGCTCGGGGTAGTGACTGGTCGATAATCATGACGACTGGACGGGATGAAGGGTGGCTTAGGAGGAAGCGGGCCTGAGACTGCTTTGATCTGTGCTTGGCTGTGCCTCCTCCTCCTCCGTCTGTTTCTCTTGTTTGCTCTGTACCCCGTCTGAGGAGGGGCCGGTGCCGGCCGCCCCGTCAAGGAGTCGCTTGGGGTGCTAGGTTCGAGGTCAGCTACGTCTGGAGCACAGCTGAGGGGGGTGGAGTTCCGAACTCCCTCTTGTGCCCACGGTTCTCTCACAGGCCTCTCGCTTAATGTCAATAGCCTCTCAACGGGCTGTACGAGGGAGTGGCCGGTGTCGCTCGCCTTTGTGTGTAGGCAGCGTGTCGACGTGGGTTGACTGTCAAGTCCGTAGAGGGGGCCCTGGAGCGTCCATCCCAGTCGGGTCTGAACCGCGACTGGGCATCCTTTGGGTCCGATGTGGGCTGCCTCAATTGGGAGAATGAGGTCCGCGTGGTCGGAGCCGATGAGCAGGGTCGGTGTGGCGCCGTCGATAAGCGGTATAGGTAGTTGACGTAGGTGCACATACTTGGCCATCAGCTGTGGGATGGGGTAGGTGTACTGTGATAGGCCTATGTCGTGGCTGGTGAAGACGTTGGTTATACTATACTGCTTCTCGGGCTGGTCCACCGCTGCTATCTTGAAGGAGACCTTCTCACCTTTTATGGTCTTCTGGTCCCTTCTGATGGTGCGTATTGTCATGGTACCTTTGGCACCCCGCAGGCCCAACTGGGCTGCTGCGGAAGCGAGGAGGAGAGTCTTTTCAGACCCATCGTCCAGGACGGCGTAAGTGTCCAGGACCTTGTCCTCGTAGCTCAGGAGCACTCTGACCACTTTGATGAGCACTCGGGGGGTTCCGCTATGCTGGTCAATGTGGAGCACTCCTGTGCTTTGGATCGTCTGGGGTGGTGCCGACTCGCGGTCATCCGAGTAGCACCGTGACTCCCAGTGTCTGCTGTAGCAGTCGGAACAGTAGGGAGCGGTCTGGTGGATCTTCGGTACTGGTGCCACCGCCTCGGCATGGTACATTACCGCGACGGGCCCACTCTGTTGTCCTGGCTGACGCTTGTTGATGTCATGCAGGACCTCCAAGTGGGTGCCGCCGCACCTGCCGCACTTCTTCTTCAAGCGGCACGCAGCTGCCATGTGGCTGCGCGCGCAGCGGAAGCAGCGGCGGTGGTCCTTGATCCACTGACTCACCTCATCCGTGGTCAGCTTCTTGAAATCGTCGCATTGATACAGCCGGTGTTCCCCTTCACAGTACTGGCATTCAATCTTCCACTCCTCTTTCGTCGAGGGGGTGTCGTGGTTCTTGTGATGCGGTACTGATTCGGCTTGGTGCATAACGGTCACCGACCGGCGGTTATCATTTAATCCCCGAGGTCCTGGTCTTGGGCTTGGTCCACTCCATACGAACGTGTCCAGTCGTAAGCTGCTGACCTCCCTGGCGAGGAACTCAGACAGGTCTAGGAGGGATGCCTCTGGGCCGTTGGGGTCACGGTGGTCTCTCTGCCGCCGAAAACGCTCTTGTCGGGCGGGAGGGAGCTTCTCTAATATTCTCTCTACATTAGAGTTAGCGTACAGTTCGTGTATCCCTTTTTCCTTTTGGGACCCCAGCATCCCTACCAGGGACTGTACCTTGATAGAGAGGTCATCCAATGCTCTGTTGTCTCTGGCTGGGGGGAGACGGTCAATGTCTCTTATCTCCTGTATCACGTAGTCCCATATGCGTCCATAACGTTGGTCGAGGGCTACTAGAGCCGCGGTGTATGGGGTAGTAGAGTTGGAATATGCCAGCGCTATATTGTGTGCTCTGGGCACCTTCAGGTGCTTGAGTAGGATAGCATACTTGTACGTTTCATCCGGTACATCGGACATCATTGTCTCTAAGCACATCGTAGCTCTGTGTACTGTGCTCTGTTCTCGTGTGTGAAGTCCGGGAACGTCGGTGTGCCAAGGTACGATGCCATGGATGGCTGGCACATCGGTGAGCGTTGGGGGAGAGGCCTCCTGGGCGAGTCTCCCCGTGCGTGTCGTCTTGGGCTGGTACTTGGTGGGTACCGAAGCCCGGGTACCCAGGTGCTGTTCCTCGGTGCTGACGGTGCGTCAAACTCACCCGTGAGTTGAGTCGGGGGTTTGTAGCGCAGTGCCTCGGGGCTGACGTCTGGGCTGTACTGGACCTCCTGGTCCAGAGTACGTTGCTGCTGGTCGGGGCTGTACTGGGCCTCCTGGTCCAGAGTACGTTGCTGCTGGTCGGGGCTGTACTGGGCCTCCTGGTCCAGAGTACGTTGCTGCTGGTCGGCTTGACATTCCTCCTCTTCCTCCTCCTCCGCCAGGTCCTGGAGTCTTCTGTTCAGTCTCTCGGCGTGGTCCGGTTCTTCCCAGTTGCTGGGTCTCGTATGGACCGGCCGGGGAGGGGGTTCGGAGCCGTGGACAGGATCCTCCTGTTGGCGGGGTCCCGGGTCGCTTGGTCGGGTAGGGGAATGTGTCCTAGACCCTTGTAGTGACGATCTCCGGGAGCTCCGTGCGGAGCAGGGTGGTGTCGCCATGGCCATCAATTGTTCTACCATCTTCGCCTGCTGCCGGTCGCGCTCTGCTTCGCGCTGGGCATGGGCGGCGTCGCGCTTTGCTTCGCGGTGGGCATTGGCGGCGTCGCGCTGTGCATTGGCGCTGGCCTGGGCGGCGTCGTGCTGTGCATTGGCGGCGTCGCGCTGTGCATTGGCGCTGGCATGGGCGGCGTGGAGCTGTGCATTTGCGGCGTCGCGCTGTGCGTTGGCGGCGGCGTGCTGTGCATCGGCGCGGCTTCTTTCAATGTTCTCTTCCGTCTGAAGGCGTCTGGTCTCCAGTCTTATGCGGTCGTCTTCACTCCTTTGTTGCGCCTGGAAGCGATCTCGCTCGGTTGCAGAATGTTCGCGTTCACGGAGGGCTTGCGCTTGGAGTTGCGCGTGAAGGTGCTCTCGTTGGTCTGCAGCTTGTTCGCGCTCGCTCGTCTGTTGCGCTTGAAGTCGATCACGTTCGGTGGAGGCTGCCAGGGTGGCGATGAGTGCCTGCGCCAGCATCTTGTCCGCTTCGCTGGGGGAAGACACAGGCGGAGGTGATCGGCTTCTGGCAGTGCTCGTTGGAGATCCGTTCTCCTGTCGCGTACCGAGGAGATCCATCTCCTGGGTGCGCGTCTCTTCTTGTGGTGGGTCGGGTTCCATCCCTGGAGGGCTTTCTTTATCCTGGAGCTCTCCGGGGACTACCTCGTCGACGTTGGCGGGGGGTAAAGTCATGTCGGGTCCCTCCTGGTCCCCACCGTGAGCTTGGTCAGTTACGTTAGAACCCACTAGGGTCTCTACTGGCGGGGTAGCCTGGTCGGTAGGGTTGGACATACTTTTACTATCCGCTTTATTTATTTTATCCGCATTTAACTTCCTTTTAAAGCTAGGTATTGGACTGACAACGTAGTCCTCTAGGTGAAGAGGTGGCTGCCGTCTGCGCTCCGGACGATCTAGCTTAGGAGAACCGTTTGTGGAGTGTTCATCATCGGCCATGTTAATATTAATATTATATTAATATTACGCTAATTCTTATCCGGGGCTCGAAGGACCAATTGTAACTGAGGGGTACAATTCCCTGACTGTATTAATAAGTATGGTATCATTAAACCACTACTGTCTTATGTACATTACTACTGGCCATACAGTACACAGGTATATGATGAGAACACCTCCACAATGACACGGTTCCACACAAAACTGGGTTTAAGAATATTTATTAGCAGCAATGATAGTATATAATATACTTTACTTAAGGTGCGCTTATAAGGCAAAGGAATGTGCGTAAGCAAATCAATAACGTATGTCCATTCTCATATTACGCAGGAGATAATAATACAACCTGTATCTTAGGAATTATATCTATGGTACAATAGGAAGGCAGCGGGAGATACTGGTAGGGTTCCCACCGGTTGTAAGCCAGCAGGGGGAGGAAATGTTCGAATGCAAAGTCTGGATCAACGGGGACTCAATAAGCTCCTGCTATGGGAGGCGGTATATTACTCCCTTGATCTGGACGAAAGCAGCAGCTGTAATCCCAGTATGCGTGCAGCATAGGTGAAAGCCGGCCAGCCTCTCCAAGAGACGGGCTCGAGTGATGTTCCTCACGGGTAAATCCCACACAGTAGTGGGTGGTAGACGATTCTCCTCCGCTCCAACATCCACAGGACCAAAGCAATAATCCAGCTGGAAAGGGCTCTGCATTCACCGGTGTAGATTCTCCGGTGCGCGGTACTTCACATTAACTAGGTCGAACTTGACGTTATTCCACTAAGCTCTGACACTTTACTATCCTATTGGCACGCGGTTATAAGTGCTCTATTTAGATGCACGGTTGCTCACTTCACTTGGTCGTTGACTCGTGATGAAGGCTTTACTAGTAAGGAGCGAACGATACGTTGAACGAACGTATTAGGATAAGACAAGACTACTGCTGTATCCACCTGCAACGTATTTATACGTACGGTGAATAATCTAGTGCCAACCTTATTTCTGTCTCGTATTCCTGGGCAAAGCCGGGCATGTACAGACATGTCTTAGCGGTGACTTTGAACTAGACTCTGGGGGTATGGCAATGGCACCTAAGAGACCGCTGTCCAATAGGAGAACGAAATATTATGGTCTGTACTAGGTTAAAGGGATATTCCGTGTATATGTACAAAGAATACACAAGGGATATCAGACGATATACAAATATTATGCAATATATATCAATCAATAAATATATATATTCGGTTTAATCTGACCCTTTGTAACAGCCCTCATTTATCAATAATACGTAGAAAGTGTTCTATTTTCGTTCCTATGCACGGAATTTAAAATGTCTCTACGCACAGAAAAATCTGGATTTATCAACCGTGCGTGCACAGGTCGTATGCACACTCCGTGTTGATAAATACCAATGTTCTTACCGTCTATGCTCGTGCATGATTGTAAGTATTTGCATACTGAACCACCCCTAATTAACCATATAGTCCTCCGTGATCAATCTCGCTCTCAGCGAAGTTTCAACGGAGGTCATCTATTCTAACCAACAAATTGAAGCTAGAAAGCATTTAGTTGTGACCAATTTTTTATTTTTTGTAACTTTTTCTGTATTCTTTTTTTGCTCCCATCCCAATTTTGTCGTTATGCCAATTCCCTTGCTGGTCGTTGCACGCATTGCCCCACTGTCAGCCTAGGGAGGGTGTAGAACTACCACATGCCTCCTCCGATACATGTGGAGTCAGCCAGCCGCTTCTTTTCACCTGATAGCGAGGACTCTCACTGGGGGAATGTAACGCGTGCGGAGGTTCACTCTATTTCCCCCCAATCCCCTCCCTGCTGAACGGGCGACCGACCAGTAGGAACCGCAGTTTACAACGACCAGGACACATACCCCGCCGGCTTCCCACCCGCTAACACTGCCAATTGTGTTAGTAGGGACGACTGACCAAGCCGGAGGTACCGCTGACAGCTGGATTCGATCCCAGAGTCTCTGCGTGGTAGGTGAGTGCATTCTCCACTGTGCTACCCAGCCGCCCAGTTGTGACCAATCTTATTTGGAAACATGACAGACAAAATTATAGTATTTTGCTTTTTATTTTAAACAATATTTAATCGCGTTTGGAGGTGGGCGTTTTGCGTCTGATCCCCCCCCCCCCCCGTGCCAAACATGCGCTCTAAACTCTAAAGGGCTCTTGTTCGCGCGTGAGCCCGTTAAAATTGTACTCCTGTTGGGTCGTTCGTTGGGTTGGTCAGAGTCATTAACTATGGCTTCAGTGGATAACCCAGATTTTAAGCGATATTTTTATTACAGATACCCCAGGAATAACATTACAATTTAATTCAATACAATGCATGCCTTCCTCCCAGTCATCCCTTTCTATTCACATAACTGAATTTGTGATGGAGCTTTGACAGCTACATGGGTGGTACAGGTACAGTAACAGTCTATTGCTCGATCCATCTCCAGTATATCACGATGGACCGTGCCGGTGGCCAAAGACACGAGGGTGGAGAGTACTTGAATGTGCATGCTGGGGATGGCATTTGTGCGTTTTGTTCCACGCTCCAATTTGGGTCCCAAATTGTGGTACAAATCAAGGAGAATGTGTCTCGGGTAGCGGACTCTATAATATTATGTTCTCTCTGCAAACAGACTGCCATATCTCTGAAAACAGCTCCCCGCGGAGCGCACCCTGTGAGAAGTATTCTGATAACGCAAGATAAACCATGCTGCATTCATTCGGAAAGAACTATTCCAAATGCTATTTATAGGGTTTGACAATAATTACACTAATGTTGCTATTTTACAATTAACTATAATTAATTATGAGTCATACCGAACACGTCGGTGTTGAAACTAATGCACAAAAGCGTATTTACTCGTTGCAGTTTTCTTATTCTACCGCTTGCCGCCATGTACGCACGGTCTGAGCTGTGCGTAGATATACGCACAATCTCAAGCACACGTTCAAATTGATAAGTCCCACACTTTGCTAAGAAATGATCGTACTACGCACGGTTTACGCACATATGTGTGCGTATGCACCATTGATAAATGAGGGCCCATGTCTCTTTCTGTACTTGTAGTAGGCTTGTCTGTGATACCGGTGTTACTCTGTGTTCAGGCATCCACAGTGTTACAAAGGGTCAGATTAAACCGAATATATATATTTATTGCTTGAGATCCCATGTATACTATTTGTATATCGTCTGATATCCCTTGTGTATTCTTTGTACATATACACGGAATATCCCTTTAACCTAGTACAGACCATAATATTTCGTTCTCCTATTGGACAGCGGTCTCTTAGGCGCCATTGCCATACCCCAGAGTCTAGTTCAAAGTCACCGCTAAGACATGTCTGTACATGCCCGGCTTTGCCCAGGAATACGAGACAGAAATAAGGTTGGCACTAGATTATTCACTGTACGTATAAATACGTCGCAGGTGGATACAGCAGTAGTCTTGTCTTATCCTAATACGTTCGTTCAACGTATCGTTCGCTCCTTACTAGTAAAGCCTTCATCACGAGTCAACGATCAAGTGAAGTGAGCAACCGTGCATCTAAATAGAGCACTTATAACCGCGTGCGAATAGGATAGTAAAGTGTCAGAGCTTAGTGGAATAACGTCAAGTTCAACCTAGTTAATGTGAAGTACCGCGCACCGGAGAATCTACACCGGTGAATGCAGAGCCCTTTCCAGCTGGATTATTGCTTTGGTCCTGTGGATGTTGGAGCGGAGGAGAATCGTCTACCACCCACTACTGTGTGGGATTTACCCGTGAGGAACATCACTCGAGCCTGTCTCTTGGAGAGGCTGGCCGGCTTTCACCTATGCTGCACGCATACTGGGATTACAGCTGCTGCTTTCGTCTGCCGAGCAAGGGAGTAATATACCGCCTCCCATAGCAGGAGCTTATTGAGTTCCCGTTGATCCAGACTTTGCATTCGAACATTTCCTCCCCCTGCTGGCTTACAACCGGTGGGAACCCTACTATTATCTCCCGCTGCCCATTAGTGTACCATAGATATAATTCCTAAGATACAGGTGGTATTCTCTATCTCCTGCGTAATATGAGAATGGACATACGTTATTGATTTGCTTACGCACATTCCTTTGCCTTATAAGCGCACCCTACGTAAAGTAAAGTATTGTTATTATATACTATCATTGCTGCTAATAAATATTCTTAAACCCAGTTTTGTGTGGAACCGTGTCATTGTGGAGGTGTTCTCATCATATACCTGTGTACTGTATGGCCAGTAGTAATGTACATAAGACGGTAGTGGTTTAATGATACCATACTTATTAATACAGTCAGGGAACTGTACCCCTCAGTTACAATTGGTCTTTCGAGCCGGAGATAAGAATTAGCGTAATATTAATATAATATTAATATTAACATGGCCGATGATGAACACTCCACAAACGGTTCTCCTAAGCTAGATCGCCCGGAGCGCAGACGGCAGCCACCTCTTCACCTAGAGGACTACGTTGTCAGTCCAATACCTAGCTTTAAAAGGAAGTTAAATGCGGATAAAATAACTAAAGCGGATAGTAAAAGTATGTCCAACCCTACCGACCAGGCTACCCCGCCAGTAGAGACCCTAGTGGGTTCTAACGTAACTGACCAAGCTCACGGTGGGGACCAGGAGGGACCCGACATGACTTTACCCCCCGCCAACGTCGACGAGGTAGTCCCCGGAGAGCTCCAGGATAAAGAAAGCCCTCCAGGGATGGAACCCGACCCACCACAAGAAGAGACGCGCACCCAGGAGATGGATCTCCTCGGTACGCGACAGGAGAACGGATCTCCAACGAGCACTGCCAGAAGCCGATCACCTCCGCCTGTGTCTTCCCCCAGCGAAGCGGACAAGATGCTGGCGCAGGCACTCATCGCCACCCTGGCAGCCTCCACCGAACGCGATCGACTTCAAGCGCAACAGACGAGCGAGCGCGAACAAGCTGCAGACCAACGAGAGCGCCTTCACGCGCAACTCCAAGCGCAAGCCCTCCGTGAACGCGAACATTCTGCAACCGAGCGAGATCGCTTCCAGGCGCAACAAAGGAGTGAAGACGACCGCATAAGACTGGAGACCAGACGCCTTCAGACGGAAGAGAACATTGAAAGAAGCCGCGCCGATGCACAGCACGCCGCCGCCAACGCACAGCGCGACGCCGCAAATGCACAGCTCCACGCCGCCCATGCCAGCGCCAATGCACAGCGCGACGCTGCCAATGCACAGCGCGACGCCGCCCATGCCAGCGCCAATGCACAGCGCGACGCCGCCAATGCCCACCGCGAAGCAGAGCGCGACGCCGCCCATGCCCAGCGCGAAGCAGAGCGCGACCGGCAGCAGGCGAAGATGGTAGAACAATTGATGGCCATGGCGACACCCCCCCGCTCCGCACGGAGCTCCCGGAGATCGTCACTACAAGGGTCTAGGACACATTCCCCTACCCGACCAAGCGACCCGGGACCCCGCCAACAGGAGGATCCTGTCCACGGCAGCAACGTACTCTGGACCAGGAGGTCCAGTACAGCCCAGACGTCAGCCCCGAGGCACTGCGCTACAAACCCCTGACTCAACTCACGGGTGAGTTTGACGCACCGTCAGCACCGAGGAACAGCACCTGGGTACCCGACCTTCGGTACCCACCAAGTACCAGCCCACGACGACACGTACGGGGAGACTCGCCCAGGAGGCCACTCCCCCAACGCTCACCGATGTGCCAGCCATCCATGGCATCGTACCTTGGCACACCAACGTTCCCGGACTTCACACACGAGAACAGAGCACAGTACACAGAGCTACGAATGTGCTTAGAGACAATGATGTCCGATGTACCGGATGAAACGTACAAGTATGCTATCCTACTCAAGCACCTGAAGGTGCCCAGAGCGCACAATATAGCGCTGGCATATTCCAACTCTACTACCCCATACACCGTGGCTCTAGTAGCCCTCGACCAACGTTATGGATGCATATGGGACTACGTGATACAGGAGATAAGAGACATTGACCGTCTCCCCCCAGCCAGAGACAACAGAGCATTGGATGACCTCTCTATCAAGGTACAGTCCCTGGTAGGGATGCTGGGGTCCCAAAAGGAAAAAGGGATACACGAACTGTACGCTAACTCTAATGTAGAGAGAATATTAGAGAAGCTCCCTCCCGCCCGACAAGAGCGTTTTCGGCGGCAGAGAGACCACCGTGACCCCAACGGCCCAGAGGCATCCCTCCTAGACCTGTCTGAGTTCCTCGCCAGGGAGGTCAGCAGCTTACGACTGGACACGTTCGTATGGAGTGGACCAAGCCCAAGACCAGGACCTCGGGGATTAAATGATAACCGCCGGTCGGTGACCGTTATGCACCAAGCCGAATCAGTACCGCAGCACATGAACCACGACACCCCCTCGACGAAAGAGGAGTGGAAGATTGAATGCCAGTACTGTGAAGGGGAACACCGGCTGTATCAATGCAACGATTTCAAGAAGCTGACCACGGATGAGGTGAGTCAGTGGATCAAGGACCACTGCCGCTGCTTCCGCTGCGCGCACAGTCACATGGCAGCTGCGTGCCGCTTGAAGAAGAAGTGCGGCAGGTGCGGCGGCACCCACTTGGAGGTCCTGCATGACATCAACAAGCGTCAGCCAGGACAACAGAGTGGGCCCGTTGCGGTAATGTACCATGCCGAGGCGGTGGCACCAGTACCAAAGATCCACCAGACCGCTCCCTGGTGTCCCGACTGCTACAGCAGACACTGGGAGACACGGTGCTACTCGGACGACCGCGAGTCGGCACCACCCCAGACGATCCAAAGCAACCGACCAACAGGAGTGCTCCACATTGACCAGCATAGCGGAACCCCCGAGTGCTCATCAAAGTGGTCAGAGTGCTCCTGAGCTACGAGGACAAGGTCCTGGACACTTACGCCGTCCTGGACGATGGGTCTGAAAAGACTCTCCTCCTCGCTTCCGCCGCAGCCCAGTTGGGCCTGCGGGGTGCCAAAGGTACCATGACAATACGCACCATCAGAAGGGACCAGAAGACCATAAAAGGTGAAAAGGTCTCCTTCAAGATAGCAGCGGTGGACCAGCCCGAGAAGCAGTATAGTATTACCAACGTCTTCACCAGCCACGACATAGGCCTGTCTCAGTACACCTACCCCATCCCACAGCTGATGGCCAAGTATGTGCACTTACGTCAACTACCTATACCGCTTATCGACGGCGCCACACCGACCCTGCTCATCGGCTCCGACCACGCGGACCTCATTCTCCCAATTGAGGCGGCCCACATCGGACCCAAAGGATGCCCAGTCGCGGTTCAGACCCGACTGGGGTGGACGCTCCAGGGCCCCCTCTACGGACTTGACAGTCAACCCACGTCTACACGCTGCCTACACACAAAGGCGAGCGACACCGGCCACTCCCTCGTACAGCCCGTTGAGAGGCTATTGACATTAAGCGAGAGGCCTGTGAGAGAACCGTGGGCACAAGAGGGAGTTCGGAACTCCACCCCCCTCAGCTGCGCTCCAGACGTAGCTGACCTCGAACTTAGCACCCCAAGCGACTCCTTGACGGGGCGGCCGGCACCGGCCCCTCCTCAGACGGGGTACAGAGCAAACAAGAGAAACAGACGGAGGAGGAGGAGGCACAGCCAAGCACAGATCAAAGCAGTCTCAGGCCCGCTTCCTCCTAAGCCCCCCTTCATCCTGTCCAGTAGTCATGATTATCGACCAGTCACTACCCCGAGCTATGTGGCCAGCCGGCCGCGTAAGCAAAGTGATCACTGGTGCCGACGGAAAGGTCAGAGCGGCAGAAGTGCTCGTCCAAGGGCGGACATACAACCGACCCGTGGCGAGGCTGATAGAGTTGCCAAGGCTCCCCGACTCGCTTAATGACGACCATGACCCACTGACTTTGTGAACTGCCCTACCCTCACAACGGACATTGAGTAGTGGACAGTGCGGTTAATCTGTCTCTGCTTATCTAATTAGGTGGGACTAATTAGGAGGCGGCTGTTACAAAGGGTCAGATTAAACCGAATATATATATTTATTGCTTGAGATCCCATGTATACTATTTGTATATCGTCTGATATCCCTTGTGTATTCTTTGTACATATACACGGAATATCCCTTTAACCTAGTACAGACCATAATATTTCGTTCTCCTATTGGACAGCGGTCTCTTAGGCGCCATTGCCATACCCCAGAGTCTAGTTCAAAGTCACCGCTAAGACATGTCTGTACATGCCCGGCTTTGCCCAGGAATACGAGACAGAAATAAGGTTGGCACTAGATTATTCACCGTACGTATAAATACGTCGCAGGTGGATACAGCAGTAGTCTTGTCTTATCCTAATACGTTCGTTCAACGTATCGTTCGCTCCTTACTAGTAAAGCCTTCATCACGAGTCAACGACCAAGTGAAGTGAGCAACCGTGCAACTAAATAGAGCACTTATAACCGCGTGCGAATAGGATAGTAAAGTGTCAGAGCTTAGTGGAATAACGTCAAGTTCGACCTAGTTAATGTGAAGTACCGCGCACCGGAGAATCTACACCGGTGAATGCAGAGCCCTTTCCAGCTGGATTATTGCTTTGGTCCTGTGGATGTTGGAGCGGAGGAGAATCGTCTACCACCCACTACTGTGTGGGATTTACCCGTGAGGAACATCACTCGAGCCCGTCTCTTGGAGAGGCTGGCCGGCTTTCACCTATGCTGCACGCATACTGGGATTACAGCTGCTGCTTTCGTCTGCCGAGCAAGGGAGTAATATACCGCCTCCCATAGCAGGAGCTTATTGAGTTCCCGTTGATCCAGACTTTGCATTCGAACATTTCCTCCCCCTGCTGGCTTACAACCGGTGGGAACCCTACTATTATCTCCCGCTGCCCATTAGTGTACCATAGATATAATTCCTAAGATACAGGTGGTATTCTCTATCTCCTGCGTAATATGAGAATGGACATACGTTATTGATTTGCTTACGCACATTCCTTTGCCTTATAAGCGCACCCTACGTAAAGTAAAGTATTGTTATTATATACTATCATTGCTGCTAATAAATATTCTTAAACCCAGTTTTGTGTGGAACCGTGTCATTGTGGAGGTGTTCTCATCATATACCTGTGTACTGTATGGCCAGTAGTAATGTACATAAGACGGTAGTGGTTTAATGATACCATACTTATTAATACAGTCAGGGAATTGTACCCCTCAGTTACACACAGAGTACATTACTTGCCCACCGCCCCCACCGGTGTATGCTTTTTTTTGTAACATTTTACATATCGGTGCAGACGTTCAAAATTTTTTTTTACAGTAATTTGTAAAATACTAAACGTGTTATCAAGCGTGTAAGTCAGAAAACATTATAAACTGAGCGTGTCTGCGCAGACAGCAGCTAATTTTTGTTTTCACTTTCACTTAGAGTAGTTTTAACTTTACGTGAAGGAGAGAAAGTAGCTCTAGAGCAGGGGTGGCCAACCAGTCAGAGATTAAAAGAGCCACAAAAATTACTGTGGTACCACAAAGAGCCTCACCATATACCAGCGTTTTTCAACCTTTTTTTTCAGTCATGGCACCAGGGGCGGATTTAGGATTGTAGGAGATCCGGGGCTTAGACACAACAACCTTTAACTTATACCACCACCTTAAAGCGGACAAAAGGCACTAGAGAACACTTAAATGCACACCCTTTAATTAATGAAGCAAACAATAATAATAATAATAATTAATAATAATAATAATAATAATAATAATAATAATAATAATAATAATAATAATAATAATAATAATAATAATAATAATAATAATAATAATAATAATAATAATAATAATACACTGTATTTGTATAGCACCTTTCATACAAGAATTGCAGCTCAAAGTGCTTCACAGCAGTCAAAAAAGACAGGCATAAAATGAGCACAACATTGGCAGATCAAGAGCAATGCATAAAGTGCAGACATAAAGCATAAAATAGATACTGTAGCAGCAAAATAGACAAAGTCAAGGTAAGACCTAGAACATTAAATCACATTGTTTTTCATATTAGGATCTAAGATCTAGGGTTAACTCGCCGAACGTTGAGCGCCAGGACCCCCGAAAACCAGAGTATAGTCGGGTTTTCATCGTTGTTTCTTTTATTCGATATTTCCATTCATAAAGACATGCCGGCAGCCTGTGTTATCACTGGGGATGGGTCTGAGATCTCAAAAGTCCAATACCACCGTCTAACGCCTTGCGGCCGTTATTGCACTCCATTTTAAATGATGTGGCTTGGTGTCTGGGCCGAGTTGCGGCCTGCGGGCGGGTTCTAACTCTGTCAAGCCAAACGCTTATAACGCATGCATCAACGAGGGTCGGGTTCATGTTCAATGCTGGATTATGTTGGCACCTTGATCGACGTCAGTACTTGGAATGGCGATCAGATCATTGGAATATTCTTTTCGGGACAGATCCTGGTCAAGGTAAGGACTATATAGTATCAATATTGCGTTGATCCAAAAATTCCTTCATGCTGATCGGGGCGTGTGTGTGTGTGTGGCGTGTTCCGTTGGTTGCGATCAAAGCACGGAGGGGCGCCCCCCCCCCCCCCCCCCCCCCCGGGCGCCCCCCCCGTCCCCCCCCCCTCCATGCATCCATGATGAAACATAATACCGATAATCGAAATTTGATTTGAGAACAGTAGCTGGTCCAGGGAAGAAACGATAACGTGTTTACTAGAATACACGTTGCCGGCCATTACGAAGCATTTTGGAAATGACGCCAGACCTCCCTGAAACTACACTCATATTCACGATGGTATAAAACGGAAATGTATGGATGGAAGAATTATCTGTTTTTTGCATCTTGACCGGAAGAAACTAAATGACAATCGACTATATTATTAGATCCATAGCTATAATATATAATATAGCTTTAGGCCTGCAAACGCAGCCACGTATCCCCATGTTAAAAAGCGCTGGCCTTTTAACAGTAACAGTAAATAGCGCCATCTGGCGCTGAAAGTGTTAATAGGCGTCTTTGTTTACGGTTTGATTATCACTGATACAAAGTAAAATAGTGCAGTGCAATAAAATAGTTAGTAAAATAGAATAAAATAATGCAATAGTGCATTGCAATAAAATAGTTATCGTATTTTTTCGGGAGGCCGGTAAGGAGTGCATTACAGTAGTCGAGTCGGCTTGAGATAAAGGCATGGATCTGGTTTTCAGCGACCTTTTGATTTATAAATGGCCGTACTTTAGCTATGTTTCTAAGGTGGAAGAATTATGTTTTTGTCAACTTGTTGTTGAGGTCTGAGTCTACCATAACACCAAGACTTAAATACAGTTAGCAGCTGGATAGACTACAGATGGAAATTAGCTTCTGCTAAATCAGGTGCAAACATATTTTCATGTAGCAATGATTAATTGTCCAAAGAAAAATATTATAATAATAATAATAATAATAATACATTATTATTATTATTATTTTTAAGTAGATTCAGGGCTTTTCAGAAAACATTTCGGGGCTTGAGTCCAAGTAGCCACCCCCTAGCCGCACCCCTGCACAACACCCTTCTTGTGTTTATAGGTCTCACCCTCTGGCCTCTGAAGTTGCTAATGTCTTTTTTATTTGGGCCTCACAGGGTTAAAAGTACCCTGTGAGACCCACGGTTGCAAAATTACAAAATCACTTCTAGCCATTTAAAAAAAAAAAAGTCTGTAAATGTTTATTTAAAAAATGTTAAGCACAAGTATAGTCAATTGGTTCTGTTGTTCAGCCTCACAATGCTATTTGATAGTAAATGTGTTTATATGTCCCACCCTCTGGCCTCTGAAGTTACTAATGTCTTTTTATTTTGGGCCTCAAAGGGTATTATGCCCGAGATATACAGTAAAAGTGTATATTTTCAGCATTACGTTTGTTTACCAATATAAGATTATAGAAATCTCAGGGCATTGAGTCGGAAACCGGCGCATATTGACAGGAGGAAGTGGAGCAGCCAAAAGTGAGTGTAGTATTTTGAAGGAAGAGACTCAGGACTTTCGAATTTCTAAAAACGACCCTACCCAGCTCACGCCAGCCCCTGTCAATCATCTGACTTCTGGATTAACTTTTTTATTTCTCTTATTTTTGGGGATTATCTCCCACAAACCTGAATGTTATTGCCATAAAACAGAACGCAGTTAGTTTCTCTACCTTTCTGTGAACGTCTAGCAAAAAACGGTGTTGCAATATGATGAAAAATGGTGGATAAATTTACATTATAAAAAATATGGCAGAATTCAGTACCGTATCTACAAAACCTTCTGTTTAATCATCTTTCCTTTATTCATTTGCTTAGATTTTTCAGGTTTGGTACATTTTAGCATGGTGTTATTCACAGTCAAAGATACATTTAAAAAAAAATATATATATATAATTGATATTCTCCTTTGGTTCATTACAATTTACTCAAGCCTAGTAACAGACACACTATTTCTGACACTGGGAATACATTCCCTGAGATCCATAGATGTCCCTAGATTCAGATACCAAGAACATGCAAATTGACCATTTAAAAAAAATAATCTGTAAATGTTTATTCTACGTCGTTATGGAATGAGTGACATACAAAAAATATATATATATTATAATTTTTTTTATGGATGGAAGAGCCACACATTGACAGGCAAAGAGCCACATGCGGCTCGTGAGCCGCGGGTAGGCCACCCCTGCTCTAGAGAGACAACACGACACATTACACAACGATAGTGGAGGATTTGGAAATATTTTGTATTAAACCCCACAGTAGCGAAAGCTTGACTGAAGAGGAGCTCAGAGGACCAGTCCAGACCGCGTGAATATTTTAGGCAACCAACTTGTGTTTAGCGTTTCTCTGATTGGCCAATACGCCCATGTGACCACGGCAGCGCGAGAGAGCGGCAGCGCGGAAATAGGCTGTCTATTGCCTCGCGCTGCAGCGCGGAAATAGGCTGTCTATTGCCATTCTCTAAGTCAAACTCTAACCTTAACCAGCTCCTTAACAGCGCCTAAACTTAACCCTTCTAACCTTAAGCAACTCCGAAACAATGCCTAACCTTAACCAACTCCGAAACAATGCCTAAACTTAACCGGCGAAATGAATGCACGTTAAAAAATATTGCCATTCTCTAAGTCAAACTCTAACCTTAACCAGCTCCTTAACAGCGCCTAAACTTAACCCTTCTAACCTTAAGCAACTCCGAAACAATGCCTAACCTTAACCAACTCCGAAACAATGCTTAAAGTTATGCCTAAACTTAACGGCGAAAGAATGCGAATGCACGTTAAAAAAAAATAAAATAAAAAATTGAAGGGAATCGAACTAGCCAGCAACCAGCCGTAGGATCCACAGCCATGCAGCGTTGCCAATTGAGCTATTTCTGGATACTGAATAAGGGGTGGTTACTGGCATATAATGCTGCCGCGACGGAGCTCCGCGGCCGAGCTCCGCTCGACCGCTACGCTCTGCTGCTGCCGCGTCGCCGCGGGCCGTGGCTAGACGCAAGTTGGGCGTGGTTAGACACAAGTTGGTTGCCTTTAATATTTAGGCGTCCAGACCAGCAACACTATGTTTGCGTGTCAACTCTGTCTGTACCAACAAATTAATACTACATTGGCAACAATTGGAATAAGACTATAACATTAAAGATCAAAGTTAGCAATTCACAGCAGCAACCCTAACTTGCAGTAGAAACCATGTCTTTCTCTCTCTGTCCTTTAACCACCCTTCTGCCTTCCTTACTACATGATGAGCTCATGATGCTTAAAGCACGAAAGTGTGCATCAAGTTCAAGGTCATATAATTTTTTATTTGTAATATTAAAAAAAGAAATCCACGATTACCACTAAGAGCCTAACCTCAAGATATCTATAAAATATTACAAATATTTCCGAATTTTAACCACTTATATTCCCGTTTGTTTGATAGTAACTGCCTTTTTATAACAAAAAAAGGCACAAATCGGCATATTTTTTATATACGTTTTCGACCCCATAGTCCAGCGTGGGAAACCAGCGCAAAGTCCTTGTGAATAAGCTAATGTCCTGATGTAGACAAATAATTGACTCATTTTGTCAGAAATAGCCGAGACGCTAACGTTAGTAAGCACTAGTTATTGGTAATATTTCCAGCGGGGATACAGTACACCTTTTTCCGGGTATAATCTGAAGAGACGAGCGCTGTTTACTCAACCACCAGCCCCTCCCAAGCAGAGCGAGCTCAGCGAGGAGCCGAGGGGGGCGGCACCAATCAAAGTTATCCGTGTTGCAGCTGCTGTGACACGGTTGACACCAGTGTGAGGTGGAGGAGGGAGGAGGAGGTAAATCTTTCACCAGCAGCACCCGTCGCCTCTCCTCGCGCCCCTCCCCCGCGGAGCACTCTACTCTCTGCCTGCAGCCTGCATATCTCCGCCTCTGGGAGGCATGTGATGGTAACAACAGCCATAGGACAATTGCGCCACCGTGTGTAGAAATCCGGTAACAGAATTCCTAGAGTATTGCTTCTTCCCCACATTGTGAAAAAAGCTTTCATTTTTTTATTGTATCGAAAATTAAATGAATGATTGCAGATTAAAAAACAGCGTTTAACATGGGAGTCAATGGCAAGGAAATTGCCATTAGGGTCTTCTTCCAATATAATATGTATAACTCTTTTTTTAGAGCGATTCAAATGATAATCTTTTGACATATTGAAAATATATGTAAAATAACGACATGGACCCAATTTCATGACATAATCATCAACATAGCCACCGTTGTGCACACAAACACACACAAAAAAGTCAGAAAGCACAAAATAGGCGCTAGGCCGGCACAATTAAGCAACATCCTGCTTCAAACACACACAGTTCCACACATTCACACCTGGGAGCTGCCCGGTACAACCACAGTCTGATACTGTTGACCACTAGGAGCTGCCCAGTACAACCATAGTCTGACACTTTGATCACTAGGAGCTGCCCGGTACAACCACAGTCTGACACTGTTGACCACTAAGTGCTGCCCAGTACAGCCACAATCTGACACTGTTGACCACTAGGAAAGCACACAAACCGAAGAAGTTGGTTGTTTAGTGCCTTGCTCAGGGGCTCATGTTATATATTATGGGGTTTTAACTAGCAACACCCATCACAAGGGTGTTTTTCTATTCTTTAATAATAATAAATAATAATTAATTGCATTTATATAGCGCTTTTCTAGACACTCAAAGCGCTTTACAATGTAGGGTGGAAATGGCCTCCTTCACCACCACTGGTAGCACCCAGGCTCAATGGCTACCATACACTGGCACCCGGCTCACATCACACTACACAACGGCTCAGGACACAGGGATTGATATCAGTTAATTAAGGTGAAGGGATGATTAGGTGGCTTTGATGTCAGAGACCTGATTGGGAATTTGGCCCGGAACGTCGGGGAACTCCCTACTCTTTACGATAGGAGTCCTGGTTAATGCTGTGACCTTACACACACATGTCACACACACACATACACATACACCCATTACACACACACACATTATTTTGTCTCACCGTGGTGAGATGTCACAGCCTTGCTGCATGAAGGCTCCCAGCGAGAACCACAGGGAGTTGAAGATTCCAAACTCGTTGGGCGGCTGGTCATTGGGTCCAGGCTCGGTGGTGCCCTCCTCTGGCTCCTCAGCATGCCACTCATAGGGACTGAAACGACTCACCTGTAAAACACACACACACACAGTAGCATACACAGAGAGACACTCAATAAGTTTACTTCTACTTACTTCAAAATGAAAACACATCAAAACAGACACACACAATCTCACACCCACACACACTCTCTATCACTATCACTCTATCACTCACCTTTTATCTATATATCTATCTATCACTATCTTTCTATCACTCTCTCTCTCTTTCTCTCACTCGCTATATCTCTATCACTCTCTCACTCTCTCTCTACTCACCAGGAACAGCACCACACTGACTCCTATGTAGGCAAAGACGATACACATCCAGATCTCGTAGGCCAGAGGGTCCAGGAAGGAGAACACTCCTGGTTTAGACTTCTGAGGTTTCTTGATCATGATGGAGATTCCCAGAGACATGAAGGGTTTGGAGAAGTCTATCACCTCCTCTCGCACCAGCGTGATGGTCAGAGGAGCCACAGCGATCTGTGCTTTCTGGAGATGAAGAGGAGAGGGTGAGTTTAAAGCTGCAATCCTTATTTTCTGACCACTAGAGGGCAGCAATTGTTTATGCAGTACTCTTTATGTGTTTTGTTTTTCCAAAGTGATCATTGTAAATATACATCATGCCTAAATATAAACTGCCTTGAAGGCACAATCGACTTCTAACTAAGAGATTCATTTAGTGCATGGGTTATAACATTTCAACTACATACAACTTTCTCCTTGGCATCTCCTAGTTGTTAAACCAAGTACAGTAGGTAAATACTTACAAACCTAAACCACCTACAAACACACTATTGCCCAATGACAGCACAATGTTGATTAAGAATTATTTTTTATTTTGTATTCCTTCTGATAGCAATATTGATTGAGTAGGACACTGTGGTGGATATCCTGTTGAATACCCATTTGTGTCTCCCCCTCCTCCCCCCTTCCTGGCTCACCTTGACATCCTGTCACCCCTCCGACCCCTTCTCCAGCCCTCCCCGCCCCATACATCCTCCTACGTATCTCCTTCCTACCTGGTCACCTGACTATCCCTTTGGTCAGGTATATACGGATAACATGATTCTGAGAGCTCTATTGGGGTATCCTGGCCTTGTACTCTGTGGAGTCATCCGCCATAACTCTTGACTAACTTGTATTTCGATACTCTGTTTGAGTTAATAAATCTGTAATAACCAAGTCTATTTGACTGAGTATATCCTTGGCTCCGGCTAATGTCCTCCACAACACCATGACTCATTGAGACCTTCTGATAGCAGGGTTGATTGAATAGGACACCGTGATTCATTGAGACCTTCTGATAGGAGGGTTGATTGAGTAGGACACCATGACTCATTGAGACCTTCTGATAGCAGGGTTGATTAAGTAGGACACCATGACTCAATGAGACCTTCTGATGGCAGGTGGTCATAATGAGTTTTGAAAAAAAAAATTAAAAAAATGCTGTCAGAAAAGAATGATTGCAGCTTTAATTCAATCATTATTATAGACCACCTAAGTGACTGTCAGGAATCATCCTGTACTTGATTTGGTTTTGCATTCCACTCATCTATGGGACACGTTTGTTGTGTGAAATAATGGGTTTCATAACGAAACCTCATCCAAGACCTGAGGCAGACATACATGTAGAGCATACATGTAGAATCTCTTGTAAAACAAAATAAACATATCTACCATTCAGATTAGAGGGTTTCAATCTGAAGCCTAAATACAAATGTCCTGTTAGCATCAGCTAATGTAAGTGATGATACATTGGTTGCTAACTTAGTCACAACAGCATTGATTTTAAATAGGGTTTAAATTTAGAAAAAAAAGAGAGAGAGAGGAGGGCAGAATGTTGTTAGTTATACAATACTTCCAGAGGTAAACCCAGTCAATCTTCAATGTGAACAGTTATGATGTGGGAGTTGATGGAATGTTAATGTATTGTTAACAAGTAACCTCTTCGGAGGATTGTATCTCCATCAGCCAGTGGAATGAGGAATATATCTCTACCATCACCCTCTGAGACACACATACATGTCAGAGCTTTCAACGATTGCTCATCTTCACATGCTCTCACGTCACACCTCCTATATCTCACACATAGGGACTATGACACCTAAATAAATAAATAACATTTTAAATGTTGACCCACTGACCTAAATATGGCCTGGTGAGCGCACCTGACAAACTGGCCTAAATATGACACGGTGAGTTCACCTGACTCACTGACCTAAACATGACCTGGTGAGTGCACCTGACCCACTGACTTAACCTTAACCTGAGTGCACCTGACCCACTGGCCTAAACATGACCTGGTGAGTGCATCTCCTTTCCTCCATCCATCCATACCTCTACCCCCCCCCCCCCCCCACTCCATCTATACATCCATCCATTCCTCCATCTATCAATCCTTCTATCCATCCCTCCATCTATCTATCTATCTATCTATCTATCTATCTATCTATCTATCTATCTATCTATCTATCTATCTATCTATCTATCTATCTATCTATCTATCTATCTATCTATCTATCTATCTATCTATCTATCTATCTATCTATCCATCCATCCATTTCACCATCTTTCCACCCATCCCTCCCTCCCTCCCTCCCCCTATCTACTTGTACCTTACCCCGTATACCAGTTCTCCGACCATCCCATTCCATATTTTGGTCTCAGGATCCCTGGCTCCATATTTGCCGTCCGGTACAACAGAGATCTTGTACTTGATGCCAATGTGTTTGGCTATCTCAGCGGCCAGGTCGATACAGTAACCTTCAAACTGCTCATTCCCCTCGTACATCTCCCAGTTCTTCTTCAGCATCACATATGGTCCCTCCTAGACAAGGAACAATCTATTAATAAACAGTTTAAAGTCTGTTATAGACAGTCTTTACTAGACAGACTATTAATGAACAGTTCTATAGACCCTCTTAAACAAGGAATACATTATTAATAAACAGTGTTACGGACCCTGTCCTTATGTATGTATATAGAGGGAGTTATGTGTTATCTGTTGTATATATAGGCATATTTTGTTTGTTCTTGTCTTGTCTCCTTCTTGTGTCTACATAGCCCCATTATCAGGTGTCTCCCAGTCCCAGTTGCAGCAGCAGCTGGTCAATCAGCAACTCACCCCAGTGCAGCAGCAGCTGAGGCTCGTCAGCAATTAAGCTCCACACCCCTTCATATACCCCATTGTGTGCCGTGTTAGTGAGCTCTCTGGTTCATTGGTTGTGGTAACTATTTTCTGGTATATTTTGTGGTAGAGCTCTCTCTGTCGTTTGCTATAGAGCCGTGGCTCTTTGGGGGTATATTGTGTAGAGCTGGTGAAGGCTCTGGTATTGTGTAGAGCTGGTGAAGGCTCTGGTATCGTGTAGAGCTGGTGAAGATAAGATAAGATAAGATTCCTCTGATAAGGCTCTGGTATTGTGTAGAGCTGGGAGAAGGCTCTGGTACTCTGTGTTTTTGGTGTAACTCTCATTGTATCTTTTGGTGTTCATTGTTTGTAGTACATTTCTGTTTGACCTTAATCCTTTGTATATTTATTCCCTTGTCACCCAGCCTATGGTGATTGCTTTTCTTTATATTAATCTTTTGTTTTCGCACACAGGGACATTGAGGACAGGAAGATACCCTGGGGTCAAAATGTTTGCATCACGTAGGTGCCCTGATGTTAAAGACACCAGCTTTAGAGTGAGCACCGCCACCTGTACTTTTGGGTGCCAGTGCCTGTAAGGGGGGCTGGGTTTTCATTTCATTTGGTGCCACTAGGTAGTCCTCCTTGCTCTGTGTTGCTGAGTTTTTGTGTTTATAAAAATAAATACTATTTTGCAAATTGTTTCATTGATTTTGTGTCACCCTCACCTACCCTGTCTGTGGCCTTGTGTTGCGTGTCCTTACTGGGGTACGTAACAAACAGAGAAAGTTATTATTACGTTATTAACTATACGAAGAAGAATCCAGGGAAGTCCTTTGTTTTGACTAGAGCCTTGGAATCAATGGAAGCGGACGGCCATTTTGGATAATCATGCCGAATTAATGCCGGTACACGCATTACAAAAGCCTTTGTAAAACATTTTCTGTGGGATTGTTATCAACTCTGGATCTGGACCTGTACTGTAGATAGACTTCAGGCTATGGAACCATTATGTTTTCCAGCTCCTACCTCTCAGCTGGAACTCAAAAAATTAATCTGGCAACAAGTAAACAGAAATGTGAGTACACAAAACTTGTACTTCAGTGTGTTCAAACGTCTGTAACTATATTTCATTAGCAATCAGAGTGAGTCTTCTTTGTTGTGGAAGAAAGTTCAGAATGTTTCCTTTCAAAAGAGACCAGACTCATGCATGTGCTGTAAGTATAGTATATTACATAGCTAATTACTTTCGGTATGCAATCGTCAGGTGTGTTATGCAAAACTAGCCCCATTTTTGCCAGATGTGTATGTGGTTAAAATCATTGCTAAACAAACTTAGTGCTGAAAATAGGGTCTTTACTCTTGGCTACATTTGAGAAAGAAACACAACATCACTTAATACAGACTGTATTCTGCTCACTATGAGACGTTAAAGGAAAACTCCAACATTTTGGGAAATTTGCTTATTTGCCACCTACCCTGGAGTTGGACAAGAAGATACATACCTTTTTCTTCTCTGTGCATGCAGTAGGGGTAGGAAGACGTTGGGAACTAGGCTAATGGAGGAACCTACTTCCAGTGACTGATGCTAAGCTAGGCTAACGGTGCAAGTCTTCCTACATTGCATGCACAGAGAAGAAAAAGGTATGTATTTTAACACACCAACATTTTGCGAACCCTGGAGTTAGACAAGAAGATACATACCTTTTTCTTCTCTGTGCATGCAGTAGGGGTAGGAAGACGTTGGGAACTAGGCTAATGGAGGAACCTACTTCCAGTGACTGATGCTAAGCTAGGCTAACGGTGCACGTCTTCCTACTCCTACTGCATGCACAGAGAAGAAAAAAGGTATGTATCTTCTTGTCTAACTCCAGGTTTAGACTTTAAGACGTCAAGAGACATTCTGCTCACTGTGAGACGGTACATTACTCAACTCATCTGCCCTGCGGTCAACAGATAATATGTGAAAAGCTGACTGGCTTCTAATATTCACGCACAAAAACACACACACATGCACACACACACATACATTTCCGCATGTGTGCTCGGAGTCATTCTTACAGTCCAATACACACACAGCTCGAAGGAACATGTGCATGCGATCTAGTGCTAATGGAATCAACGGCCCCAAGATCAATACACTTAATAAATGTGTGTGTCTGTGTGTGTTCCTTAGTCTATGAAGGCTTGTGTTTGCATGAGTGGATGATGTTCAGTGTTGATGCAAATCTGTCAGTGTGTGTGTGTATGTACGTGTGCATGCACGCGTGCGTGTTTCCTTCCCCACACATCACATATCAGCAGAGGGATATGGGTGTGGAAGAGAAAACACAATTCCTCAGATCAATTTACGCTCAACTGCTCCAATGTTTTTTGCTCAGTGGTTGTACTGGGCAGCTCCTAGTGGTCAACATTGTCAGACTGTGGTTGTACTGGGAAGCTCCTAGTGGTCAACAGTGTAAGACTGTGGTTATACTGGGCAGCTCAGAGATAGAGCGAGAGAGAGTGAGATAGAGATGATGAGTGAGACAGATAAAGATAGAGAGATATAGAGGTATAT
The DNA here is from genome assembly GCF_963971535.1 of Notolepis coatsorum. Lineage (NCBI taxonomy): Eukaryota > Metazoa > Chordata > Actinopteri > Aulopiformes > Paralepididae > Notolepis > Notolepis coatsorum. Next base: position 196,848,617 of record NC_140165.1, read on the forward strand.
GTAAAAATATAGATAGAGGTAGAGCTAGATAGATAGAGAGAGGTAGAGATAGAGAGAACTCCATACCACCGTCCATACCATCCGCAATATTGAAACATACAGGTAATTTAAGCACACTTTCAAAACATAGTTATTAGATAACCAGACATGTGACCATAACAACTAGCCCTGCCACGTCCAGCCTCTCAAGCCTGGATCTCTATGTGCCTGTTAGTCAGAGTCTGTGTGTTACTCTGTGTGTGTTAGTAGTTAATTAGTAGTACTGTGTGTGTTACTTAATGTATGTCGGTCTGCCTGTTTGCATGCCTTTGCATGTTGCTGACATTGTTACATTGTCCCTGTCTTGCCTTGTTCTGTCTCAGCATTTCCCCCCACTTTGCCAATAGCAGATTGTGTATTTAATAGCCTTAACCACTTTTTACTATGCTGTTATATACTGTTATAATTATGCTCTTAAAATGTCCCTCTATTACTTTTTTACCAGGCATTTAACATCTTTGTCATGCACCTCCAAGTACAGGCTTCCCGTCTTCTGTAACCCTTGGTCTCTCTCTCTCTCTCTCTCTCTCTCTCTCTCTCTCTCTCTCTCTCTCTCTCTCTCTCTCTCTCTCTCTCTCTCTCTCTCTCTCTCTTTCTCTTTCTCTTTCTCTTTCTCTTTCTCTCTCTCTCGTGTACAGGATGGGGTGCAGGTGTGTGAAGACGGGAGGAGCAGCTGATTGACATCTACCGGCTGATTGCCCTTTATGCTGCCAGATCGTAGTTTCTCATTTCTCAAGGCAGTCCTAGTATTGCTCGTTCTCATGTCAGTCCTTGTTTGTTTGCTTTGTCTAACTTGTCTTGTCCTCCTTTGCTCACAGTCCTCTACCTGGCTCCACATCCTGCTCCCGAGGATAGTGGCTAGGGACTGCAGTTGAAAACTAGCTACCTAACACTGGCTTATTTACAGTGGTGGTACTCTGTCTCATTACTGTTAAATAATGTGCACTGTCCCTATTCAAATAAACGAAATAGATAGATGAAAAGTATTATATTACAAACTGCTCATACGGTAACAATCATTTCAGAACACAAATCACCAAACACACAATCTGACATTTTGCAGACAAACATTTTGTGTGTGTGCATGCATGCGTGGGTAGAGTGAAGCCGTAAGAAAGCAGATTTATGGAGCGATAGAGCAGAATAATGAAGAGAGAGAGAGAGAGAGCGAGATGGCGTGGATAGCAGCAGGCCTGCAGCGGAGGGCCGTCCATCTGTCTGTTTATCTCATCCCTCAGGAGGAAATCAAAACATAGAAATATGAAAAATCTAAGAATTATTCTTCTCCAGAATCCCCAGGGTCTCTCTGGTGATCAACTGTCTGCTAACCCTAACCCTAACCATAACGATACATTACAGATAATAGGATGAGCAGTGATGGGCAAGTTACTTTTAAAAAGTAACTAGTTACAGTTACTAGTTACTTCTTCCAAAAAGTTACTAAATTACTTACTCAGTTACAAATTATAAAAGTAACTAGTTACTTCAGAAAGTAACTATTGCGTTACTTTCAAGTAATTATTTTTTACATAAACAACATACACAAATCTAAACTATTTTAATGTTGCTGTTTGACAAACTGAGACTAGCCCCCAATCAAATGCCATGTATGTAGATATTATTATAATTACTATGTTTATATAGTGGATCATACAAATACAAATACAATAGATGTTTTGGAACTTTTGATATCATGTATTGCCCCTCAACAGGCCACAACTGGGCAACATTAAATTATGCTTGTTAACACTTTGGCGACCAGAGTCCTGCGGCGATTTATAGTCCAGAGGACTGAGCTTTGTCAACAAACCGATGTACTTTCTAACAGCTATATATATACTTTATAGTATTGCTATCTGTCCATTCTCATTGTCACTTGAGTGCATAAACCGTGCCTTCATAATGGCTTAAAGAAAATAAAAATCCATCGGTTGGTACTTGGTTGTCATTTTATAGCGCCGTGAATATAAGGTTTATCGCAGTTTTCGCCTCGTCTTCTTTCTGGGGAGCTAGATATGAGGCTAAAGGCTAGTCACGTTATATCAAACGCCATTTCTGTTGTATATATACGAATGAAATAAAACAAACTGCATAGCATCCGGACTATTACAGAGCATCTATGGTTGAAATGGGGGCGGCGGGGGACGCCGATCAGTATTATTGATTAGCAATACAGTGTGCGTTCAAGTAGCCATTTTCACTGATCGATCACTTGCGTGTTACAACAATGTCCAATCCAGCTGTAATTTGGGGGAATAGTATCCTACCGTCAGCCCATGTGATCGCCGGCAGCATTTCGTCTTTAGTCATCGGAATCTGGTAGATCGATATGTCCATTGGCTGATCATAAATCCCATTATTCCAGGCTGAAATCTGCGTTCGGTAACGTGATCAAAGATGGAGTATGTTTGGCTGGGATCGAGGCTCATATGAAACGCCCCAGACAGTAAAAAAAAAATCATTTTCCCATTCGGCCTCAATGATACTGCAGTGGAGCGATGGCGCCCCTAAGAGGATCTGGCCGGTATTGCATGTCGCCGATTTAAATCTGGCGGGTAAATCTGCAGAGCCGATCGGGGACCTTGATCTGTTTATTAATATGGAATAAAACAATAACAACTTGCCACGAGTCGTGGCGGCTACGTGGCGTAGTGGGCAAGGCGCTCGCCACGAAATCTGGAGACGCTGGGCTTGCCTGTTCGAGCCCAGCCCTCCACATTTGCTTTCAGTTTAGCTGGTCGTTCATACTAATACACATTGGCCGTATTAGGGGGTGGGAAACTGATGGGTGGGGATCGGGCGTTGTGGACAGCGACTCCTACAGGTCGGTTGGTGCGCCTGCGCAGTAGAATCAGGAAGTGTCGGGGGCAGCGTGAGCCTCCCACGCGTTACTCCTCGCCACTGAGAGATCGAGCTGCGCAGGTGAAAAGATGCGACTGCTGTTACCTCAAGTACCGGAGGGGACTTGTGCTATGTATGACTTAGTCCACATTGCAGCCGGCTTGTGGGAGGCAAGAAACAGCGTTCGTGACAGGGGAGGGTTGAATTGGATGATACGAAATTGGGATGGGAGAAAATATAGAAAATGGGAGAAAAAGTGGATAAAAAAAAAAAAAAACTTGCCACGAGTCAACTCGTGGCTCTGGTCCTCAACGGGTGGAATCGAAACACGAGTTAACTCGTGCTTGGGCGGCAAAGTGTTAAGCACTATACCAAAAATAAATAACAAATATATACTGATTGATTGAACATTTTAATTAACTGATTGCAGAATGGGTACAGTACAGTACAGCTCAATACACACAATTGTTAAGGGGATGCAGACCAGAGAAAAACTGTTGTGAAGCACTGTGAACTGCAACCTCTGTATGAAAAGTGCTATACAAATAAAGTTATTATTATTATTATTATTATTATTATTATTATTATTATTATTATTATTATTATTATTATTATTATTATTATTATTATTATTATTATTATTAAGTGTATGCACCGCCGCAGTGCTGCATTTTTCACTATCAGTATATTAAATTAGCCATTGTTTTCGGTCCTGGCCCGCCAATCAAAGGCTTGGGGAAAATCTGGCCCGTGGCCAGACCTAATTGCCTTTCATCTTGTTTACATCAGGGTCCCCCATTTTCAATTCATGACATTTATGACATACACAACTTATAATAATCTAATCTAATCATCTAAAAAAATCTAATCATGACATTTAAGAAATGCATGACATACAGATATATATATATATCTCTGACTCTGAGCACCTGAAGACTGTGCTATTAAAACAGGAAGTGCAACACTATATCAGCAGAGTAGAGCCTCCACTACTGCAGTGCCCTGCGCTGCAACACGAGTGAACAAAAAACGCTCATGGACCCGCGGTCTGTCATTGACTGCTCGCTTGTGTTGTTCGTTGGATTCGTTTTGAATTATTTGGCCGCCAAACAAACTGTCAAAATGTACACGGACCGCGGTCTCACGTTGACTGAGTCGCTTGTGCTGTGGCTGTGTCAGACTCTGGAGGCACCCGCCCACCTCTACCTTTGATTGGCTTACCATGACATTTTACTCAACCTCAGCCAATCGCGTGCTGAGGTTGGTTGAGAAGAACAGTATGCCTCTCGGCGCAGAGATCTTTCTGATGAAAAAAAAGCTTCAATCATAGACAGTAACGCGCCGCATTTTTTGGCAGTAACTGTAACAGCGTTATTACTGAAAAAACTAACGCCGTTAGTAACGCCGTTCTTTGTAACGCCGTTACTCCCATCACTGAGGATGAGTCACAAAACCATACATTGTCATTTGTAATTAAATTAAATTAAATGTGTTATATTTATTTACATTTAATTAGAGAAGGTTGGTTGGTCCTCTCTGACTGATATTCGTTCATTTTGAAGGTGCTTATTGGTAAGCTACCTCCTTATACTACATTATTTGAAAGTAATTTTGGAATCTATGGAACCGTTCTATTGACTGGCTGGTCCTTAAGGTCCCCAGAGTCTGCTCGGAACAGGGTAATTCTGCATTTTGTTATGATGCCCCTAGCTCATGGAATGAACCAAGTGACCACGTCCGGTTTGGCTGTCACCACTGATAGTGCAAATGTGTTGTTTTCCAGCTCCTACCTCTCAGCTGGAACTCAAAAACAGGCATCTGGCAACAAGTACACAAAACGTGAGTCACTTTTATTTTTATTTCAGTGTTCAAACTTCTAACTCTATTACATTAGATTCTTCACCTTTCAAAAGAGACCAGACTCATGCATGTGCTATACGTGGTTCAAGTAATAAATCGCAAATTACTTTGGGTATGCAATCGTCAGGCATTTTATGCTAAATGTGCCCTCAGCATAAGGGGTTAAAGCTTGAAATTCTCCCCTCTGTTACAGAGTTTATAATCTTGATCTCCAACCTTTGTCAAGTTGTATGTGTTTTCATTTAATTAATCTCTAGATAATTTATTTTATTATTATCTGCAATAATAAGCCAAAACTCAAAATGCAGCAGCAACACATTTTCGCCATGGAGCTGCACACGCACGCACGCACGCACGCACGCACGCACGCACGCACGCACGCACGCACACGCACACCCATCCCTTTCAGGGCTGCAGCTGCTGTCCATGTTGCTGATATGATTTGAGAGGCAGAGAGAGCCTAGGGGGAGAGAAGACTATGTAAATTGTGCATTTTAAGCATAAATAGCTACATATTAGCAAGTAGAGAGAAAGTCTTGACAATTCAATTGATTGACTCAAAAACGTGTAATAAATAATAAATACAGCACACACGTTCTGAGAACATCCTGACTGCTGCTCTGCTCTGTCTAGGAGATCAAATTAATGATTCATAATTGATGTTATTAAAGTTTTATTTCCAGATAATAATGAGCATATTCAAGTATAATAAATATCTTTGTCCATCTCATGATCTGTGCTTTCCTGAATTCATATTCAGCCATAAGGTGAAGCCTGAGAAGTGACTAGAAAACGATATAGAAAACGACAAAAAAAATTCACTCTGGGTGAAAGGTCTATTGGTGTAGATTTAGGAATAAAAAGTTCTCCATTTAGAATCTACCCGGTTTTGCACAATTCTAATTTTAACGTCGGGACTAGATATTTCCTCGCAAATGGATACTTGGTCATTGCATAGTTAAATTTGATGTAATTGGTGCGAGTTCTGTCACATGTCTTGGCCTCTTTGTTTGCAAGTTACAGACCACAACACATTTATGTAAAATAAACAAGCCATTTCAATGACCTGTAGCTTGAAGATTGATTGATTGATTGATTGAAAACTTTATTAACAGATTGCAGAATGGGTACAGTACAGCTCAATACATACAATTGTTAAGGGGATGCAGACCAGAGAAAGACTTTCGTCTTGTTTACATCAGCGTCCCCCATTTTCAATTCATCATAACATATATGACATACACGACATACAAATAGACAGTACTGCTACATCTATACATTTATGACATACCAGATTTGCAAATACAGTACTGTTTGTGATACAAAAAGTGTCCAGAAAAGAGTGTATATACATTTGATGTAGAAACTGTACATTGGAGGAGGTTGGGTAGGTGGGGTGGGGTTGGGTGGGTGGGGGGGGAACTGTACATTGGAGGTGGGGGGGGGGGGGGGGGGGGGGGTTGATGGGGGACACTGTACATTGGAATATTGACAAAGCCATACTTGGTCATTTACTGTACAACTGGGTTAGGACATTTGTAGGGGCCAGTTCCGAATTGCAGTCTCCCGTAGGTGTTCTTTGAGAGTGTTTTTGAAAGTGGGTAGTGATTCACATTCCTTTACAGCAGGGGTCGGCAATTAGGTCTGGCCACGGGCCAGATTTTCCCCAAGCCTTTGATTGGCGGGCCAGGACCGAAAACAATGGCTAATTTAATATACTGATAGTGAAAAATGCAGCATTGCGGCGGTGCATACACTTAATAATAATAATAATAATAATAATAATAATAATAATAATAATAATAAATAATAATAATAATAATAATAATAATAATAATAATAATAATAATAATAATAATAATAATAATAATAATAATAATAACTTTATTTGTATAGCACTTTTCATACAGAGGTTGCAGTTCACAGTGCTTCACAACAGTTTTTCTCTGGTCTGCATCCTTTTAACAATTGTGTGTATTGCGCCGTACTGTAATTTGTACCCATTCTGCAATCTGTTAAATAAAGTTTTCATTCATTCATTCATTCATGAACAGCAGATCAGCTGTTGCAGATCACCGCGGCGAGTGATGAACAGCAGATCAGAATGCATGAAAACACGACTCACCATACTCACTGGCCGCTTTTTCAGTCCTCCAAAATCCCTGCTAATGTTTGAAACATGTCAAATATCCACTCGCCGCCCTCCAATTCCAGATTGGCGTTGAATGCAGCTACTTTATCTGCCAACTTGAACACAGTTATCATCATTGCCTCGTTGTTATTGTTGTTGTTGTCGCCACGCAAGAATCACCGACCTGTTGCGATAAACCCGTATTTTAAGTATGACTCCAGTTTATTAAAAGAAGCGTTGTGTGTCTTGGAGGTCCTCTTCTGGCTCATCAGTTGGTATTTCCCCGTTGCAAAGAAGCTATCCAAAGAAGTTTTTTTTTTAACACATTTTGTTACTCACTCACATCTCGAACGCGGACGTGAAAGTGCGTTAGGGAAATATACACGCGGCCCGGTGGGACTATTCCATTGGTTCTCCCAGTCCACATGACCATTTCTAGCATTTCAATTGGCTATAGTGACAGACATGCTTTTGATGACTACCGGTAGATAGATACAGCTTCACAAAGACACTCTGGCGTCCCGAGTGAATATTTCCTGCGCGTAAAATAAATATCATATTCTCAAAATAATCTGACGGGCCAGTAATTATTGCTGGCGGGCCAATGTCGGCCCGCGGGCCGCCTATTGCCGACCCCTGCTTTACAGTTTTGGGTAGGGCGTTCCACATTGATGTGGCATAATTGTGAAACGTGTTTAGTCCCTTTTTTTAGCCGAATCTGGGTTTAACATGATTTGTGGAGCTCCCTCTGGTGTTGTGATCGTGGTATTCACTGACCTTTGGGAAGTATTTTGATATGTACATGGGTACCTTGGTCGTGTAGTGTATCTTGTAGACCAGGCCCATTGCAAGTTGCTGTACTCTGTCGTCTACTCTAAGCCATCCTAGGTTGTCAAAGTGGGCAGGGGTGAGGTGGGTTCTAGGCAGTGATGTACCTGAACGCGTTCAATGAACGATCGTTCATGACCGCGTTCGTATTTTGGGCGAACTTGAACTGAACGTACTGTATATCCGCTAAATGAACGTAATTGAGAACGCGTTCATTCTCAGCCCTGTGTAACGGAGTTCAAAAGTGCGTTCATTCTCAGCACTCTATTATAACGGCGTTCAAAGATGTGCCATATTTCATAATGCATTTCAGCCGAAAACTCAGTTAAAACACTGTAAACAGGCTTAAAAATTATGCGTAAAACCACCCGATCTGGCAACCAGCCTGTCACCCCCTGCCACGTCATCAGACTCCTCCTCACAACAAGCAGTGGAACAGGAATCTGCGCACAGAGCCGCAGAAGCAGCAGCACTCGCTCAGTCGGAGTCAGACTCTACCTCTAGACGTCACGTCGGCGTATGCATTTAAAAGAGTTTACAATTCAAACTATTTGATAAACTTCTACTTTCAGCCCGGAAATGCATTCTGATAAACTGGATTAAGGATAAGCCTCCATTTTTACAAATGTGGTATAGAGAGATCTTCGGTGTGCTCCTACCCCATGAAAGACACTGTGCAATGCATAGTCAACAACGCTTCCTTTCAGGAGGTGTGGGCCCCACTATTAGACTATTTTCCTGCTGAAATGTATCGGATCCTTCTAAAGGCCCAGTGCCCCATTGTATGGACAGACCTAGGATAGGAAAAAATAAATATATGTATGTCTACATGTGAATGGGCTCGAGGCAAGTGCAATACTGTACAGTGCCTGTCTTGGTCTGCTTTCCTTTTTGCTTGTTTTTTTTTTGTTTTGTTTTTGCTTGCTTATGGTGTGGATGATGGCATAGAGATGAACTGGAGGACCCCCCCCCCCCTTGTCCCAATGTGTGTTTTTGTAATGTAAGTAACTGTACGTGAAAAATCTATAATATTTTTTTTTAAAATAACTAAAAAGAACTAAATTCGTTCATTTTTGAAACCATGAACTTTAGTTCAACATTTTGAGTTATGAACTATGAACTGAACTAGTTCCTTTTAAAAATTTTGAACTGTGAACTGAACTAGTTCATGTAGAAAGTGAACTTTCCCAACACTGGTTCTAGGAGTCAGGTCAAGCAGTAGTCTGACTAGTTTGTTTTGAGATGTTTGTAATTTGGTTTTTAGTGCCTTTGAGGTGCTTTGGTACCATGAGGTGCAAGCATAGTCGTAGTACCCTTGAATGAGTGCTCCTGCCAGAGTCTTCAGGGTATTCTTGTTTATCAGAGAGGAGATCCGGTACAAGAATTTAGTTTGTTGGTTGACTTTTTTTATTACATTGGATGCCATTTTGTCACAGGAAAGATTAGCCTCTAGGATAGAACCCAGGCAGGTAATTTCATCTTTCCTTGTGACAATATTGTCACCCACTGTAACTGAGAAGCCGTCGGTCTTTGAACCGAAGAGAATGGACTCTGTTTTGTCCATGTGTAATGATAGTTTGTTATCGGCGAGCCATATGCAGATTTAGCCTAGTTCCGAGCTGAGGGTTTTTTTAACCTGTAACTTGTTCTTGTCAGAGACCAGCAGGGCTGAGTCGTCCGCAAACAGGAACAAGTTGCAGTCACAAGCTGACGACATGTCATTTGCATAAATTAGGAACAGTAGCGGTCCTAGTATGCTTCCTTGTGGAACACCACAAGGAGGGAGGGGGGGGGGGGTAGGGTACAGTTTATCTCCACAATCTGTTCTCTCCCCTCCAGGTAGGATTTTATCCAGCTCACTGATAGACTATCAAAACCAATTGATTTTAGCTTGTCAATCAGAATGGTGTGATTGACAGTGTCGAAGGCCTTTTGTAGGTCCAGCATGTCCATGCCGCAGTATTTGCCCGCGTCCACCTCTTGTTTGATGTGGTCATTCAAATAGAGAAGGCATGTGTCAGTGGAGTGGGATGTTCTGAAGCCAGATTGGTTCCATTCCATGACTTTTGAGATGGATGTAAGGATAGAAACAGGGCGGTAGTTGCCTGGGTCTCATTTTCTGCCCTTTTTGTGCAGGGGTGTTACTCTCGCAATTTTGAAGTCCCTGGGGACGTGTCCCTGTTTTATGGAGAGGTTTATTATGTGTGTGATGACTGAGGTGATGGCGGCTGCTGAGTCTCTGAGGAATTTGGAGGGGATGTTGTCATGGCCAGTGGCCTTGTTCGGTTGGAGGGCGCTCAGTTTTTTGAGTACCTCATCTGTAGTTACCATTTCCAGTTTGAAGTCGTCTTTGTGGACGCCTAGGTTCTTGTAGTATGCTACTATGTGTTCTACCCCATAATGCCCTGAGTGGGAGGGTAGTTTGTTTACCAGTGTTGTGGCTATGTTTGTGAAGAAATTGTTTAAGTAATTGGCTACATCCAGCTTGTCTGTAATGAGCGTGTTGTCCGTCTTTATGTTTATGTTTCAGAACCTGGGTTTAAGTTTTTTACTGAAGCCTAGTTGATTATTGAGTAATTTCCAAAGTTCACATGGTTTATTTTTGTTTTCCTCAGTTTTGTCATTGATGACATTTTACGTCATTTCTTAGTCTGTTTCTTTCTAGTTTGAGTTCAGCATCAACTCAAGCATCAAGAAGCATCAAGATCGTCATGTTTCTTCACTGTATTACAAAACAGCTTTCTCAGGTGGTTCATTTTCAGCACTTCTTGGTTGACAATTATTCTTTGCCGTATGATCCCTTTTATTTTATTTGTACATTGCAGACAGGACAAATTGAAGAGGAGGTTGAGCCGTGATTTCCCCCAGCTGGTGTTTCACTCCCCAAGCAAGCGCAACATTTGTGAACTGGTTTTTGTTGATACACTGTCAGCTGATAAGCTGATCGATAAGGATGCTCAATGAAACTATGTAACAACCCATCATCTACACTCACTGCACACACATCCACATGCACACACTCACTTTAAACACTCACCTTAACACTCACTTTAGACACTTTAACACTACATTATATTTATCTATTATTATTAAAGAGATTTGCACTACATGCATACTTCATTTGCACCTTACCCTAAAGTTTTGTACCTCATTTTCTGCATTGTACCTCACTGTTTACTTATTTTACTCTGTATTGTATATTGTATATATTGTGACGCGCCTGGTGGGGTCCAGACTCGCCACGGTTAAAATACAAACTAATTTGAATGTCCATACAAGAGCAATATCAATCAATACGAATATTTATTGAATTAAGGCAGAATCCAGTTTGATAGGCAAGAGAATGGTCGTAATACAGTTCGATGGTCAAAAACACAAAACAGCCGACAGAAGGGCGGTCAGGTGGCGTAACGGAGATTGCGTTCGTCACCAAACCCCGGAGCGGCTAGATTCGCCTGTTCGAATCCAGCTCACAGCTCCGGGGTTGTCACCAGCTTGGCTGGCCGTTCACACTAATACAATTGGCAGTATTAGAGGGTGGGAGAAGCTGGCGGGGTGGGTCCGGGTCGTTGTAAACAGCGACTCCTACAGTTCGGTCGGGGCGCCTGCTAAGCGCGGATAGGACTTGAGTTGGATAGTGTGATCCTTCCACACGCTACGCCCTCTCAATGAGAATCCGCGCTGCCAGGTGAAAAGAAGCGGTTGATTGGCTGGACGTGTGTCGGAGGAAGCACGTGATAGCCTCCACTCTCCCAGACCGACTGTGGGGGGTAAGTGCGCAGCGACCAGGAAGGGGATTGGGAATTGGCATAACGACTAACATTGGGATGGGAGAAAATCGGAGGAAAATGGAGGGGGAAAAAGATATAAAAAAAAAAAACAGCCGACAGAAAAAGGGATTGTTCAATACTCAGGGTAGTCTTCCCGTCCAGGGTCAGTACACAAGGGGTTTCTCAGCCAGTCCAGGGTCCATACACAATGAACACCTTCTCGCCTTCACCTCTCCTCTCACTACCTCTCACCTTACACAACTCCGAATAACTCAATCTCTCTCTCTCAATACAACAACTCCAACCTCACTTCCGCTCAACTTACTCCTGACTAACCTAGTGGTTTGTAGTGTGTGTGTCTGAGGTGTATGCACGTGAGATGTGTGTGAACTAATGATGCGCAGGTGTATTCTATCAGTACTAATCAGCTACCTGATTGTCTCTACTCCTTCCGTGGCAATAATATCTCCCATCCTTCACATATCCATGAGAGGGGGGGGTGAGATCTACCACAATATGTATATTGAATATTCCTCTGTACTTATTTTCTTACTTACGTTTTACTTACTTTTTTACTTACTTTTTTTTTTACTGTATGAAGCACACTCTCATGGGCTCATATAGAAACATGCATTTCATCATAAAGTACCTGTATTTTATTGTGATAAATAATAAACAAACTTGAAACTTGAAAACTTGTGTATGTATGTGACGAATAAACCTCTTGAATCGATCTTGAATCTATTTTTGTACCTGCATTCTATTGTGTTTTTAAATGGAAAATAAAAAGGTTAATGACTAATTTATTGATTTGAATTTTTTTTGACATTATTCCAAATGAAGGGGATGGTGTAGTGTTTTGATTGATTAACTATCTTGATAAAAATTGTGTGGGTCTATTCTTTTTCTCATTATACTATCCACTGAACTGTTTCATATGTACAACCTGCAATCTTTAGAAAATTGTACCAGCCACTTTAATATTGCAGGTTGGAAATCACAAGGTAAAGTGTTTTTGATACAAATTTGCTGCATATCATGGTCTTGCAAATTATGTTCTGTAAGCTCAGACCCTACATCCACATCTTGACCTGCAGAACACGTTGTGGCCCATTTATCAGCTGTATCCAATCACTTTGTGTTGATAAAAACGCCTATAGCAAGTAGCGTATATGCATATAACATTGTTTTGAACCATTTTTGCAAAGGTTAGATGGCATGCTAACGTCACGTTAGACTGTTTACACAATGTGTTGTGGTCTGTAACTTGCCAACAAAGAGGCTGCTATTGGTCGAGTGCAAGACACGTGACAGAACTTGCACCAATGACATCAAATGTAACTACGCGATTACCAAGTATCCGTTCGCGAGGATTTAAAGTGTTGCATCGGGCTCACTTTTCCAAATCTAGACTGGCGAGGATATATTCCCTTCCAGATGCTAGCTGTGATAGATGTCATAACACCCCGGACAATTTATCTCACATGTTTTGGTCTTGTCCATCTCTATTTAATTTCTGGTCTTCTATTTTTGGAACTCTCTCAGAGACCCTTGATATTAACCTCCAGCCTAACTTCTTCACAGCCTTATTCGGCATAACACCCTCAAAAGGCATGCAAATGTAATTGCCTTTGCAACTTTACTTGCACGCAGGAGCATCTTATTACAAATGGAAATCAAAACACCCCCCACAAGCTTCGGTATTTCTGCTCGTCTGGGGTCCTGTCCTGAACCATGGAAGACTTGTAATTTGACCTGATAATCAGGGCCGCCTGGGAAAAATGCGAGGCCCTGTGCGAGATTTAAACCCAACCCAACCCCCCCCCCCCCCCCCCCCCCCACTAAGGGTTAAAAAAAATGATAAAAAAAAAAAATCATACATATTCTTAAATAATAGCGCTGCCCGAGGCTGGGCATGATACAGTCAACATATAGCAAGAGAGAGAGAGAGAGAGAGAGAGAGAGCTCCCGTTCTATAGTCAATATACAGTGTTATCGCTTTGTAACACTGTACAAATTTCTCCACAACACACATGTACAAGTGGCAGTAATGCAGAAAATCCAGCAAGGGAAGAAGCAGTGTAGAAAAACAGGTGGAGTTTTTGCCTAGCAATGGGAATGCTTTGGCTGTACTGTGTAGATAGAAGTACACACTCTAGTGTTGATGTCTTTGTTTACAAGGCTTCAGGTATGGTTGCTCTGCTACAAACACAGTAGAGCAGCTGTGTGCACATCCAACCTGTGCAGGATAAAACTAAATGTGACTGAAGGAAAAATTGCAATGAACTGACCGACACAATTGACAACTATAAGCAATGCAATGCTCAGAGAGAGAGAGAGAGAGAGAGAGAAAGAGAGAGAGAGAGAGAGAGAGAGAGAGAGAGAGAGAGAGAGAGAGTGAGAGAGAGAGAGAGAGAGAGAGAGAGAGAGTCTGTGATGATCCAGACAGAGAGAGTCTGTAGTCCAGAGAGAGAGAGATGAGTCTGTGGTCCAGACAGAGAGAGAGAGAGAGAGAGAGAGAGAGAGAGAGAGAGAGAGAGAGAGAGAGAGAGAGAGAGAGAGAGAGAGAGAGAGAGTCTGTGATGATCCAGACAGAGAGAGTCTGTAGTCCAGAGAGAGAGAGATGAGTCTGTGGTCCAGACAGAGAGAGATAGAGAGAGAGAGAGAGAGAGAGAGAGAGAGAGAGAGAGAGAGATGGGTCTGTGGTCCAGACAGAGAGAGAGAGAGATAAGCAAGACAGCTAAGATGAGCCCCTAAAGGATATTCAACTTTTAATGGAAGAACAAAACAGAAGGAAAAGATAACTTCACAAAGGCAACATGAATATAGATAGATCCAAAAGGACAAAGATCAACACTTAAATCCAAAGAGAAGAGGGTCTATACCAGAGAAAACAAAGCAGCAAGGAGCCAACGGCCGACATCAGCTAAGGAGGCTAACTGCAAATATAGTAGCCAGGTACTGACACCAGGTACACACCGTTAGCTACGACAGCTAGCCGTCCCGTTTGGCTCAATATAACATTAGCTACGTTAGCTAGCCGGCCCGCTTTGGCTCAATATAACATTAGCTACGACAGCTAGCCGGCCCATTTGGCTCAATATAACATTAGCTATGTTAGCTAGCCGGCCCGTTTGGCTCAATATAACGTTAGCTACGTTAGCTAGCCGGCCCGCTTGGCTCAACATAACGTCTACGACAGCTAGCCAGCCCGCTAGCTCAACATAACGTTGGCTACGATAGTTAGCCGGCCCGCTAGCTCAACATAACATTAGCTACGATAGCTAGCCGGCCCGCTAGCTCAACATAAGGTTAGCTACGATAGCTAGCCGGCCCGCTGGTCCAACAGAACGTCAGCTACGATAGCTAGCCGGCCTGTTGGCTCCACACAACGTTAGCCAACATAACGTTAGCCACGATCGCTAGCCGGCCCGAGAGAGGGAGAGAGAGAGAGAGAGAGAGAGAGAGAGAGAGATATCTCTACGGCGGGAATAGAATAGAGTGCATTAAAAACTCACCAAACGTCCAAGAGGATGGAGACAACCGCGTGGAGTTGATGAAGTTCATCTGCCGAACGACCGTCCTCTTCATCTTGGCATAACAATGCTGCACGCGCTCTCTCTAGGTTAGCTAACGCTAGTTAGCCTTTAGCTAAGCTACTAGCCGACATTGGCTATCCCGACTGAACCACACGTTAGCACTCGATATTATAACATAGCTAAAGCTAACTAGCTGTCCCTGCCTTTAGCTAAGCCGACATGGCTAGCCTGACTGAACTTTCTAACATGCAACAACTTTCATCTTCAGTCCATCTGCCGAACGACCGTCCTCTTCGTCTTGGCTGGCATAACCGCCAATGCTGCATGCGCGAAATAGTCAGACGCAGCTGACGCACGCCGGCCGACTGTACACATGTAACCCCTCCCTTCGTTGAAACCAATAGTATGTCTGCTGCAGAGCCCCAGAGCTCCAATAGTGTATCTGCAGAGCCGCAGAGCCAGGAACAAGTCAGACACATTCTACAAACGTGTCTAATGTGAAATATATAAGCATATAAGCAAAACTAGATTTTAGGTCTGTGATGAAAAAGGGCCTCGCGGGAAGGGGGGCATCGGAAAAAAAAATTAATTAATTTTTTGTGTGAGGCCCCCCTTCCCGCGAGGCCCTGTGCGACCGCCAGGGGTGCAGTGCTGGGCATACGCGGTCAAACGACGTTTGGGCTTCGTCACTGAGGCCGAAGTGCGTGCATCCTATTATTATGCAAAGTCTAGGTGGTAAGTACCGGCGCGACGACACAAAAATGACTCGTCGCCGGCACTTATCACCTAGACTTTGCATAATAATAGGATACCGACAACCAAATACAAGCCCTGTAGGTGGGGGGTTGCTTGATCTCTCGACTGGAAGGATGAGACATGGTGTATCATCTGTTCTGTGCGCAACCGAGGGAACATGTATGCGCGTGCGCGGGCGTTTGGCCTTCGCCCATATTACGACTGCACCCCTGGCGACCGCACTGCTCGCACACCCCCTGAGGCGGCCCTCCTGATAATATAGCTCGATGACTGTTGTAATATATTAACACGTTGGATGCCAGCCATTAGACGCGGACCGCTGTAGCTGGGCCAAGCGTTAAAAGATATGACTGCATGACCTTGTTTGTAGAGCTAAATCTGTATTGCACTGTAATGCTGCAACAATTACCAATGTGTTTTTGCACAAATGGCTTAATAAAGGAATCTGATTCTGAATCTGAATCTGAAATCTATATTCTATATTATAGCCATGGATATAATACTATAGTCATTTGACACTGTTTCTTCCGGTCAAGATGCAAAAAAGAGAAAAATGTTCCATGCATACATTCCCATGTTATACCGTGGTGAATATAAGTATGGTTTTACAGCGGTATGGGGTAATTCCTGAAATGCTGCATAATAGCCATATAGGTCAATTCTACTATTTGCATTGGCGTTTCTTGCCTATACACGCTAGTATTCCCGAATCAAATATATACAGTAGGTATTATGTTTCATCATGAATGCATGAAAGGGGGGGGTGGGGGGGGTCGTTTCTGATTATTGATTACCAGTAACGGCATTAGTATTAAACGCTAAAAATGCTGATCAGCTGGATCGGTATGAAAACATTGCACAATCAAGCCAGATTCCTTATACGTCTACGGATGTCCCGTAGACGTTTGGATGTGACCAATTGAACCTCTAGCCTTGCCGTCTACTGAAAATCTGCACCCGGAGAGCTTTCAGTGTAACGCAGGGTCTGGAACAGGGTTTACTGCAGCTCGATACCGCCACCTTGGAGAATCTGGCCGGTACTGCACCCTTGGCATCGCAGTAGGCCTTCTAACGGCAACATAGGGGTCCCTGGCATTGAATAGGGTATTACTTTACCTTGCGGGGGCCCACATCTGGGCCCTTTTTAGGACGATTTGCCCACCGGCACTTTGGCGACCCATAGTGGCTCGGGTGTGCATATTCTGTAATACAATATATATATCGAATTGAAGGCTTATTTGTTGCCTGTCGATAGCGAAATCTGACAATCCATTCAGCGGTTCTCGAGTTACATGCCGGTATTTGAGGCTTCTGAAAAGTACACGGTATTGCGCAAAATACCACTCCTGACTCTTGGGGCTCTAGTTCCGTCAATCATTTGGCGATCTCAAAAATGATTGTGAAGAGTTGTAGCCAATGAGTGTGGCTTTCCAATGATACCCCATCTGGGTATGTATGATCTAGGATCTAGGTGAAAAACTAACGAGCACAAACAGGAAGAGAAAAACAGCCGAATGAATTGAAGTCTATGAGAAAACTGAGTTTTTCTTTTGTACACAGTTTACCAAAATCACTCCTAATCACTAATTTCTGAATGGATCTTTATGAAATTTGGACATGTACTACATAAGGCTTCAGGCTATGAGTCCGTATGGATTTGTAAGCCTCCAGGCATTCTGGGGAAATACTACCTCTGGACTACTAACTACTACAGAAAGACTTGAGTAACAAAGTTTTTCTACAACTCAAGTTCAGACCTATG
The DNA here is from genome assembly GCF_963971535.1 of Notolepis coatsorum. Lineage (NCBI taxonomy): Eukaryota > Metazoa > Chordata > Actinopteri > Aulopiformes > Paralepididae > Notolepis > Notolepis coatsorum. The sequence goes on from NC_140165.1 coordinate 196,866,143, forward strand.
TTACTCTATTACGTTAGCACTAAAAGTGAATTTTCTTTCTGGAATCAGAAACTTCAGAATGTCATCTTTCAAAAGAGACCAGGCCCATGCATGTGCTATAAGTATAAATGTTGTTTTGGTTTGCAACAAAAGTATGCAGTCCTCAAAAACTAAAACTGAAATGGCCACTTTTAGGGGTGCAGGTTAAGCGGTTAAAATCGAGAAAAAAAAAGAAAAACGTAATATTTCGTGTCTGGCACCCAACCGCTGGCGAGCAAACGCGTAATATTACGTGAATGGCACTCAACGTGTTAAGCAGCCTTAAGCATTTACGTTCATAACGGCGATGAATACATCGTAAAGAATCCTTGACTTATGGTGCAGGTTTGAAAGTGGAAATGGTATATTGTAAAATGGGAACTGATTATGTGAAATATAATTGATAATATTCCCAAATAAAATACATAAAAAAAAATATATATAGAATTGCGCAACACCGGGTAGATTCTAAATGGAGATCGTTTTATTCCTAAATCTACACCAATACATTTTTCACCCGAGTGAAAATTGCGTAGTCCCCCGAGGTGGGAACAGGATGAAACGATAACACCTTATGGCCTACATTGACGCCCCCTGCCCCCGGACTACACAGAAACACTGTTGCGGCTGACAAAACCGTATTGCACATTGCATTTTGCACACTGCAAAAAATTTGCACATTGCTCATTACACAATTTTATTTGGGAACTGTTCATAGCCATTTTGTTATTACAATTTTATATAGTATAATATGTTATCTGCACTGCACACCTTTTATAACTGTATATAGTCATCTTTATTTTAGTCATTTGATATTATTATTAGTTTCAAGTTTCTTTAATAGTTGTCATACAGAAGTACAGAATACTTTCATACAAAATGCTTCTTACTGTTACGCTCCAGAGACTGTGCTAGACAAGATAGTATCAAATAACATAGTATAGCATGTAAATTAGAAGTAGAAAATGAGGTCACAGTGTTCAGTATAGACATATGTACAATGTTCGATGCAGAATAGACGTAACTGAGTTACCATATAATATACAATACTATGCAGTGTACTAATGTACAATACTATATAGTGCAAAGCAGAAATGGGATGAGGTACAATTTAGGTACAATTTACAGTAAGGTGTACGAGTTGTAGTGCAATCCTTCATCAATAAATATAAAGTGTGGGGAGTGGGTGCTACAGTGTGTTTGTTTAAAGTGGGTGTGTGCTATAAAGTGTGTGGAGTGGGTGCTACAGTGTGTTTGTTTAAAGTGAGTGTGTGCGTGTGGATGTGTGTGCTATGTGCGTTTGATGGTTTTTGTTGTGTAGTGTTCATTGTTCGTTGAGCAGCCTGATGGTCTGGGGATAGAAGCTTCTTCTGAGTCTTTCTGTGCTCGCCTTGAGACTCCGGTATCGCTTGCCTGACCGCAGCAGTTCAAAGAGGCAGTTGTTCGGGTGACTGGAGTCTTTAATGATTCTCTTAGCCTTGCCCCTGCACCGCTTGTTGTAAATGTTCTGGAGGGTGGGGAGCCCCCCTCCAATTGTGCGTTCGGCTGAATGTGTCACTCTTTGTAGTCTGCTTCGGTCTTGTGCAGTGCTATTCCCAAACCAGGAGGTGATGTTGCCAGTCAGGATGCTCTCTATTGTACATGAGTAGAAGTTCTTAAGGATCTTCTGACTGACTTGGAACTTCCTTAGGCGCCTGAGGAAGTAGAGGCGTTGTCGTGCCTTCTTCACAACACTGTCAATGTGTGTGGTCCATGTCAAGTCCTCGGATATGTAGGCTCCGAGGTACTTAAAGCTGTTGACTCTCTCAACCGGTGCCCCGTCGATGCTGAGGGGGCTGTAGTCCTTGACCCCCGACCTCCTGAAGTCCACAATCATCTCCTTTGTTTTGCTGACGTTCAGGGAGAGGCTGTTTTCCTGGCACCATCCTGCCAGGACCTTGACCTCTTCCAGGTAGGCCCTCTCGTCGTTGGCAGAGATCAGGCCCACCACCACTGTGTCGTCAGCAAATTTGATGATTGTGTTGCTACTCCGCTGAGCCACACAGTCGTGTGTGTACAGGGAGTAGAGGAGGGGACTCAGAACACAGCCCTGGGGGGCCCCTATGTTGAGGGTGATGGATGAGGAGGTGCAGTTGCCTGCTCTCACCACCTGGGGTCTGCCCGTCAGGAAGTCCAAGACCCACTGGCAGAGGTCATAGTTCAAGCCCAGGTCCCTGAGCTTGGCTATGAGTATGGAGGGGACTATGGTATTGAATGCCGAGCTGTAGTCGATGAATAGCATTCTCACATAGTTCCCCTTCCTCTTGTCCAGGTGTGATGCTGCTGTGTGCAGCACATGGGCTATGGCGTCCTCCGTGGACCTGTTGGGGCGGTATGCAAATTGCAGGGGGTCCATGTTGATGGGGAGGGAGGAGCAGATGTAGCCCTTTACTAGCTTCTCAAAGCACTTCATGGCTATGGAGGTGAGAGCTACAGGGCGTTAGTCGTTGAGGCAAGCAGGCTTGGATTTTTTGGGTACAGGGATAATAGTGGACTTCTTCAGGCAGGTGGGGATGACAGCCTGTTCTAAGGACAGGTTAAATATGTCAGTGAATACCGGGGCCAGTTGGTCGGCACAGACTTTTAGGACGCGGCCGGGGATGCCGTCCGGTCATGCTGCCTTCCTGATATTCACTTTTTTAAAGGTCCGCCTCACCTCATGCTCTGTTACCCTGAACACTGAGTCTCCATCAGCAGCAGACCCCCCCCCCCCCCCCCCCCCCCCCCATTGCCGTGGCTTGTGGGCTGGTGTTGTTATTACCGGCATCAAACCTTGCATAGAAGGTATTGAGGTCATTTGCTAAGGAGATGTCACTGTTCAGTTTGAGGGAGGTGCCTTTGTAGTCTGTCATCGTTTTGAGCCCCTGCCACATAGCTCTGGAGTCAGCCTGTTCAAACTGGAGTTCAATTTTATCCCTGTAGCGCCGTTTGGCCTCTGTCACTGTCCTCCTTACGTTGTATCGCGCCACCTTGTGGTCATTCATGTTGCCTGCCACTAGGCCGTCGTTGTATGCTTTGGTGCGCGCTTTCAGAGCTTCACGGACGGATTTGTCTACCCAGGGTTTTTGATTTGGGTAAACTCTAATTGTGGTAGTGGGGATTGTTTCTTCCACCAAAGTACGAACATAGTCCAGCACTGTCTCCGTGTAGACATTAATGTTATCTGTGTCGCGGAACACGCTCCAGTCTGTGCACTCAAACGCAGCCTGGAGCATCCCCCCCGACTCCACATCCCATTTCTGCACCTCTCGCGAGACTACAGGAGTGCTCTTGATTCTTTGCTTGTACTTTGGTGAAAGGAAAATGGCCGCGTGATCAGACTTACCAAAGCCACTAGCAGAATGAGCCTTGTAGCCACCCTTGAATTGCGTGTAACAGTGGTCTAGGATGTTACCGCCTCTGGTGTTACAAGTCACATGCTGATAGAAGTCAGGCAAAACCTTTCTCAGATTGGCACTATTGAAATCACCCACTACTACAATGGCGGCGTTAACGTTCGCTGCTTGGATTCTATTTACCTCATCGTGGAGTCTGGAGAGCGCGACACTATTGCTGGCTTGCGGTGGAATATACACTCCGACCAGGACGATCGCCGTTAACTCCCTCGGGAGGAAGAAAGAACGACACTTGATGGTTATATATTCCAGGTCTGGGCAGCAGTGGTTCGATATTATTATTATATTATTATTATTATTATTATTATTATTATTATTATTATTATTATTATTATTATTATTATTATTATTATTATTATTATTATTATTATTATTATTATAATTGTATTCTTATTCTATGCTAATTGCATTGTATTTATATTAGGGCTGTCAGTTATCGCGTTAATTAGATAAATTAATTACACAGCAAATTATTGCATTATTAAAATTAATGCAAAATTAATAAAATAATATATATATTTTTGTAATTTTAATTATTATTCATTCATTCCATAAGAACGTAGAATTTTTTTTTTTTTTAAATGGTCCATTTGCTATCTGATTCTAGGGACATCTATCTCAGGGAATGTATTTGTCTCAGAAATACTGTGTCTGTTACTAGGCTTGAGTAAATTGTAATGAACCAAATGAGAATATCGACAAAAAAGATTTGCTAAACACCATGCTAAAATGTTCCAGACCTGAAAAATCTAAGCAAATGAATAAAGGGAAGATGATTAAACAGAAGGTTTTGTAGATACAGTACTGAATTCTGCCATCCGGACACATGCAATTTGAAATATGATTATAGAATATAGAATATCAGGCCTAAAATGGTTATGCGATTAAAATGTGATTAATTAGATTAATTAATTACAAATCCTGTAATTAATTAGATATCGCCTGACAGCACTATCATTAACACAAACACACTGAGAGAAGACGTTGGTCTGACCTTGGGTTTACCATTAACATCAACACACTGAGAAGAGTGTAACGCTTGGGTTCTCTGGCTCCGCCTGAGAACCATGCACCCACCATTCTGACACCTGTCACTGGGCTTCCCTGTCACTTATCTCCCTGTCACTTGTCACTTATTGTTTGGGTCTCCTGATTGGTTGTCACTAGGAACGCTTGGTATGTCAGGAATGTGGTCGTACTTAAACCCCTGTCTCTCTACTTCCAGTTGTCGGATCTTCTCTTTCTCCTGCAGAGTACACGACGGTACCGCAGACACTGGACGTTGCTGTCTTTATTGTTATCATTATTATCTTCTCTCCTAGACGCCCTGCGTCAGTGTACTATCTGTTGCTATTACTCTAGGTGTACCGTTCTACAAATAAAGAGAACCACCGTTAACAAGTAAACAACTCTCTCTGTCTCTACTTATTACTCCACAACTGGAACCTACCTGTCTCCGTCGTAACAGAAGTGACTCTGGTCTGACCATCTGGGTCTTTTACTCAAAGTTTTGCCGGGAGGCAAGTGACATGAAATTATACTTATTTTAGAACCGATATATCAAATTTCATGAGTATTCACTCTAGTAAGAGAGTGGTGTTTAACTTGACACACAACAATGTATCCTTGTATATTTTATTGTATTGTTTGATTTTCATTATTCAGCGTTATGCTATCCTTTTGATTCTCATTAACGTTTATCTCCTCTCGCTCTTGTGTGGTTGTGATGTTTGTGGGGTGTGGGGGAAGGGAGTAACACTCTTGTTGTTTGTGGCAGAGGGGAGTTAAACAACTGTTAATGTTAGGGATGTTCGATATTGGCTTTTTTACCGATATTCGATATACCGATATTGTCCAACTCTTAATTTCCGATACCGATATCAACCGATACCGATATATGCTGGGTTTCCCCCCCCCCCCCAAAAAACGGAATAATTTCAGGTAATTAACATTACATATCTCTTGTCGTGGAGTTAACACAACATTATGCATACTTTTCACAATAAATAAAATAAGAATTTGTTCTTACTTGCTTGCCTGGGTAAATAAAGGTTAAATAAATGTTAAATTTTTTTTTACCGATACAGATAATTTCTAGGGATGTCCGATATTATCGGCCGATATCGGCAGTAAAATGTGATATCGGAAAATATCGGTATCGGTTTAAAAACAAAAAAAAAACAATAACAATATTTGTTATATATATATCCAGTGAAATGATTAGTTACCTGAAATTATTCAGTTTTTTTGGACGGGGAAACCCTGCATATATCGGTATCGGTTGATATCGGTTGATATCGGTATCGGAAATTAAGAGTTGGACAATATCGGAATATCGGTATCGGTAAAAAAGCCAATATCGAGCATCCCTAATAATTTCCGATATAACATTTGGATGCCAATATCGGTCGTAATATCGGTAGGGCCGATAATATCGGACATCCCTAGTTAATGTAAATCTTTTTAACATGAGACTACTGAGATGAGTAAAAAGTCAGGGGCATCCATAGAGAAGCACGATAATATGCAGAAGTTATACAACTTATACAAGAGAGAGAGAGAGAGAGAGAGAGAGAGAGAGAGAGAGAGAGAGAGAGAGAGAGAGAGAGAGAGAGAGAGAGAGAGAGAGAGAGAGAGAGAGAGAGAGAGAGAGAGAGAGAGAGAGAAGTAGATGCTGCCATGCTGAACTATAAGGTTGTGTGTGTTTGCATGACTGGTAATATTTCAGCATAATCATTTTGGTTTCATACAACAAGTCGTCAGTCATACTGTACAATAATAATAAAGTTCATATTCATATTTTGTTAAACCTCTAAAGCCTACATAGACAATGGTTCACCTGGACATAGTGTTATATTTTTGCCATTTCTGAGCTTATTCTTTGAGTCAGTATCAAGTGTTATACCTTTTATGATTCAGGGGAACGTACCCTTCATTTCTGATCAAGTCACCATCATACATTACCTTTGTGTGAACATACAATATTTGACATAATTATTATTTTTTTATAGAAAGAACCTTGTTTTTTATTGAATAACACCATCGTTTACCAGTGAAGTATTGTTTTCTCAACATGACATGTTCTATTTAGGGTTTTCTAACCTCCATGGGAGATTTGGTGCAAATACACCTTTTCCTCAATGAGTTACTGCCATATGAATATTGTTCTGGGCGTATGTTAGCAGACAATGTGAAAATATATCACTTTTGGTGTTCATATTAGGACCACTATCACCTCTGAGAGTAAATATAAAAGTATTATATTCCACTGGAAAATAAAGAACCTAATCTGTTGACATATGGAAGACTGCAGTATTCAAACTAATATTTGATTCATCATGACATAATAAATAAGTAGTAAAAAGTTAAAACACACACTCCTCACTGCAAACAAAACTGAAATAATAAATAAGTAATAAATAATAAACAAGTAGTAAAAACACACTACAAACTTGCACACACCACTGCAAACAAAACAGACATAACCAGCTTAACGCACGACCAGTGTGCACTCACTGACTGCATCTCATCTCTGGGGAGATTCCAGCGAAGGAGAACCAGCCCATGTGACCACTGACCATGTTATTAGCGAAATATGAGCTTATAAATATCTCCGCGCATTGCATCGGAAACCGGATGATTGGACGCGAGGAAATGACGCCGTCATGAAATTGTTGTAGTCATAAGAAAGAGGAGACCCAGGGGCGGCTAAGTGGCGCAGTGGGCAAGCCGCTCGCCACTAATGCAGGAGATGCTGGGTTCGAGCCCAGCTCTCGGCATTGCTACCAGCTTGGCTGATCGTTCATACTAACACAATTGGCAGTGTTAGGGGTGGGAAGCTGGTGGGGTGGGGATCGGACGCTGTGGACAGCGACTCCTACAGGTCGGTTGGTGTGCCTGCGCAGCAGAATCAGGAAGCAACGGGGGCGGCGTGTCCCTCCCACGCAGACCCTCGCCGCTGACAGATCGCGCTGTGCAGGTGAAAAGATGCGACGGCTGCCTCCTCGTGTACCGGAGGGGACACGTGATGCAAGGCTTCGTCCACATTGCAGCCGGCCTGTGGGAGGCATGGCCTAACAGCGTTCGAGACAGGGGAGGGAAGAATTGGACAATACGAAATTGGGATGGAAGAAAAATAGAAAAAATGGGAGAAAAAGTAGATAAAAAAAAGAAAGAGGAGACCCAGGGCTTTCAATGGACGTCGGAATTTCATAAAACTACACTACCCAGCTCACACCAGCCGCTGTCAAAACTGCAGCCGGCTGACGTGATGAAACAAATATTTACGTTATTTTCGTGATTATATCTCACGGGTCGAACAAACCTGAACGTTATTGCCATACAATACAACATATATTGTTTATTTACCTTTCTGTGAACATCTACAAAAAAACGCATTGCAATCTGGTGAAAAATGTCGGAGCTATGGACATTATACAAAAATAACTGTACTTTTGCCATTGGAAAGAGGAGATTTGGCCTGACCCATAGATTTATGACTTGGCCATAATAAGGTAATTTATAGGCCTGATATTCTATATTCATATTTCAAATTGCATGTGTCCGGATGGCAAATTTCAGTACTTTATCTATAAAACCCCCTGTAAATCATCTGCCCTTTATTCATTTGCTTAGATTTTTAGCATGGTGTTATTCACTGTCAAATATAAAAAAAGAAAGGTATAATAATATATATTCTCCTTTGATTCATTACAATTTACTCAAGCATAGTAACGTACACAATATGTCTGACACTGTGAATATATTCCGTGAGGTCCATAGATGTCCCTATACCAAGAACATGCAAATGGTCCTTGTAGAAGTGGAGCAATCTTCCATTTACTTGGGTATGTACTTTTAGGCAAATGTTCTGAAAATATGGCTAGGGCTTAGGAGGTTAATGATAATCAGCTCTATAAAAGACAAATAAAGCATCATTCATTTGTAAGAAACATAAATGAAAACGGTGCAGTTCAAGTTATATTCATTATTGCTTGTGAAAGTATTTGGGTGAGGTGACGTTAATTTGGTGAAGGGTAGTTTGGTGAAGGGTAGTTTGATGATGGGTAGTATTGTGAATGGTAGTTTGGTGAAGGGTAGTATAGTGAAGCGTAGTTTGGTGACGGGTAGTATGGTGAAGGGTAGTTTGGTGAAGGGTAGTATAGTGAAGGGTAGTTTGGTGACGGGTAGTATGGTGAAGGGTAGTTTGGTGACAGGTAGTATCGTGAATGGTAGCACTAGCAAGCTAACAGTGACAGCTGCCTCCCAGAGCCCAACTATTTTATGAAACAAGGGGGAGGAGCCAGAAGGACATTACCATGATGGTCGTCACGACTATTGTCCTGTTCTCCATGGGAGAGCTGTCGTTGCCAAATACATTCTCAGTCTGAACCAAGACCAGCTTATCAATATCATTCCAATAACCGATCTGATGGAGAGAGAGAGAGAGAGAGAGAGAGAGAGAGAGAGAGAGAGAGAGAGAGAGAGAGAGAGAGAGAGAGAGAGAGAGAGAGAGTGAGAGAGGACCACAGACAGGATTGGTAAAACATATCGGTAACACTTTATAATAACACTCAGTTATAAGACCTTTATAAGGTATTTGTAGGTAATGAACTAATCATGAACAAATCATTTATATACATTCGTAAATTATTATTAAATCATATATAACTATATTTGTATAACATTTACAAATTAGTTCTACATTATTTATAACTCATCAACATTGTTTGTACTTGATTTGTTCATCATTTTGGATGCCACGGACGACATAACACGTGTTATCAGCCCGCCCCCTGAATGCCCAGCACGACAATTATCGTTTTATTTTTTTATTCGCAATCTGAATTCATATTTCATCAACCGAGTCTACCGTTGGGAAACCAGCCCCATCGGGAGCTCAGATGTAAAAAATAAAAAAAAAATAAAAAAAAGGCGCCCCCTATCGTCTCCCAGATGGTAATGCACCCTTTTGGAATGGACTCAATGAAAATGGATGAGAAAAAAAAAGTCCGGAATCCACATTTTCCTCTCTCACGCATGTACCCCGAGCCGATCGGATTCATTGTGGAGCATCAGAACAGCATGGAATATGTGTTTACAGTATGTAGCATTGGATCAATAAAAGGATCGATTTTTGGAATGGCAATCAGGAATTGGAATAATCTTTTTGGATACCATCTGATCTCAGGTAAGGAATCTATTTGACCAGTCTTAGGATAATCAGACCCGTTTTCACGGAGATATAAGCTTTTCCCCTATATGTGATATGGCTGTTTGGCTGTGCAAGCAATCAGGAACTAAGATAATCGATTTTCAGCTTGCCTATATAGCGTGCATACGTACACATATACTATCGATAATCTAGCGTTTATTTGAAAACGATTCATAAATAGGCCAAAAAATTACAACGTTCTAGAATATTCCAGTACAGGGCGTTTATCACAGAATATTTTTATTTTCCTTGAAAACGAGGGCTTTTCAAAATGCTATAAAACGGAAATGAACTGATAAAAAAACAATCCGCTTCGACAATGTTGACTGGAAAATGAGTCATTGATAAGCGACGGGCAGATTAGACACATAGCCATAATTTAAAACATAGATTAGGCGATATTAACGCTAACATTGAAGTGGATGATGGCATTCAAGGGGGTAAAAAGGAAAATACGGCCGGCTCTGAAAGTGTTAAATAATGTTGTTTAATGTGTAGTAACACATTTGTAGATGCTTTGAAAAATGGATATGAAAAAACTACTATACTGTACTTCCATTTATTTGTTCATGTTCAACAAATGATTTGTTAAGACATTCATAAAACATCTATAAATCATTTGCAGATGCTCTTGTGTGCCCTAATCTAAAGTGAAGCCTATTCATCATTAACAAATGTCTAATAGTTTGTTTATTTGTGGACTTTTATGAATACACTCAAAGCAATTACCAGACTTGTCTTTTCATGTTTAACAAATGATTTGTTAAGACATTCATAAAACATCTATAAATCATTTGCAGATGCTATTGTGTGTCTTAATCTGAAGTGAAGACTATTCACATTCATTCATCATTAAATGTTGACTTTTTCATCACGTTACAAATGTTGTAGACAGCTTTTGGATCTACCCTTCTTTGTGACATAAAACAGTGACAGAATTAGGGTTGATAAATGCAATTTTATTAACACAAACAAAGCAACAACCAATAAACATTGTTTATAATAAAAAGAAAAAGAGTCTCGTTTGACACGCCATATACATGTAACCTGGGGGACACTAGGACCCAGGAGTATGTAGAGAAAGTCACTTGAGACTTGAAAGTTGAAAGTTCACATTTGTTCTCATCAGTTTGAATGGAGCTTACTAGCAGAGCCAATGAATTTATGCTGCCCCACGCTTTTAAGGTATGAGCAGGCTAAACACCCTTTTTGTTGGTAAATCTATTCCATCATTTCCGACCTACAACTTAATAGTCCTATATTTTGTGTAGACGTACTTGATGTGGTGGTTTCCTCATTCCTGTGAACGCAGTTGCTGGCTGGCTAATGTGCGCTCAGTATATGTATGTGGGCCGACGTGTGTATGCTACATGATGAGGGTAATAATTATTTGTATTTTCAGGCTGTATAGGCGCAGATACAGCCTGAAAATACAAATAATTATTACCCTTGTGTGTCGTGTCATCATCACATACCGCAATATACTGAGCACACATTAGGAACAAACACATCATTCAAATTATGTAACGTTAGCGCACCCACCACATCAAGTACGTCTACACAAAATATAGGACTATTAAGTTGTAGGTCGGAAATGATGGAATAGATTTACCAACAAAAAGGGTGTTTAGCCTGCTCATACCTTAAAAGCGTGTGGCAGCATAAATTCATTGGCTCTGCTAGTATAATGTGCAGCTCCATTCAAACTGACGAGAACAAACGTGAACTTTCAACTTTCAAGTCTCAAGTGACTTCCTCTACATACTCCTGGGTCCTAATGTCCCCCAGGTTACATGTATATGGCGTGTCAAACGAGACTCTTTTTCTTTTTATTATAAACAATGTTTATTGGTTGTTGCTTTGTTTGTGTTAATAAAATTGCATTTATCTAACCCTAATTCTGTCACTGTTTTATGTCACAAAGAAGGGTGGATCCGAAAGCTGTCTACAACATTTGTAACGTGATGAAAAAGTCAACAAATATTTAACAAACTATTAGACATTTGTTAATGATGAATGAATGGACTTCCGGTATGGTGAGCAGTGAGTAGGACGCGTTTTTCCCTCTCTCCCTCATGTTTTTTTAATTACTACGTTTTAAGACTCCAAAACCTCACAATTCTTGTTTATATGCCAACATCGATATAGCTAACTAAGTATTTATCGTCGCAAAGATGACATCCAAGACTCCAAGATCAAAACGGGGCGATGTTCCGAACGAGGAAGAGTCTGACGATACTTTTAGCAAGGCCTGGCTGGCCGCCCTGCTTGATAGCCACAAAGAGGCTATGACCACCGAGTTCAGAAAAGCCATTACCGCTTTGGAAGATAAACTTGACCAAATGAAAACGGACGTGGCCGACAATGCACAGCGGGTCGATTCCCTGGAGGAGAATGCAGAATCTGTAAGCGAAAGACTTACGTCGCTGGAGGCTACATGTGCGGATCTGAGGGCCGGCCATGCGGTGCTAAAGGCTAAGGCTGAGGACCTCGAGGCTCGAGGGCGACGTAACAACCTTCGGATCATTGGACTACCAGAGCAGAATACGCTTCACGTCTGTTGGGGATGCCGAAGCGTACCTCAAGGCTAAGTTAGCCTAGCGTGGATGGCTACCCAACGTATACCCAGTGGTAAGCTAATCTGACGCCGGGAGCAATGAACAATGAACAATGAATGTAGAATGCAAGACTGAATTTATAGACATTGGTTGGGCTACATTGATCGACTGCGTTAGACCTGATATTTAGACCTCATGGGGGGATGCTATTGACATTAAGCGGACTGGCTTCTGAAACTGAACTCTATGCTTCCAAAACAGCCGACGCGGATTATATTTTGCCCGTATTTCTAACGCCTTTTAGCTTTTTTTCATTATTCTTTGATAGCCCTTATCTTACATATGTCTCTCTCTCATTCAAACTGTAGGCGTTTCCTCTGTTTAGGGGCTGCTAAATAAGCAGAAGGGATCGGTTTGATAGGACAATGAAGGTTCTATATGTACGTGTTAAGAGTACTCAATGCGCAGTGACTGGGTCTGAATTTACTAGGCCATTTACCTAGGCCCAACGGACACTCGGGGACAGCTGAAAGTGTTCGGCTGAACTTGTGGACCTTGGCTATATTATTATAGTGCGCAGTCACTATAGATTGTCCGCCAATGCCTCAGAAGGGGACTATTGTTATTTCAATCGGAGGGACTCCTTCAAAAGGAACCATATGCCAACCAGGTTGCTATAGCCATGACCTTGTGAATGATTACGTGCCGTTTTCTTCTGCTCCCTATTTTGTATTTTTTGTTTTTGCCCCCCCCCCCCCCTTTCTTTTTTTTATTATTTCAATTTTTTTTTTATATATGTATATAATCTTTTTCCTTTTTTCTTATCTTAATTTGTCTTTTCTTTTGTATGTATTTACTTATATACATATGACTCTCTATGCAGGGTGAGCATATTCAGGGTGAACATGCTCCTCTTAATATTTGAATGTCTCAATACACATAAACCGGATAGTACCTATTGGGTAGTGGGGGTTGTGTATGCAGGTTTCAAGAAGCACCTAAGGTAGTGACTGAACCAATTCAATTTGCACACGCTTCTTTTTACTGTCTTAAGGTATAGGTCTCTGACACTGCCGAATGTGACTAACCATATTACCTCCCTATACATATTTTAGGTACATTGTGAGGTCCCTGAATTGTGTAACCCCTGAAGCTGCATATACCTCATGTTTATTAATATTTTACTCTTTAAATGTATGTATATCATTTTTAGTTTTTTAAATAGGCAGAAGGAGAAAGGGGGGAAGAGAAGAGAGGAGAGTGGCACCTCTTTTTCAACTATGTTTTGGTTTTGCAATCTCGATATCCCTAGTGGGCTTGGTAGCAGGGGCTAAAGACACTCTCCCCGAGCTGCTGTAAGTTGGAGGCGGGCTTTGCCCAGGTCCACGGAATTATAGGCTGACCTACACACACTGTAACGCCTCGGTTTACTTGTCCACTCCTAACTTTCTATGGTCCACACTCCTTATTGGGAGTCATTGGTAGCGCTTTTATGTCTAATCTCTAATGGATAAGCCCCGAGTTGTGTTGCAAGTATCTTTCATTTTTATCCCAGTCTTTTAATTTTTTAATTTAAGCATCCCTTTTGTTGTTTTGGCTTTTCTTTCTTATTTCTCTGGCAGTTCGAATGTTCTTTTAACACAATTTAAAGGTTTATACGTAACCATATTGGAGGCTTTTCGAAATTGATGGGAGAGAGGGGGGAAAAGGGGAGTGAGGATGAAGTCCCCACCGGAAGGAAAGTACCTTGAGAGATACAGAGGCTGTTGCTGTTCCCATAGGGACCAAGGGATGTACCCACGGGTGAGTATGGTTGTGTATGGTTGTGTGGGTGTATGTGTGTGCGTCAACTCCCCCCCCCCCTCCCCCCTTTTCTCTATCCCCCTCTACCTTTCTCCTCTCTTCTAATGTTTTATCTTCTCAAATCAGGTATGTACTGTATATACTTGACAGAACATGGCAGTGACGGGCAGGAACATCCGTTTCGTCTCATGGAATGTCAAAGGGATGAATAGCTCTATCAAGGCTAATAAGGTACTTAACCATCTACGACACCTCAAGGGTGACCTTTGTTTTTTACAGGAGACACACATCTGCACCTCAGATATCCCCCGCATTAAGAGAGCATGGATGGGACACGTTTTTCATTCTAAATTATCAGCAAAAGCCAGGGGAGCTGCAATCATTATACATAGGGATGTACCCTTCGAGCCTGCCACCATTCTAACTGATCTTGACGGACGATATGTTATAGTGTCGGGCAGGCTGCAAAACATTACAGTGGTTTTGGCCTCAATATATGCGCCAAATTGGGACAATGATAAATTTGTGTCTAACTTATTTTCCTCGATACCTAACCTTAATGATCATCACATAATTATCGGAGGAGACTTTAACCAGGTCCAAAACATAGAATTGGATAGGTCCTCGGATAGACGAACTACCATCTCCAAAGCAGCGAACATCCTGAAATTTCATATGGAACAAGTTGGCTTTATAGACCCTTGGAGAGCAACATTTCCTACCGATAAACTTTTCTCCTTCTTCTCCCATGTCCACAACACGTATTCGAGGATAGACTTCTTTTTGCTAGATGAAAAACTACTACATAATGTAGTCGCTACTAAGTACCATAGTATAGTCATTTCGATCATGCCCCGACATCCATTGAAATTAACTTCCCCCAGGGTAGAACACCCTCTAAATTTTGGAGATTCAATTCCCACTTACTATCTGAACCTGAATTTAAGGATTTTATCCATGCACAAATAAAAGTCTTCTTTGAGATAAACGACACACCTGAAGTTGGCAGTGACATGCTCTGAGAGGCCTTTAAGGCATATCTCCGCGGACAGGCCATCTCCTTTACCTCTCATTTTGGGAAGCAGGAACAATCCAAATTAACGGATATATCAGATGAGATTAAACGATTGGACATCCAGTATTCATCTAAACCAACTCCTGCTCTATACAAGAAACGACTCCAGCTCCAATCACAATATGATTTGCTCTCAACTAGTAAGATCGAGAGACTACTCTTGCACACCAAGCAACGTTTTTTCGAACAGGGGGATAAGGCCGGAATTACTTGCGTACCAAGCACTAGTGGTGAGTGCCTCTAGACTGATTCCCAGGATAAAATCCAAATTAGGTGTCACTACAACATACCCTACGAAAATTTCTGAAATTATTAATTATTATATGACTATTATTCCAAACTTTACACGTCGGAATGTTCACAGCAGGACTGGGATCGCCCAAACCCCCTCAAGTCTCTCAAGTACCCTCAGGCGAATAAAGCGGAAGCTGAAGAGTTAGGCACGCCTATAACCATCTCGGAAGTGACTGAGGCAATCAAATCTTTACAAAGTGATAAATCACCTGGGCCAGATGGCTATACTACAGAATTTTATAAAACGTACTCCGTGTTGGTTGCTCCTTTCCTACTGAGAGTATATAATGACTCCCTTCTAAAGGGCCAAATGCCACCCACGCTATCAGAGGCGTCATTATCCCTACTGCTCAAAAAAGGTAAAGACCTTCTCCTTTGTAGCAGTTACAGACCAATCTCCCTCCTTAATGTGGATTGTAAAATATTGGGTAAGGTCCTTTCATGCCGTCTTCAGAAGGTGGTCCCGTTCCTGATAGACCCGGATCAGACGGGTTTCATCATGGACAGGCAATCCTTCTTTAACACCAGGAGGCTGCTAAATATCCTTTTCACAACCACGACTGGCGTGCCAGAAATGGTACTCTCCCTAGATGCTGAGAAAGCGTTTGACAGAGTGGAATGGAGGTACCTGTTCTATACTCTTGAGAAATTCGGTTTGGGACCGGGTTTTATTTCATGGATAAGACTCCTATACTCGTCCCCGGTGGCCTCGTCAATGTGAATGGTACCAAGTCGGGCCAGTTTGCGCTCTATCGCGGTACTCGTCAAGGATGCCCGCTTTCTCCCTTGCTCTACGCGCTCGCCGCAGAACCCTTAGCCATTTGGCTTCGCAGTGAGGTTAGATTTGAGGGGATTGAGAGGTTTGGCCTGGTTCATAAACTCTCATTGTATGCCGACGATCTCCTACTTTATGTCTCCAGTCTGTCATCATCCATCCCTGTTATCCTTGATATTCTAGAACAACATAGGCAGCTCTCTGGATACAAACTCAATCTCCAGAAAAGTGAATATTTACCGGTTAATGCGTCTGCGGAACGGCTTCCTCAATCGCTTTTCCCCTTTAAAAGGGCCACGGAAGGATTCACATATCTAGGGATTTTTATGGCCAAATCACCGACGGAACTCTTCGCAAAGAATTTCCGTCCTCTGCTGGAGCGCTTTAAGCTAGATCTGACGAGATGGTCCTCTCTCCCCCTCTCGCTTCTGGGAAGGGTTAACCTGATAAAGATGGTGGTCTTACCCCGATTTCTATACGCTTTTCAGCATATACCAATATTTATTAATAAAGCCTTTTTCACTTCGATTGATCAACTCATAGGTTCATTCCTGTGGGGTAACAAAAGAGCACGTATTAAGAGGACAATTATGCAACTTCCCAAATCGGAAGGGGGTCTGGCTTTGCCTAATCTTCGCTATTACTACTGGGCATGTAATATAAACAAACTCCTTTATTGGAGGACCAGGAGGGAGGAAGAAGACCAACCCCAATGGGCTTGGATGGAAGTCTCCTCTTCGAAGTACTCACTCTGGTCTGTGGCAACATCCCAATTACCCATTTCGGTCCCTATTAAACAGGTGGCTCAGAACCAAATTGTGACGGAAACTTTGAAAATCTGGAGTCAGTTTAGGAAACAATTGGGCCTGCACGCTCCGTCAGGACTAGCTCCAATCTCTCGTAATCACCTATTCTTGCCATCCTGCTCTGATCCTGTATTCAGAAACTGGGCAAACAAAAGTTTGCTAACCATTAATGACTTCTACTCCAGAGGTGTGTTCTCGTCGTTTGCAGAATTGTCGAAAAAATGTGGTCTCCCAAATTCCCACCTTTTCCGTTTTTTTCAGATCAGACATTTTGTTCAGAACCAATTCCCACAATTCCCTGGCCGTCCTCCAGACTCTAAGACTGACCCTCTCCTATCGCTCGGTACCGGGTGGAAAGGGCTCGTCTCAATTTTATATGATAAAATATTTTGGATTAACCCAACTTGCTTAGACTCCCTGAAAGCCAAATGGGACGAGGATCTGGGAATTGTCATTACAGATGAACAAAGGGATCATATACTAGACCTGGTACACACTTCCTCTATATGTGCAAGACACAGTTTGCTGCAGTGTAGGATACTGCATAGAGTTCACTACACCAATGCGAGGTTAGCAAAGATATATCCGGATAGAACGGATGCGAGTAATAGATGTAAACAATCTCCAGCCGATTATATGCACATGTTCTGGACGTGCCCCAAACTCACAGAGTTTTGGACTACAATATTCGATACACTGAGTAGGGTCCTGGGAGTGGCGTTAGACCCAGATCCACTCACTGCCTTTTTCGGAATCCCGAATACCCCTACGATAATATCTAGGGCTGCAAAACGAGTTGTGGCGTTTACTACCCTCCTTCCTAGGAGACTTATTCTCTTTAAGTGGATACACCCTTCCCCACCAACTCACAACAGATGGATACATGAGATACTACATTGCGTTAAGCTTGAGCGAATCAGACTCTCCCTAAAGGGCTCCCTTGAAACATTCCAAGTGACCTGGCAACCATTTCTGCAACACATCGATACCTTGACTATCAACGAAGAGACTTAGAAAGGATAGAGCTTTACACCTCTAACTACACTTCCTTATTTTTTATCGTTATTTTATTCCTATTTTCTAATCCCCCCCCCCTCCCTGTCCTGGTATGAATGGGTGTGAATGAGACCCCCGGGGGCTGGGTGGGTAACTGGGGGAGGGAGAGGGGAACGGGAGATGCAGCTGCGGAAGTAGACTACTCAAGAATTACCACATAATATGGGCAGGGGTAGGGAAAGGAGTGAAATAACCTCATTGATGAAGTTCTTCCACAGCCACAGCCGTGCTGGAGAGTTTTCTTTTTGTGTTTTTTAGTTCTTTCTTTGCTTCTTTGTATCTAAATATTTGTGCATAATACAGATAGGTCTGATTGATACTATTACTGTTTTTTGTTTTTCTTTCCCAGTAGCAACTATGCTGTATGTTTGGATGTTTTGCAGATGTGTCTTCAAAAACCTCGATGTGGGGGGGCTGGGGTGGGTATGAAGGAGGGGAAGGGGAAATGAAAGGGGAAGAAAAGATGAAAAGATGGAGAATATATAATACTGACGAATGTAAATGTACATACTACTTTTCCTGTAATAAAGAAATTAAACAAAAAATGATGAATGAATGATGAATAGTCTTCACTTCAGATTAGGGCACACAATAGCATCTGCAAATGATTTATAGATGTTTTATGAATGTCTTAACAAATAATTTGTTAAACATGAAAATACAAGTCTGGTAATTGCTTTGAGTGTATTCATAAAAGTCCACAAACTATTAGACATTTGTTAATGATGAATAGGCTTCACTTTAGGTTAGGGCACACAATAGCATCTGCAAACGATTTATAGATGTTTTATGAATGTCTTAACAAACCATTTGTTGAACATGAACAAATAAATGGAGGTACAGTATAGTTGTTTTTTCATATCCATTTTTCAAAGGACCTACAAATGTGTTACTATACATTAAACAACATTATTTAATGATGAACAAATCAAGTACAAACAATGTTGATAATGAGTTATAAATAATGTAGAACTAATTTGTAAATGTTATACAAATATAGTTATAAATGATTTAATAATAATTTACGAATGTAGCCTATATAAATGATTTGTTCATGATTAGTTCATTATCTACAAATACCTTATAAAGGTCTTATAACTGAGTGTTATTATAAAGTGTTACCATCTTGTCAACAACTGTTGTCTGAAATTGCGTTACTAGAAATGTAATTAAACACAATGCTATCCAAGGAACTACTTTAGCAAGCTACTATTTCCTTAAAGGGATATTTCACTTTAGAAGAACTCGTCAAGTTTCAGCAGTCTTACCTCTATGTAAGGCCAGCAGTATGTAACAACCCGCCCCCTTCTTTATAAAAACTATAAATGTGTGAGTACTTTCTCTCTTTGAGTGTAATTTAGTGGTTGGCTCTACATGGTTCTCATTTCATTAGGTCCTCTCCCACTAAATGGCCTGTTTGAGTTGTTATACCCAAATTAGCTTTATTCTATAGTTGTGTTCTCAGTTCTGAAACAGAAAATGTACCCAGGGGAATGTTATATTTGATGGTAAGAATGACACTGAGAGTTCCCGGGATAATGTTCTGAGTATACTGTCTTCCGTTTTAGATCTAGAAGATCTAGTTTCAGATATAGAATGAAGCTCATTTGGGTATAAAAATGCAAACATTCTGTGGGTCCATAACTCAGTCTCCCAGTCATTGTCTATGGAGCAGTTCCAGACTATATCTGATGACATCACACATTTGGGTCTTACTTCTCAGATTGGTAAAACATTATTTTACTGTTAGATTAACTGGCATTGCCTGAGAAGCTACCTTGCGTGGCCCGTTGCTCTTGAGTTCGAAGACGTCCATGGTGTAGTTTACCCTGCGGCCATAGTGGTCAAACTGGATGTTTCCTGTGAGGCCCTGGATACGTACCTGAGCAGAGAAGAAAAACAACATGAGATACTAGGACTGATGGATACGTACCTGAGCAGAGAAGAACAAGACTGATAACATTTAATTTAATTTCAGAATTAGTTCAATCACTGGAAATCATTGAGGGTGTCCCTTGTTTATGATGCTGAACTGACAGAAAACATTACAAACAAACAAAATCAGTGGAAATAATCTATAAAATATAATAAATTAAAATATAATCAGTTAGGACATAGTTCAAATAACCAGTTAAACGTAGTTCAAATAATCAGTTGAAGACAATTACATACTGAAACAGGAAGGCTTAAGTTCATATTTTTAAAATGACCATAAGTTATAAACGTGGTGATTATTAGAACAGTTTGTTCCAGGGTGTTAGGGGTAGTTAATTTGGGTCAGGGTTAGTTAGGTTAAAGTTAGGGGTAGTTCATTAGGGTCAGGGTTAGTTAGCTAGAGTTAGGAGTAGTTCATTAGGGTCTGGGTTAGTTACAGTTATATAGTCGTACTGGCGAATCGCGGCCTGCTCTTCGCCATCGAGATATACCTCATCTCCAGTACCTAGTGTACTCCATCAACGAATAAAACAAATACACCCAGCACCTGCCAGGCCCCGCCCTAGTGACGTAATATATAGCACTAGGCGTGGTCACCACTCGCTCTTCCTCTATTTTCGTTTCCATCATGGCGGATGCTTGCACCCTGTGAAACTAGTTGTAATGAAAAATTTAGAGAAATTACGCAATGTTGAGTGTTTACCGGAGATTTGCCAACCCCTGGAATCTTCGGCATGTTCTGACGGCGCTCGTATGGGTTCTGCGACTCTGAAGCGGGATGCATTTTGATGCATCTCAGCGTCGAGTCTGTAGTCTCCTCGTTTTGTTGACAGCAGACAGAGGGACGGCGTGTGAGGTGTAGCTATCGAGCTACCTCACACAAGGTAGGATCTGCGCCACTAGGCATTAACGCTGGTGTTAGTAATGCTGCTTGTTGTTTTGTTAGACAACCGAGTTGTATATCGGCGCCAGGGGCAGGATGTTTGGGTAAATGTCCCTCTGAGTTGGACGTTTCCCAGGCTGTCCTGGAGCGCGCTGCTAATACTAAATTCTATAATGCTGGGTCACTGTTCTACTGTCCCCCGCTGTGGGATGTCACTAGGCATGACAATGCTGGCGTTTGTGATGTTGCTCGAGTTGTCCCGGGAGACAACCGAGTTGTGTATTGGCGCAAGCGACGGGATATCTGGGTAAACGTTGTTGTTTTCCCCGTTATCCTGGAACGCGCAGCTAACGCTATGCTATGTTGGGCTACTGTTTCTGTTTTGTCTCCCTGCTGCGGGAATGTCTGTCTACACTACAGTCTTCCCTCCTCTTAACCATTCATGCTGACGGTCAATCGGTGTCTACTGTGGGAGTATTGCAGGGGGGCTTTGTTTACCTTTTTCATGGGTAAATGGGCTGAGGTCTAGGGCTGGTGTGCTGTTTGTGAATATTATGAATGAATGCGGGACTGGTTCTCTGGTCCGCATCCCTTTAACATTGTGTGCATGGGCTAGCCCATTCTACAGTATATTGGTGGTGTTAGTTCATTTATTCATTAACCCCTTCATGGTGCACACCACAGTGGAGGTTGCTGGTTGCAACCACCACTGGTGCTCCGTGTTAGCATCAGTCCTTTGCTTTTGACATGTTGAAACAGTGCCCCGCCCGGCCGACGCCATGAGGTGGGTCGGCCCGGCGAGTGGCTGGTGGGCTGTTAAAGCCTGTACCGCCACGGTATGGAGTTGGCAGCGATTAGTAACTGTGTTCGAATTGCTGTTTTTTCTGTCAAAAATGGTGTCTGGTGGCGGGGCCTTGAGGGCCAGCCGACGTCGACACATTGCGCGAGGTTGTTGACGTTATTAGCTTTGACCTAGCCGCAAGCTATAACCGCTCAGGGCTCCCCTCTCCTCAGAGGATCTTGGTCTTCCGCTGGAGAGCGGGCGGTATTTGTCCTAGGCCCCACACCGCCTCACACCGCGCAGCCAGAGGTGAGAGCGCGGCCTCGTCAGCGGCTATGGCGAGGCCCTCGACAGGCGGCCATGTTTTCCCCCGCCAGAGGTATCCTGGGCGTTGAATCGACAGGTGTCCACAAGGCCGACAGCCTTGGCGGCCGAGGGATCGGCCATGTTGGATGAGCTCGGCGTGGAATATACAAGCCATCGCCGTCCTGCCTCGAGCAGCCCGCTCTCCGATCACTCCCTCCCCCAACATCAGCGGAAAAGGGGCTCTGATTTGTTTCCTTTGGCTGCGGGCTGCGAGCCTTCGTTGAAGCGCATGCGGCCCCACGTTTCGCTTCTCATGGGGACAGGGGCTGACACCCAGTTGATGGCTGAGCCTGGGTCTGTCCATGAGAATGTTGTGCTGTCAAGCGGCTCCCACACCATAAGCTGTGTTTGGTTGAGCCTGGTGTTACGTCTGTCAACTACAAGTGTTGTCAGCAGGGGGGCTCGAAACCTTTTTGAGGCACACAGTGCGGGCTTCCCCGACCTCGCCTTCGCCAGGCCGGGTATCATGTTGGTGCCTCCCACTCCTGAAATATTGGCAGTGGTCTCGCAGGCGCGTGTGATTTGGGTGGTAGTAATATCACTGCAGGGCTACGGTGTGTAGGAACCCATGGGGGCCTCACACCTTGCATGTCCGGCTGCAGAACAACTCCTCAGCATGTTCTGGAGGGGTGTTCAGTGGGGGAGCTTTTGTCACCTAGACTGATGTCAGCTTCCCCCGTATCAAACCGGCCCTTTCTGTCGGGGTCCCCCCTTGGGTGCGATTGCCTCGTAGTAGTGTCAGGGTCAGATGTCCCGACACGGAACGCTCTGCTCGCACGGGTCCAGGGTTGGCTACGCACACCGGGCCGCCTATCTACAGTTCCTAGCGGACCTGCGCCACATGGCGGCGGGTGCGTTGGGAGTGTCATCACATATGGCTACAGCAGTACCATATGTCGAGGTGGATGGAGAGAACGCTGAGGCGGGGACTTGTATTTACACAACCCCACCCATTTTCGGGTTTGGTACAGACCCTATTGTAAGGGTCACCAGCAGTGACAGCTCTGGTCAACGAGATCCAATCTCTGTGGACGAAGCAAGCCATCGTCGTGGCGTTTTCCTCCCGGTGTTCTCTGGTGCCTGATAAATCGGGAGGGGGGGTGTCAGACCCATGCTGGACCTGTCCCATGGGAAGGTTCAGCATTTTTTGGATCGTCTCCTACCTGTTGAACACTGTCAGGTAGGGAACTGGTTCTCCTTCATAGACCTGTAGGATGCGTATTCGCATCCCCGATCTTCCATCCTAGGGCTTACCTACGCTTCCTTTGCAGGGTTAGCGTATGAGTACCAGAGGCTGCCGTTCGGCTTTTCTCTGGCTCCCCGCATCTTCACCAAGTGCGTGGAGGCCGCACTGGGGCCTCTGCGTCGTCAGGGGTTACGAAGTGTATTCTGCACTGACGACGTTCTGGTCCTTGGCGGTCAAGGTGTATCGTCAGGTCTCATACCAGGCAGGTTTCCTACCAGCCTGGGGTTGCTGTAGACTGGAAGTAGAGTACTCCTCTTCCCAGTCAATGGGTGGAGTGCTATGGGCATCCCTCTCAGAGCGTGTTGTCGACACTCTCGGGAGGTTCCGTCCTAGGACGGTTACGGCGCTGTCCGTGATACGCCTGCTCGGTATGATGGCATCTGCTCATTCCGTGGTCCCTTTTGGCCTCCTCTTCACCCCAGGAGGAGGTTACGGAGGTGGTTCTTTTCCAGTATGGAAATAGACCCGGTGAGAGGCAAGTGGAAGCGGCTAAGGTTCCCGTGTCAGTACTGGGGGACCTCGTCCCCTGGGGAGGGCCTGGGGTCCTCACCAGGGGGGTCCCCATGGGAAGTAGGCTGTCACACGTCACGTTTTTTACCGATGCCTCCCTCGCTGGAGACCCGTCAGGCCAACGCAGTAGGGGGCAGCTGGCAAGCCATGCTGCCCGGTCTGCGCTACGTTCAATGTGTTGGTATTGAAAGCGGTCCTTCTGGTCCTCAAACGGTGTTTGATCAGGACGGACAATACGACGTCAGCGTCGTATATCGACAGACAGGGAGGAGTACGCTCCCCCCGTCTGCACCGGGCAGCGGGCGGCTGGCTATGGGCGTTCTCCATCTGCGCGGCCTGAGGGCTCTCCACATCCCCGGCAGGGTGAATGTGGGTACAGGTGTGATGTCGCGGGGCGGTCCTCACCCTGAGGGGGGGCGGATTACGTCCGGACATAGTCAGGCAGGTCTGGGACCGATGCCGTGCCGCCTGGGATTCTTCCCCCATACATCTGTTAGGTCAGTTGTTGGGGCGGGTACGTTGAGGAGCGCAGGTCCTTGATCCTGATTGCGCCGGACCGGGACGCAGCTGTGTGGTTCCAGGTCCTGATCCAGCTCTTGGTATCCCCGTCATGGCCTGTTCCTTGGTCATCGCGGGCCCTCTCTCAAGCGCACGGGTCTTTGTGTTAGTTCCCTGTGCTGGGCCAGCCGCTGATGGTTTGGCTGGTGAGAGGGTGAGTCTGGAGAGGATGGATCCTTCTGTGGTTGGTACCATCCGGAACGAGCATGCTCCCTCCACTATCGCGGGTTACGCGGGTAGGTGGCATATTTTCCAAGAGTGGTGTAAGGCCACCCTCTTGTGAAGCGTTTACTGCTTGGCGCTCGGCGCCTTAAGCCGGTGAAACATTCTCTGGCTCCGAGTTGGGATCTTCAATTGGTCCTCGGTCGGTTGTCCGAGGCCCCGTTTGAGCCTCTTGAGCAAGGCCTTTGGGACTGCGTTCCTGCTGGCCGTCACCTCCGCTAAGCACGTGGGTGAGCTCTGTGCTCTCTCGGTGCGGCCTGAGTGTCTGTCTATTCGTTTCGATAGCGGTGCCACTCTGAGGCCTAATCCAGTCTTCGTGCTAAAGAATATCCGGAGCTTTGGTGGCTACGTGGCGTAGTGGGCAAGGCGCTCGCCACGAAATCTGGAGACGATGGGCTTGCCTGTTCGAGCCCAGCGCTCCACATTTGCTTTCAGTTTAGCTGGTCGTCCGTACTAATACACATTGGCCGTATTAGGGGGTGGGAAACTGATGGGTGGGGATCGGGCGTTGTGGACAGCGACTCCTACAGGTCAGTTGGTGCACCTGCGCAGTAGAATCAGGAAGTGTCGGGGGCAGCGTGAGCCTCCCACGCGTTACTCCTCGCCACTGAGAGATCGAGCTGCGCAGGTGAAAAGATGCGACTGCTGTTACCTCAAGTACCGGAGGGGACTTGTGCTATGTATGACTTAGTCCACATTGCAGCCGGCTTGTGGGAGGCAAGAAACAGCGTTCGTGACAGGGGAGGGTTTCGAACAAGGCCAAGTTGTGTATGTGTGATCCCGACACCCTGTTGTAAGACACAGAAAATCTGATAGAGAGAGAGAGCGGCATGAGCCGCGGTACTTTTTCATACGAGCATTACTGCAGACCAACACAATAGTGTTGCGGCTCAATATCACTGTTTAAGCAACAGAGCACACAACTAACCTCTACCTTTATGTGAAGATTCAGGTCGAGGCAGAAAAAACCTTTTTCAACCGAGTGTAGGCTGCAGGCCTTGCTTAAGCTCTAACATGAATGTAGCGTGTAGGGGGGACCACAGAGGGAAAAAGTCAATTATTTTTAGCGACGCCTGCCACGAGCCGCTCGGGACTTGCCACCCCGGAGGGACGGTAAACGATCGGCGGCTGGTCATGATGATCCCTACCGTCACCTCCGGGCGTAGATGGGCCGGCTGCAGTGGCGGAGGCGCCCTCTCTCCTCCTGGCCTTCTTCGCCGAAGGTCCAGCAGTGGCGGTGGTAGCAGCGGCGGCTACGGCGGCGGAACCCCGACGACGAGCCTGCCGTCTGACTCCACCGGCGACATCGGGCGGGGGGAAATGAGGCTGGAGCACGGAACGCTCCTCCTGCATCTCCCTGCAGGTTGAGGTCATCAGCTGCAGTGCCGACCCGAATAGTCCAGCATCGGAGAGGGGTGCCGTCAGAAGTGGAGTCCTCTTCTTCTCCGGCACACGCGCCTGCTCCAGCCAAAGGTGGCGCTGGATTAGAGTGGCCAGGGCATGCACTTTCCCAGCGGCTATAGCTTGCGGCTGAATCAGATGCAGGATGGCTCCTGCCGACTGGGCGAGCTGATCATGTTGCAAATCAGTCAGCTCCGTACCACCCGTCAGTATCCCGGACATGAATCTCGCCAGCTGCGCGATGTTAGAAGTGGCAGCCAGAGATTGCGTCGCGGAGATAAATGACTGGTCACTCCAAAAAGCCAACCGCCTCGCCGATTTCCCTTGGGGAACCGGCTTCCGTAACGGCTCCCACACCACCTCAGGACAAAGGAGCGCCACCATCGGCCTATCAAGCCGAGGCACGCCCTCCTTCATGCCTTCTACCAAACCCACCACCCTTGTGACTTGCACGTAGGCGGGGGTAAGGCCCATGATGTGGGAGACCACCTGTCCCTGATGGACGTAGGCCTCCATTGAGGGGAAAAATGGATGTCCACCCCTCTCACCGGACGGCGTTGCCATAGATGACCTATCGTCAGGAATAGGAACAGGCAGTGGCTGCGGCAGCGGCACGCCGTTTGCGACTGCCGCCGCCGCCATGAGCTCGGGGAACAAAGCATGCAGTTCCCCCTGCATACTTTCCCCCACCGAGCTCGCGTCCCTCACATGCAGCAGACTACTGGTTAAGGAGCCACATTCTGATGTGGCTGATAGCAGGGCATCCCGCCGCCGAGTCGGAGGTTCTAACCCAACATCTGCGTACGAGGAATCCCAAGGAGACATCTCACCCCCCTCCAGTGTTACCTGGACAGGCGGGGGACATGTCTCCACCGGGGCTTCGAACAAGAACCCGTCCGCTTCTACCATGTAGTCCTCGTGTAGTACCATGTGTTTCCATCGGCCATGGAGAATCAGACGCATCCTCATCCGGCTCCAGCAACTCACCAAAACCAGGCCGTTCGGGTCCATCTTGCGACGGGAGCGAGCTGACGCAAAAAGTTTGCGTCTCAAATCCCCCGCAACCAGAGGAGCCGGCCGCCCAACAGCGGATGACTCCCCGGAAGCAGAGGAACCAGAGCCGGAACCAGGCCATTGCACAGGAGATGGCGCTGGTGCACCAGCTCCTTGGAGAGGCAAACTATCCATCGGACGCCTACCGGGCGTGGCTGCCGACCACGAGAGAGACCTCAACCCCGCTCCAAGACGTACGGCAGAGGCGGCAATGGAGAACCACTGGTGAAGGGTGACGTTGCGAGCGCGACCCTCCGAGGTAAACATTATGACTTAGCTTTTTTCTTTTTAAATATATGAGAGAAGAAAAAAGCTAGAAAAAATTTAAACACGTATCAACTTTCTTCAACTAAACAACCTCGTCAAGTGTGGGTATCTACCAAGGCACTTCCTTGTGGTGAAAGTGAAGAAGGAGGCGAGTAGGTGACCACACACCTGCTTATGAAGGTAAGCGGATAGGGGTGTGGCCAGACGGATGTCGGTATGTAAAGGTACATTGTGGAGTTTTTTATTCAGTGCTAGGCACAAAGTGAGGGTAGTGCAGAATGACGCTGAGCGGAAACCAGAATGAAATAGAACAACGGTTATCATAATCACCTTTTATATCAGTTTTCTTTATATAAACCACTAGGTTAATGGTTTTAAATGTTTTTTTATACATTAGCCACTAGGTTAATGTCTATTTGTAAATCCTGTTCCTGATAATTATGCACACGATTTTGTGTTTTTACCCTATGCACTCTGACCACACAGAGACAGTTTTCACATGTGTTTAATTGGTTTATTAATATGTCTGTATGTGTGCAACCATGATCTTAGCTCCCATTGATATTATCATGAAGACACATAGCTAACACTTAAATGTCTGATTCACAACGTGAATGACTGGAGATAAGTGCCAAGCCAAGATATGCACTAATGATTATGTTGTTTGTTTGATATCAGAGTTGAGGACCACTCATTGATATAGATATTTGAGGGGTTAAATAATAAAAGAAAATGGTGATATTCCCACATCTCTGATATCAAAATAACACACAGACCTTAAACCAGTCAAGCAAGTCATGAATCACATATGTAAATATTTCTATTTTAAGATGTTATTTCAACCACCAGATTAAGGATTCAAATTGACTTTCATTAATTAATCCGGTAAACCAATAGATTACATTGGCCAATTTTCATTATTTTCATTATTTTCTATTCATTCATTATCTGATAACCGATGGATTACAGCGATCTCATTCTTTACTTGTTCCAAATAATCCTGGTATATTATATATTGATCTCACCCACATTAAAAATAAAAAGAAGGGACTAACTGTGGAATAATATATTGAGCCCCCAACTTTCATGTAAAGACACCCCCCTACCTTTTCCTTTGTTCCCTATCCTGTGTTCCCCCCCACCCATTTGACCTATCAAATGGGCCCCCCCTCCCCCTTCACGCTATATAATCCCCCTCCTCACAAAGATTCAGCCTTCTCTACCTGAGCGATTTCAGATGATCACTTGGGCGAGAGCCTCAGCCATTTTCTCTAAACTACCATGTGTATATTTCTATCTGTCTGGCTAATAAACCTTATTAACTGGATCTCGGTTGACTGAGTACATTCTTCAGGATATCCACAATATCCCACACTGCGTTGCCTCCGGCTTGGGCCAGCTGTCATACTAACTCAATTGGCAGAGTTAGCGGGTGGAAGTCGATGGGTGGAAATCTGGACGTTGTGGACAGCGACTCCTACAGGTCGGTTGGGGACGCCTGCACAGCAGAGTCAGGAAATGGCGGGGGTAGTGTGAGCCTCCCACACGTTACACCTCGCCAATGAGATTCCGCGCTGGCAGGTGAAAATATGTGACAGGCTGCCTCCTCGTGTATCGGAGGGGACACGTGATGCAAGGCTTCTATCCTCCCTACAACCGGCCAGTGGGGGGCATATGCGAGCAACGTTCAAGACAGGGGAGGGGAGAATTGGCACAATGGAATTGGGATGGGAGAAAAATAGAAAAAGAGGAGAAAAAGTGGATACAAAAATATATATATATATGAAAGACAATCACGGAAAAGACTGAACTGCATTAAATTTGGATTGGAGAAGAGTATTGCCTGTTGTCTGGACAGACGTAGGATTTGAGGGAGATAGGCTGGACTGTGCTGTAGCCTGACACACACACGTACACACAGACTGGAGCATCACACACATAGAGACTGATGCGTCACCCACAGAGACTGGAGCATCCATCGCTCATTAGAATTCTATAGAAGAAATGTTCCCTGCCATCCGAAGACATCATTAAGAAACTGAAGTAATACGTTTACATTTAAATAAGTGATTGATTACCATATTTTGTGTTTTGAAGTGAATATTTCTTATGTGGAGTTTATTGAACTTTGTTTACAATTATAACAAGTGGAATATGGACTGAAAGAAAACAAACCCTGAAAATAGTTTCAAAGACTTTATAAGAGAGGGTTTTGTTAAGTGAACTGTTATATTGTGAATCAATTTTGAATTGGAGATAACGGAGGTTATCCCATAACCCTAGTTATATGAGTAATAGCGAGCACTCTGCTCTATGGGAAGTCCCCTGTTGCCTAGGGCAACCTGAAAGAATTCCGCTTACACTTAATGCAGGGATGTTCACAGCATTTCACTTTCAACCAGGTATCTGATTAATTTAATGTAGCAACTAGTTCACCCAGTCCTTGTTGGACTGATAACTTTAAGTGGTTGCCTAGTGGAGATTTAGGATTCACTGACTGTAGACTGTAAGAAAAAAAGCTGCAAGAAAACTAAATGTCTGGCATCTATGGTTTCCAAATACTGTCAAATTACAGTCAAATCAAATGCATTTACAGATTACAACCTTTATTTAATGGTTAATATTTTGATAAAAGGTAATTTACTGTATTTTTATAGCATTTACACTCTACACAGTAGGAAAACAAAATAATACCGGTTTTGACCAGCAGCGACGAGGCAGCTCCATTGGGAGGGGGCGGGGCCGGGTGGGAGGGGGCGGGCTGAGGGGGCGGGGCCAGGAGAAGGGGCGTGGTTAAAACCTGCACGTTTTTTCAAATCGAAATGTTGACAGCTATGGACCTAGACCACCTCTAACTCTAACCACTAACCAGACATATTCCATGTGGCACTTTAACACTGACCTCAGAATGTGATTTTATATAATGTTTTTATGCAAGCAGATTGCAATCAGTGTGTACTACTACTAGTACTACTGTGTGTTCTGTTTACTTAGTTTACAGTATCCTGTTATAGAATAAGCCGCTGCCAGACACAGCAGAGAGAGAGAGGACAGACATGACGGAGAGGACAGACACAGCAGAGAGAGGACAGACATGGCAGAGAGAAAGGAAAGACACAGCAAACAGAAGACAGACAGAGTTCAGCGTCGTCTTTCTGGTCAGAAACAACGTCACCACATCTGTAATGCTCTCTTTGATGCATACATTGGACCATGTCTACACCAACATATACTGTAGGAGCAACAATACATTGGACCATGTCTACACCAACATATAACACCAACATAATACTGTAGGAGCAATAATACATTGGACCATGTCTACACCAACATATACTTCCTGTGTATCACTTGTGCCGCCGACTCAGATTCCCCTAGGTTAAAAAATAAATACGCAATTTAAATCAGAAAATGTTCCATATTGACTATTTCTGACAAGTTTTTTTCCATTAACTAAAAATAGACAAAAATGTCATCCGTTTTCGTCGACTAAATCTAGACAAAAACAAAAAAGACAAAATTGAGACAAAAACTGACTAAGACTAAAATGTTCAGACATTTAGTTGACTAAAACTGAAACAAAAAATAAATTAAGATGACTAAATATGATGAAAATGAAAAAGGAGCACTTGACACATGACTAAGACTAAAACTAAAATGAAAATAGCTGCCAAAATTAACACTGGCCAGGTCAAAGGTAAACACATGACCTTGTTTCTTCACAAAGCCGATCGACGCTGCGATCATACAAACGCATGTTTTATGATGGAGTTTTTCGGTAAAGTACATGTAAAATAGACGTTACCTTTGTCAAAAGATACACTACCATTATGTTTCTTCACAAAATCATCGGGGGTCGTTTTCCGATGCTGCGATCATACAAACGCATGATTTATGATGGAGTTTCAGTAAAGTAGATGTAAAATAGACATACCTTTGTTTTAGAGGTACTCCATTTCTCACTTCGAGTCCAAGTGTCTTGAATCAAAACAGGATCAATACATATAATGTTAGGTAGCCCTCATCTGTTGTCTTCTTCATCTATACTATAGTCTGCTCGGGCCAGACTACAGACGGCGCTGAATGGGTTTCCTCATCAGTCGGTTTGATTATAGTTTTTTTTAATGTTTTACCAGTAGTGCTGAGTCCAACATAGTCCAACATAGTCTGGTGGAAATGCACCTTATCGTCCATAATCATCATCCATATAATCCATTTAGTCTTTTTCATAATATCCAATAGTTTGCTCTAGGCGATCACCATTGTCGAATGTGTCCTGCTCACAGCTGCTCGCAACCTACTAGTAGAGTCCCTAGTTGTTTGGGGTCTGGGGCCACCCACACTAAGCTGGGCCATATGCATGTGCATAAGGTAGGTGCTACTGCCACCTGGTGGGATTCAATCGTCATTGCAATTTCAAGTACTTAGATGAGTCACCAAGGTCCGTGCGACTGTTTTGAATAGGACAATCGAAAAAAGGATCAAAACCCGAGAGTTCTCGGGTATGGCGGTCAACGGTTATATACGAGATATGTTGGGTTTGGCTGCCAATGAGTTAAGCCTGAGCCCTATTTTCAGAAAATCTGCATAAAAATACATAAATAAATGGAAGATTGCTCCACTTCTACAAGGTCCATTTGCATGTTCCCTGTATCTAGGGACATCTATGGATCTCAGGGAATGTATTACCAGTGTCAGAAATAATGTGTCTGTTACTGGGCTTGAGTAAATTGTGATGAACCAAAGGAGAATATCAATTATGTTTTTTTTCTTTTCTTTTTTCGTCTTTGATGGTGAATAACACTATGCTAAAGATGACCAGACATGAAACATTTAAAATCATTCAGCACCTTCTTCAGATCACATGTACAAAAAATCTAAGCAAATGAATAAAGGGAAGATGATTAAACAGGATATTTTGTAGAGACAGTACTGAATTCTGCCATCCGGACACATGCGATTTGAAATATGATTATAGAATATAGAATATCAGGCCTATAAATGACCTTATTATGGCCAAGTCGCACATCTATGGATCGGGCCAAATCTCCCCTTTCCAATGGCAGAGTCGAATCTGCATTTAGTATTACCAGGCGCCCCTGACAGGGCAGCAAAAACCATGAACTGCATTCTATTTTATGGCAATAACATTCAGATTCGTTCCACCTGTGAGATATTAAGCTTGTTCGAGATGGATTTCGGTTTGCCTCGACTAGTAGACGAGAGTAGCCGAGTGAAGCCGGGGGAGGAGTTAAAAAGGCAGGCACTGCCGATTTCACGAGAGCCTCTCGCCTAGTCTCGCATGGCAGATACGCTTTCACGTCACCACACACACATTACACACCTGTCCAGCTCATTATAATGCGATGGCCGTGTGCAAAATTAGATCAGATTCAAATGTACAGCACACCATATACTGCTATAGTGGAATATACTATTCATATACCATAATGTATACCATCTTGTTGCGCGCTCCTGGCCGCACGCACACACAACACACTGCTGAAAATATATATATGTATACTGTGTATATTGAGGCAAACCAGAATTATATATACAGTATTGAGGCAAAACAGACGACGCATGTGTGTGTGTGTGTGTGTGTGTCAGACAGCTTGAAGTTTATCATGATGATAACGCATAACATAATAAAGTTTTCAATCAATCAAACGTCTCATAACTCCCTGGCTGTCACATGGCTGGTGACTGACAACTTTTCTGAGCCAATAGGCGCTTTGCGCGACCGTAGCAAGTCGCTTCCCAGCCGGGAGCAGCCGAGTGAGAGGTACTGTGGAGCCTCGCTCTGAAGGCTGTGCGTGGCTCGCTCCCGCGAGAGTTCTGCACCTCGTCTCGTCAGATTTTCAGAGCAAGTCGGACAACATTCTAACCGTCATGCAACGCGTTTGGCGAGGCCGTAGTAAAACCTGCGCAGATCTGCGTCCGCCTATCCCATCTCGAACAAGCCTATTATCCCAAAAAAAAAGAGAACGGAAAAAGCTTGATTTTGATTGACAGGGGCTGGTGTGAGCTGGGAAGTGTAGTTTTTTTTTATTCAAAAGCCTATCGAAAGCCCTGGGTCTCTTCTCTCAAAAGACTACACTCAAGTTAGGTTGCGCCAAATCCTCGCGTCAATAAGCGACTTTTTACGACTCTATGGGCTGAGATTTCTCATATTTCACTAATAACACTTAAAATCACATTGGTAAACAAACATAGTGCTGAAAATATACACTTTGACTGCTGTTTTGACAGGGTTAGGGTCTTTACTCTGGGCTACATAAAAAAAACACAACATTAATTAATACATTCTGTAGAGATGGATTTATGGCATGATATCAATCTTGTACCGGACCACTCAGGCTTAAGAAGTTAAGTTCCAGCTGAGAGGTAGGAGCTGGAAAACATAACGGTTCCATAGCCTGAAGTCTTATCTAGTACATGTCCAAAGGTTATAACAATCTCACGGAAAATGTGTGTTTTACAAAGGTTTTTGTAATGTGTGTACCGGCGTTAATTCAGCATGACTATTCAATAGAATAGAATAGAATAGAATAGAAATACTTTTATTATTGTAAGGGCAACCTAACAAGAAATGTTGCCAGTGAGGGAATACTGGGTGAAGCTCTTTCCTACGTGTGATGCTTGTTGATAATAAAGTGATGTCTTCTCCTTGGTTACTGTTGAGAGTTTTTATTACTACTTGCGGTGTGGACAAATATAAGCATACAAAATAAACTCAAAAAGTGACTCAATGTAACTGAAAACAAACAAACGAGCACGGTAAAAAGATAGTGTGGCTTCCCTGTGATAATTACCCAAATTCCTTGCCGCTGCACACCTGTGAACCCATACATATAGATTGCACCTAAGCGCACATGAGCCCCGCCTCCTGAGCCCACTGCCTGCTAATTGGTCAACACTTTCATGATGACACGGTGCCTTCATACAGTAACATAAAGGCAGAAAATCATTAAATTGGCTACAACAATTATCCCGTGGGAAATTTGACACTGCAAATCGCTCAACATTTAAACATTTAGACAGAACAAGTCACGAATTAGAATAATAAAACAAATCAAATCAAGTTGCCTAGGACAAGAGTAGAGTAAAATAGAATAAAAATGGAATAAAATATACAGTAAATAAATACAGTAAAAATATACTGAGAGGCATCATAGCAGCATTGGGGAAGGGGGGGTACAGGTAGTAAAAACAACAAAAGCAGTGTAAACAAATAGGTCAATATAATTTACTATCTAACTAACTGAAATATATATTCACAGTATTCACAGTGTCACATAAGGGGCAGTATGCACCAGGTAGTGTTATAATTTACTATCTAACTAACTGAAATATACATTATTCACAGTATCACAGTATCCACATAAGGTGCAGTATGCCTAAGGTAGTGTTATTGTCCTCATTGGGTTCCTATTAGTCCTAGGTCAATGTCTGGCAGCAGTCGCTGCCCCCGGTTGTGGAGCCTAGAGGCCGCTAGTCGCGGCCTCCTGCCACTATGGAGCTGCCACTCTGTGCTCAGCTCAAAATAGCTTAATATCCGCTTCCATTGATTCCGAGGACTTCCCTGGCTTCTTCTACCCCTTTCTCGTTGCGATCAGCCCCCGCATGGGATAGTGTTGGCTCCAGAATTTCATTGGCTACAAAGGTGGTCAATAATTTTTGCCATCAGCAGTAACTGGTCCGTTCAGGACCCGACCAAACCAGACATGGTCACTTGTCCGAATGGCTTGTCAAATGACGCTTGTTGGATGTTTCATCTTGTAACTCGAGACTGGAAGCACGCAATAGGTTGAGTGGGGTGACGATCGAAAGGCAGCAAATTCAACTTTCCAATAATGTATTTGTTGATCGGTGAAAACGCAGCGCTAGGCCGACCGACGAGTGCAAAGTGTCGCTACGACGGGCCGTCCGATGCTTAAGTGGATAAGACATTGATGCATCAAGAACTTATGTTGATGTATGGATAGTAATGTGTGTGTGTGTGTGTGTGTGTGTGTGTGTGTGTGTGTGTG
The DNA here is from genome assembly GCF_963971535.1 of Notolepis coatsorum. Lineage (NCBI taxonomy): Eukaryota > Metazoa > Chordata > Actinopteri > Aulopiformes > Paralepididae > Notolepis > Notolepis coatsorum. The sequence continues at coordinate 196,901,431 of NC_140165.1, forward strand.
CCTAACCTGCTTCAGAGTGTGTAATGTGTGTGTTTCTAACCTGTTTTTTAGAGTGCATTCCATGTCTATTGGTGTGTGTGTGTGTGTGTGTGTGTGTGTGTGTGTGTGTGTGTGTGTGTGTGTGTGTGTGTGTGTGTGTGTGTGTGTGTGTGTGTGTGTGTGTGTGTGTGTGTGTGTGTGTGTGTGTGTGTGTCTGTGTGAGTTTCTAACCTGTTTCAGAGTGCGTTCCATGTCTATTCCTTGGTTCCAGGGAGCAGCCGGGTTGGCTAGGCAGTCACCGGCGTTACCACGACGACTGATGTCAATCTTTTGCCGCCGAAGGTGCCGGAACGCCTCAGCCATGACCAGGACACCGTCATAAGTTAAAGAGGAAGTATACTGAGAGAGAGAGAGAGAGAGAGAGAGAGAGAGAGAGAGAGAGAGAGAGAGAGAGAGAGAGAGAGAGAGAGAGAGAGAGAGAGAGAGAGAGAGAGAGAGAGAGAGAGAGAGAGAGAGAGAGAGCGTGCAGCATGAGGGAGCGGGGAGGGGAGGTACAGGGTAAAAGTAGAATGTTATAAATATAGACAATACAATTGTATCTGAATATAAAAATACGAGAAAAATAAACAGTATACACAAGGTTCAAGAGTGTCTGTACCCTAACTGGCATGATATACGTCATATGTTATAATCTGTGCAGGTTTTGGTGGTTGCAAAAAGTCAAACACACTTAGGGCGTGATCCACAAAAGGTTTGCGCTGCTTTTTCCGACGCAAATCCGGTGCATATCGCTCTGAAACTCTGTTTGGTATCCACAGAGGACGCGCAACGGGTGAAATGAGGTGGCGCATGTGTTCCGTCAGCATTTCCTCCGGTGCAATTGGCGCGTATTTAAATGAGGTAATATGGGCGCAACATGTCCCCTTTCTATGTAAATGAGCCTCGTTGAAATCTGCTCGGTATCCACAAAGGCCGGCGCCAATTGCACCAACCAGTTAATGCTACGCACCTACCGTCTTCACAGACATGGTGGTAAATAAGGGCAATCCCTAAGCACTATAAAGAGACATCATGCCAGCATCACAGGTGATCATGGCAGCAGTAATTGTTGCCAGACGCAGGCATTGTAATGCCAGGCGTGACCGTGAAATAATATTTCGAAGGAGAATATCACTCTGGATGAAAATCAAGGATGATATTGAGCCAGCCACCCAGAGATCGCATGCAATCGTATTTATTAGTTAAATATAGTTATTTAACGTTGTCGGCTTTCCCAATGTTGTCGGCGTTATTGATTGATTGATTTTGATTTTGTATCATGATGCAACTTTTATTTGCTACTTGTTTTATCATGTATTCATTATATAAAGCACTTTGAACTGCAATCCGTGTATGAAGAGCGCTATATAAAACAAAGTTATTATTATTATTATTATTATTATTATTATTATTATTATTATTATTATTATTATTATTATTATTATTATTATTATTATTATTATTATTATTATTATTAAATGAAAAATTACTTCTTTGGGTGCTGGGTTAGGTTATAATCACAATAAAGAGGTGGTGTAATATAAAATGAAATATGAAATAAGTTAAGCACAATAGAATATAATATAATTATGAAATCAAATATAGTGCAGGGCTTTACAACTTAATAAAGAGATTGAATACAATTAAATGGGATATAAATTAAATTAAATTTAGCACAATAGAATACAATTATAAGTGACAAATGTAATTGGAATAGGACATTACAAACATATGCAATGAGGAAAGATAGTGACAAAAACACAGGACGCAATGTGTCATGAAAATACGCGCAGGAGTGGTTTGTGAACAATAAACCATGCCTAGGGGTGGTCGTTAGACCCCCCTAGGCATGGTTTATTGTTCACAAATCACGACTGCAAGTGGTGTAAAGCTTTTATACAACTGCCACATTCATCCAACCTTATTGCTATACAATAAACACACATTAATCGAAGATTTATTGAAAAAACCATCCGCCAGAAAAAGTAGTTCCCACAACTACAAAAAAGACAATTTGCCTCCATGTGGAAGCAGCTCGGAAGTGCATCCAACCAACTAACACATCCAACTGTGTATTATTGGAATGATTGAGAGAAGTTGCCTCATGTGGAAGCAGCTCAGAAGTGCATCCAACCAACTAACACATCCAACTGTGTATTATTGGAATGATTGATTGAACATTTTATTACCAGATGAAGAATGGGTACAATACAGTACGGCTCAATACACACAATTGTTAAGGGGATGCAGACCTACTTTCTATAGAACTTCATTCTTAGATGCTTCTATAGAAAGTAGGTAAAACAAATTAAAAAGTTTTCTTTGCCCTATAGGAAAAAAAAGTTTTCTTCGCCCTATTTGTTTATTTATTTTTTTAGCCTAAACTTAACCAGTTGGAAACCAGGCGTACAGTAATAAAATTAGCAATCAACCAATCAATCAATTCAATAGACCATGCTCACTTAAAACAGCACAGCACTCAGCTGCTCCTCTCTCAGTCTGACTTTCCCCCGCTGTTGCAGACAGGAGTGTGTGTGTGTGTGTGTGTGTGTGTGAATGTGAATGTGTACGTGTGTGTGTGTGTGTGTGTGTGTGTGTGTGTGTGTGTGTGTGTGTGTGTGTGTGTGTGTGTGTGTGTGTGTGTGTGTGTGTGGGGGTGTGTGGCGGTGGGTGGAGACTAGAGCCAGCGCTGCAGTCAGAGGGAAGGAAAACAAAATTGAAAAGAAAATCGCAAATTAATCAATCAATCAATCCGCGATTTTTCTTTTGTTCTGTATTGACTCATGACCCATCAATTACATCATCCAACATTGTTTAAAGGACTAAGACATTCGCCGTGACAGAATCGCTTCATATTTAGTCGTTATGACGCTATCATTGTTAAAGATTATTGTCCGCCATCTTGTGATCCGGCGGAGTGATGTGATGTGATTCGGTTGTGGGCGGGTCCTAGGACCACCAGCGTGGAGTGTTCCCAATACATACGTGTAAATGGACTGTTTCAGCCAATCAGAATCGAAATTTGCAGGCCGTTGTATAAATTGTGTCTATGCCTCATTTGGGGCTTATTTTTCCACTTCCTGATATCTGCCAACAGCGCTGTCAGGAGTGCAGACTGCTCCGCGAGCCACACATAATGGGCGTGTCTGCGCTGGCATCTCATCTGCGCAATGTCCTTAGTGGATAGCTCGCAAAGACGGAGCAGAATCGGTGTGCAAACCCTGCGCAGTTAAGGGTGCAATTCCCACTGCGCAATCCATTCTTAGTGGATCCCGCCCTTAGTGGTCAGACATTCCTAATAGTTCTCAAGTTCTGCAGTCATTAGTTCCCCAGCTGTTGGCAGCAGCCAATGCCCATGGTTGTGGAGCCTGATGGCCAAGACGGTTAGTGGAGTGTCAGGGGAGTATACGTTTGTGGTTGAACATGGTCCTCATCCGGGGTAGCTCATCATAGAGGGGGTGGGAGGGGTTCTCCAGTATAGTGTCCAGCTCATCCTCCTCTCTGCCACCACCTCTAGTCTGACCAGTTCGACTCCCACTACGGAGCTAGTCTTCCTCACCAGCTTGTTCATTTCGTTAGTGTCTCTTTTTTTATCCACTTTTTCTCCTTATTTTTCTATTTTTCTCCCATCCCAATTTCGCCTTGCCAATTCTCCCTTCCCCTGTCTCGAACGTTGCTAGACTATGCCTCCCACTGGTTGGCTGCAGTGAGGACGAATCCTTGCATCACGTGTCCCCTCCGGTAGACGAGGAGGCGGCCGTCGCATCTTTTCACCTGAACAGCGCGATCTCTCAGTGGCGAGGAGTAACGCGTGGGAGGCTCACGCTGCCCCCGTTACTTCCTGATTCTGCTGTACAGGCGCACCAACCGACCTGTAGGAGTCGCTGTCCACAACGTCCAATCCCCACCCACCAGCTTTCCCACCCCTAACACTGCCAATTGTGTTAGTATGAATGACCAGCCAAGCTGGCAGCAACGCCGAGAGCTGGGCTCGAACCCAGCATCTCCTGCGTTAGTGGCGAGCGCCTTGCACACTGCGCCACTTAGCCGCCCACTTGTTAGTGTCTCTTGATGTTGATGTTACCCCCCCCCCCCCCAGCATACAACAGCAAAAAAAGAGGACACTGACTACAGGCGGGTAATATTACTGCAGCAGTCTATTGCACACATTGAAGGACCTGCATCTCCTCAGGAAAATGCTGCTATTTCCTGTAGAGGGCCTCTGTGTTGTCTGACCAGTCTAATTTGTGGTTCCGGTGTACTCCAAGGAACTTGTATGTCTCCACCATCTCCACCTCATCCCCGCAGATGGTGATGGGAGTTGGGGGGTAGCTCTCCTTGCCTCTCCGGTAGTCAACCACCAGCTCCTTGATTTTGCTGATGTTGAGTTGAAGGTGGTTGCTGTTGCTCCACTCTACAAGGCTCTCCAACAAGGCCCTGTACTCATCCTTGTTGTCATCTGTGATGTTACTTACAATGGAGGAGTCATCTGAGAACTGTAGGTGGCACATGCTCAAGTTGGAGCAGAAGTTGGAGGTGTGGCGGGTGAACAGGAAGGGTGACAGCACAGTTCCTTGAGGGGTGCCGCTTTTACTCATGAGTTTATCTGACTGGCTGCCCTACAGTCAGACAGTCTGTTGGCAAGGTAGTCAGTGATCCAGGCCATGGTTCAGATGTATCGCTGTGGCTTCTCCGCTAGCCTGCGGAGGCCAGAGTTTTGGCATTACGGACAGATTTATGGACACATATGTGACCCGGCGCGGTCTAGGCCACCATATCTCGGCGGAGAAGATTCTTTAGTAATGCCGAAAACGTTGCATGATTCAGAAATAGGTCAACATTTTGATATTGCCAATTTTGAGTGCTTTGAAATGTGTCCTTATTTTCAAAACTTAATACGACTTGTAAATGTGTGGAACACGCCAACTTTTTGGGAAATTAGCTTATTTGCCATATATCCTGGAGTTAGACAAGCAGATATATAAAAAAGATTTCTCTGTGCATGCATTAGGCTTAGGGAACAGCCGCACCGTTAGCCTAGCTTAGCGTCATTCACTCAAAGTAGGTGTGCCAGTGTAGCCTAGTTCCCAACAGTCACCCTCAATGCACTCCAAATACAACTCCAAAACATTCCTGTAAACATGTTGTGACCTGTGTATTTACCATGTGGAGAAATAATTTAAAAAAGAATATTAGACATTTTCGTTTTCTAAGCAGATATATACTCTGAACTCTTTTTGGCCGAACCACTGCTGCCAAGGCACAGTGATTTCATCACCTCAAAAGCCCTGTTGTTTTTTGAAAAACAGGGCTTTTGAGGTGATGAAATCACTGAGCCCATTCAAACATTTAAAACACTTTGGCTAGAAGTAATATCCATAATCTCATAATGAGTTTTGTTAGCTTGAACTGTAAGGAGCGTTGCCTTTTAGAAGACTTTAATTGGGGCCTGGATGATCACTGGGACACTGTCAGCAAGTTATTTGATAGTTTGGGCATCACCGTTGCATCCCCTCCTCTTTTCGTTTTGTTGTTTTACATTGTATGTTGTATTGTTGTTATTTTTGTTGTTGGGATTTTTCAGTCTTTTGTTGTTGTAAGTTGCATTGGTAAAAAAGATAATTTTAACACATTGGGCGCCGGGGGTTGTGCCCATCATTGTACCCAGTCTGCCACCGTTGAAAGCCTATGGAGATGCTTACCTTCTTTGCAGGGCTATAACTTTTTAAATGTTATTGCTATATTGACATTACTATGGCCCATTCAACATCTATTATCTATCGTTCAGGATGTGGGAACGTTATATTTTTTCATTCATACATTGTTGTGTTAATACCGTCTAGAATATAAGTATGTTTTTAAGGTTTTCTGCTGTAATTCCAAAAACGAGAGTTATAGGCCCTGACGCATATGATAGATTATCGATTGGCGTTTCTTTCCTATACACGCTATATAAAAAAATTCAAATGTATATGATCGGTATACATTATGCTTCATCATGCGTGAAGGAAAGGGGGGGGGTCGTTTATAATTCCTTGATCGTCAGTAACGGCTTTATTTAGTATGGGTTGATATGTTGAGCAGATGGTTTGCAGTGAAATGAATAAACAATCGGGCTGAAAATAACGTTATATTCCTCTTACCGTTCGCCGATGAGACTGGAGGAAAAAGATCCCAATTATTTGACATTGGGCGCCCCAGTGGCGAACCACACAACACGCTGAGCCGCGGCACGGCCGACCCGGGTTCGATTCCCGGACCCGTCGTTATTTGCAGAATGTCTTCCCCCCACTCTGTCTCCCGTTCCTCCTCTCTCTCTCTCTACTGGACTGCCCAGTAGCAAAAAGCAATAAACGCTAAAAAATAAATCTTTAAAAAAATATATTTGACGTCGACCTCCTACATCCATTTCCGGTTTGTATGGCGCAATAAACGCAGAAATCATATTGATTATTGCGTTTCGAAAGCGATCGAAATGCACTAGAGTGCTTGTCTGGATCTACGTAACAAGATATGACTGCCGGAGGGATTTCCTTGACGCACCGATCGCCACTTCCGGTTTTGGCGAGAGTGTAACTCACCCGACCATCCAATACCAGGCGGCGGTATTGAGGCGTTGCAATCTCATACAGCGTGCCGCTGCAGTCCGGAGGGAGGCTGGATGAATTATGAATGCCATGGCAAAAAAATGAAATATTGATCCCAAAAACCATTTACGCCGTTGTTGGCGTTCAACGCATGGCGGGCAATAACGACTTACGCCGTTCTTGGCGACCAATGTGTTTAAATAGCCTTTTTTTTATTTATTAATCTACAGTGATTTACAGTATAATATGTTCTTATCTCTGTGTGTACCTTGGGCGGGCTATCGGATCCAGGGTATTCTCTCTGGTCCAGTTTGTTCCAGCGCTGCATCAGTTTGATGACAATGGCTCTGCTGAAGTCCACCAACTGGAAGCCTGTTATGTTGGCTCCGCCGTGCATAAACCTCTCCAGAGAGATGTCCTTAAACAGAGAGATGTCCTTAAAACCCTAGAGGAGGAGGAGGAAGAGGAGGGGTAGGCAGAAGAAGAGGAGGAGGGGGAGGAAAAAGTATGGGGAGTAGGAGGAGGAGTAGAGGAGGATGAGTAGGAAAAGGAAGATGAGATGGGGAAGTAGGAAGAGGAGGAGGGGGAGTAGGAAGAGGAGGATGGTGAGTAGAAAGAGGAGGGAGGAGGGGGAGGAGGGAAGAGGAGGAGGGAGGAGGATGGGGGAGTAGGAGGAGGACATTGAATCCTTTAGTTACAGGAATACTAAATACTAAATAATGCACAACATGGGGCCATGCAGAGGTTTGCCTCAGTGAAGTGCATACTTTTTCGATAATGCTTTCCAAGGAAATGCAGGTCATCTCAGATAATCTCAGGTCATCTCAGGTCGTCTCAGGTCATCTCAAGTAATCACAGGTAATATCAGTTAATCTCAGGGCATCTCAGGTTGTCTCAGGTAATCTAAAATCATCTCAGGTAACCTAGAGGTAATCTCAAATCATCTCAGGTAATCTCTAACGGTAACTCTGTACCTACCTGCACCCTACCACCTGTTGTGTCATATGTTAAAGCATCTCTACATCTCTGTTAACTGCTGATTTGACCAGTACACTGAACACCTAATGTAATTTCAAATTGATTGTATGGAAACAACTGGACCCTAGTCTGCTTGTGAACACACTGAGTGATCCATCTTACCAGGTTGGCAATGATGTAGTGGTAACCTTTAACATGCTTCCCCACACTGACAGCCTGAAGACAAGAGAAAGATGGAGAGACAGAGAGAGAGAGAGATGTAGAGAGATGTAGAGACAGAGAGAGAGAGAGAGAGAGAGAGAGACGAGAGAGAGAGAGATGGAGAGAGAGAGGAGAGAGAGAGGAGAGAGAGAGAGAGAGGAGAGAGAGAGAGAGAGGAGAGAGAGAGAGAGAGAGGCAGAGAGCGATGGAGGAGAGAGAGAGGTGTAGGAGAGAGAGATGGAGAGACATATAGACAGAGCGAAAGGGGCAGATGGAAAGAGACACAGAAAGAACAAAAGAAAGAACAAAAGAAAGAAAGAAAGAAAGAAAGAAAGAAAGAAAGAAAGAAAGAAAGAAAGAAAGAAAGAAAGAAAGAAAGAAAGAAAGAAAGAAAGAAAGAAAGAAAGAAAGAAAGAAAGAAAGAAAGAAAGAAGAAACAGTGTAGCAGATTAGGTTATATGCTGCTACTTGTCAAAATTACATAGATATAATTAAACAATATCACATGAGAAGTCGTGCTGTTATATTGAATATTACCCTGTCTCACACAGGATTGAGTTCAAAGTCTCCCTGCTCACCCACCAATGCCTCTACGGAAACGCCCCCTCTATACCTCAAATAACTCATCACCTCTCACTCCTCCTCTCGACATCTCCGCTCTGGCCAGGCAAACCTCCCTCCAGCGCCCAAGGACCAATCTCTGCACTATGGGAGATTGGGATTTTTGCTCTTCCGCTCCCAGTCTGTGGAATGCTCTCCCTGACTACCTGAGAGCACCACAGACTGTGGATGCTTTCAAGAAAGGCCTCAAAACTCACCTTTTTAGTAGAGCCTTCTGTTGACTTTTTATCACATTTTTAGCTCCACACATTTTATGTTCTTTTACCAATTTCTTTATCAGTTTTATTTATTCTATGTTATATTCTTTCTTTCCTTTATTCTCGCTAGTTTTTAAATTCTTTTAACTGTAGCGCTTTGAGATTTGCCCCGCAACTGTAAAGCGCATTACAAATAGAATCTATTATTATTATTATTATTATTATTATTATTATTATTATTATTATTATTATTATTATTATTATTATTATTATTATTATTATTATTATTATTATTATTATTATTATTATCAGCATCGGCTGTGTTTGGGTCATAAGTACGAGGCTACAGACTGAGGTGCAAGAGGGTAAGAGTGGAGAAGTATAGAAAAAAAGTGGAATTCATGGTTTTTTGGTCTGACCATCCTTGCAGGGGGTGACAATAGCTGGGATGTGGCTTTGCAGGAGCTGTGTCCGGATCCTCATTAGATATGATGATATCTCTCTCTCTCTCCCTATCCCTCTCTCTCTCTCTATCCCCATCACTCCCTCCTCCCTCTCTTTTTCTCTTTCTCTCTCTCTGTGCTGGCAGTGCAGACAGACAGACTACTGCACAGGTGTGTGTGTGTGTGTTTGTGTGTCAGATGATGATTGCAAACAAAAAAGATAATTGCACCTGGTGGCCATGCCACAGTCTAATAGAGACCCTTTATTAGTCACAACCCTGTATTAGGCATACGTTATAACCCTGTATTACTGTAATCAAAACCCTGTATTTGTCACACACCTGCATTGGTCAAAACCCTGTATTAGTCACAACCCTTTATTAGTCACAACCCTTTATTAGCCACAACCCTTTATTATTCAAAACCCTGTATTTGTCACAACCCCTTATTCAGGGCCGGATTAATGACCGGGCCGTTTGGGACGCGGCCCGTGGGCCTCCTTTTTTTTTTTTTTTTTTTTTTTTTTTTTTTTTTACTTTTTATTAGAATTTTTTTTATTATTTTGGAGATCGATGTCATACTGTGACACTGAAATGAACAAATATTTCATCAACTAAAATATTTAGTCATCTAAAATATTTCATCAACTAAAATATACAGTACGTCACACCCCGTGCCTCTCCCTGCCGTCTGCAAGTGGCTAATCTTGAGTTTCCGACCCCCCAGTAAGCTAACCATGGATAAATACAAAAAAAGGAAAGTATGAGGAAAATAGAGGGTTTAATTCAGCGTGGACAGATTAATTTGCTTTCACGACTAACAATGCAGGCTTACCTGTAGCCTATGCCTGATGGTGCGAAATTTGCGAACGATTACTGTCATTTTGATTACTGTAGTTTGCCTGGTATGTAGCCTTGGTTAGTGGCTGCCCCACCAATGTTTTACATATAAAAACGCCACTGTGTGTGCGTGCACGTGTATGTGTGTGTGGGGGCCTCCACAAGAGTCTGGCCCAGAGGCCTCTGAATTCTTAATCTGGCCTTGCCCTTATTACTCACAACCCTTTATTATTCAGAATGTGTTGCCAGACCCTGCTTCTAATATAAACCCTTTATTGGTCAAAACATGTAGCCAGGGGGGGCGGTTAGGTGGCGTAGCGGAGATTGCGTTCGTCACCAACCCCGGAGCTGTGAGCTGGATTTGCCTGTTCGAATCCAGCTCACAGCTCCGGGGTTGTCACCAGCTTGGCTGGCCGCTCACACTAATACAATTGGCAGTATTAGAGGGTGGGAGAAGCTGGCGGGGTGGGTCCGGGTCGTTGTAAACAGCGACTCCTACAGTTCGGTCGGGGCGCCTGCTAAGCGCGGATGGGACCTGAGTGGGATAGTGTGATCCTTCCACACGCTACGCCCTCTCGGAGAATATCCGCGCTGCCAGGTGAAAAGAAGCAGTTGATTGGCTGGACGTGTGTCGGAGGAAGCACGTGATAGCCTCCACTCTCCCAGATGATCTGACTGTGGGGGGTAAGTGCACAGCGACCAGGAAGGGGATTGGGAATTGGCATAACGACTAACATTGGGATGGGAGAAAATCGGAGGAAAATGGAGGGGGAAAAAGATTAAAAAAAAAAAAAAAAAAACATGTAGCCAGACCCTGCTTCTATAGAGACCATTTATTAGTCAAAACATGTAGCCAGATCCTCCTTCTAATAGAGACCCTTAATTAGTCACAACCCTTTATTAATCAGAACGTGTAGCCAGACCCTGCATCTAATAGAGACCATTTTTTTGTCAAAACATGTAGCCAGACCATGCTTCTAAAAGAGATAATGTGTTGGTCACAAGTCCCTTTATTAGTCAGAACCCTTTATTAGTCAAAACGAGTAGCCAGACCCTGCTTCTAATAAAGACCCTCTATTAGTCACAACCCTTTATTAGTCAAAACATGTAGCCAGAACCTGCTTCTAAAATAGAAATTCCTTCCTTTATAGCTAGATGGATTCTGCACGCCTAGGGTGTGGATTCATTAATATGAATGGACTCTGTACAGCAAGGATGTTGATTCATTCATTGATATGAATGGACTCTTTATAGCTAGGATGTTGGTTCATAGATATGAAAGGACTCTGTACAGCTAGGATGTTGGTTCATTGATATGTACTTCCTGGCTGTAGTACTATTTGGCCTGTAGCAGTCCAGTGCGGCATTGTGTGTATTGTAGTGTCCATACCTGTTCTAGAATGTTCTGTAGTCTTTCTGGCTCCAGGTCGATGACATACTTCCTCTCCTGGCGGCGGTCCAGATCCTCTAAGAGACGCCGGTACGATGCCTCGTTGAAACTCTCCACACAAATGGCACTCACCTGCAAACCAACACACACCTCATGACCTGTACTAATACAACCACATAGTGAGGTCATGACCTGTACTACATACTGAGGTCATGACCTGTACTAATACAACCACATAATGAGGTCATGACCTGTACTACATACTGAGATCATGACCTGTACAAATACAACCACATAATGAGGTCATGGCCTGTACTAATACAACCACATACTAAGGTTAGCAACAATAGTATATCTCTATTAGTGTTAGCATTTGTTTTACACTGCTTGATGTGCCAGGCGGGTGGGGTTCACAAAAAAAGACACGCATGCTAGGTTTCCGGCCATTGTCCGTGACCTGGAATAGGTCCCTTGACCAAGGAACTGGCATTACAACTGGAGTTGGTCCCTTGACCAAGGTACTGGCATTACAACTGGAGTTGGTCCCTTGACCAAGGTACTGGCATTACAACTGGAGTTGGTTAAGCATTAATCATAATATATAGCCGGGGCATTAAAACAAAAGACTGACTTTCCAAGCATAAGCATTTGAGCAGGTTAGATATGGTCCATAGTTCCAATCTAACAACATTGTGATATAAGTTGGTAATTTCCTGGCAATGGTCTTAAAGATAAACCGATACCAATGTGTATTTCGCCTCTGTGCCAGAGAAGACCAACCACCTTTATCACACAGGATGCAGTGGTGAGTATCATATCTATCATCATCAGTAATACATGTGAGAGCAGAATGATTTAAGATTAGAAGGAGCAGCATAATTTATTTGTCACAACCCTGTATTAGTCAAAACATGTAGCCAGACCCTGCTTCTAATAGAGACCCTTTATTAGTCACAAGCAACCCTTTATTAGTCAAAATATGAAGCCAGACCCTGCTTCTAATAGAAGCCCCTTTATTAGTCACAACCCTTTATTATTAGTCAGAATGTGTAGCCAGACTCTGCTTCTAATAGAGGCCCCTTTATTAGTCAACACATGTAGTCAGACCCTGCTTCTAATAGAGACCCTTTATTAGTCAACACGTGTAGCCAGACCATAGCCGCGAGAAGTAGGGGTGCTGAGGGCGCGGCAGCACCCCCCCTCGCGGCACGAACGGATATTGATGCAAAATAAATGTCACATTATTATAATAGTAGTTTGGTGCCGAAAACCCGGGAGATATGAGCGTTTTGGATAGCTCTAGAATGGGCGAAGACAAACGTCGGAGTGAAATTGAAAGAATGAGATGAAAGCGGGGCGCAATCAGAGGTGTTACTACACAAGTTTTGAATCAGATGGACATTGAAATTGACAAGGAAACTCCGAATGTTGATCACTTGAGCACTTTATTGGATGTACTGGGAGTTAAAGAAGACAGTTTGTTGGAACCTGACCGTGAAATAGAACAGCTAACTCTGACGGATAATTTGGATGCTGAGATTGAAGCCGCGGAGATGTATAAGGAGCGAGTCATTATGTTGAACTGACGGCAGCAGCGCAGAGGGTGAGTGATAATGAATCGACTAGATCACAGCGAGCGCCAGTGAAGTAGGGAAATGTAATGTAACGTGCACCGGTAAACTTCTATAAAAAGGACACTTTCGTATTATAACCCGACGTTTGGACAATCCATTATTTGGCCGGCACAGCACCCCCTATTCAAAACATCTTCCCATGGGTATGAGCCAGACCCTACTTCTAAAATAGATAATTTATTTGTCAAAGTGTTTGACTCTTTCATTGGGAAGCACATTTCTTGCCATCATTTATTGGCTAGATTGTCTATATGGTATGGACCTGGTGAAGGTGTTTGACGCAGAACCATGAAGGAAGCGTTGGAACTCATTCTGTTAGTTAGTGATGATGAATCTGGAGCAGATCGTTTTTTTCCTGGCGAGGAAGATGCATACACACACAACAGACTGGATCCTGCAGAAGAGTAAGTACTGTTTCAGTCACATATTTTATTCTATATAATGTTGTTACTGGTGCAAGCGTTTTGGGGGATGGTGGAATGTAATGATGGGGTAATCAATTTCTTATTCTGGAAAAACAGGTCCTATACAATGTTGTAATAATGCAAATATGATGGTGAAGTACTCCACTCCAGGTGGTATGTATGTAAAACAGAGCCTTTGTGTGTCATATGATCTAATATTGCAAGTTCAATTTTAGTTTTATAGGTCACGTTTAAAGTACATGTACATTACAGTGAAATGTTTGGGTCTGTATGAGCCCCCTGAGAATGTGCTTCATACTGTAAAAGTATTTATTTCATTTGTTTTACAGCCAGTGGCGTCCTTTCAGTAAAAGGCAAGGTATGGCGAGGGGGGGGGGGGGGGGGGGGGGGGTGCAATAGTGCAAAAGTGCAATAGTCACTTTTGGTGAGTTGTTTCTATACAATTCAGTTATATGACATTTCGGTATGACACAGGACTACACAAGCATCATTTTTAGTATAGAAATGTGTCAACAGACTAAAGCAGGGAACCACAATATTTTGCATACGAATTATGCAGAATGTAATATCATAACTGTCTATTACTTTTCTTGCAATTGAGCCAATTTTCCGTAGGTACGGTTTTGAGGTGTGTGTTCAACAGAATGTAGTATCAAAAACACATTCACAAAAAGTATGGGTTACTGAATGCTGAACTGCACTATTATAATCACCAAGCCAGACCTTACCTGTGTCCCTGTAGCACTTGTCTCTGCTGCCCTTTGATAAAAAAAAACTCCCTATGTCCATTTTCCTTTTTTTTGGGCATATTTCAGTTAGTCACAGTAAAAGTCACCTAGTAAAAGTGAGATAATTGACAATATCAAAACATGCTAGGGCTGTACCGAATAGTTCGAAGCTTCGTTCATAATGTTGACATTCGAATTCTAAATCAACATAAAAAATTGTAAATATTTTTTATTTTTTTTTACATTTTTATTTGCCAAGGTGGCGAGAGCCATACCTTGCCATACCAAATGGACGCCCCTGTTTACAGCTATTTTACAGCTGTTTTACAGCTATTGCAGAACCAAGCACATCTACTGCAGGACCAAGCTGTCAGGATGGAGGTAGGTGAGTTCCAATTGTTGTAGGCAATCACAGAGACGGAGAAGGTATACTCTTGAACAGGTTCGACTTTAATAGTAAAGAACACAAAGAGTAATACTAGGATACTATGCCAAGGCAAGGGAACGAGAGAATTAGATAATGGAGCTTAGTGGTGGTCCAGAACAGGAACCGCCCGCGTTATCTCCAAACGCCTATAGTGAAGACCTGACAAATGACAAGCAGAGGAAAGGAATGTTATATAGCCACCAAATACCAACATTCCACACACACCCCCGTGACAGCCAATCAGAAGCCAACCCCTAATTGACAGCACTAAATGACAGGGAAAACAAGTGACAGTAAACAAGTGACAGATGACAGAGAAGGTGGGAGGTTCCCGACCGTAGTCAAGAACCAGAATCGTAAAAGTACCCTCCCCCGACGAACGGCACCAGACGTTCACCTGGGGGCCTCGGGATTCAGCCGCCGGAAATCATCGATCAGGCTGGGATCTAAAATATCCCTTTGAGGCACCCAAGAACGCTCTTCTATCCCGTACCCCTGCCAATCCACCAAGAACTGAAACCCCCTACCCCTCCGCCTACAACCCAGTATCCTCTGCACCGTGTAAATGGGCTGACCACCCATAAACCGAGGCGGAGGAACCGTAGGCAGTGGCGGGGCCAAGGGCGATGAGAGGAACGGCTTCAACAGGGACACATGAAACGTCGGATGAACCCTCATAGAACTCGGAAGCCGTAGCCTGTAAGCCACAGGATTCACCCGACGTACCACCTTAAAGGGTCCTATAAAGCGAGGAGCCAGCTTCCTGGATTCCACCCGGAGAGGGAGATCCCGGGTGGAAAGCCAAACCCGCTGCCCAGGACGGTAAACCGGAGCCGGACGACGCTTGTGGTTAGCCTGCCGCTGGGTACTAACCGAAACCTTCTGCAGCGCCGCCCGGACCCGCTTCCACGTCCTGCGGCAGCGAGCCACATGTGCCTGGGCCGAGGGCACCTCCGCCTCCTGCTCCTGCTCGGGAAACAAAGGAGGTTGAAAACCATACTGACACTGAAAGGGAGACATACCGGTAGAGGAGGAGAGGAGGGTATTATGCGCGTACTCAGCCCATGCCAACCTCCTACTCCACCCGGCAACGTAACATCTCAAGACCCCCTCCAGGTCCTGGTTGACGCGCTCCGTCTGCCCGTTCGACTGCGGATGAAACCCAGACGAAAGGCTGACGGAGGCGCCGAGACCGGCGGCAAACGCCTTCCAGAACCTGGAAGCGAACTGAGGACCCCGGTCCGACACGATATCGGATACCGGAAGCCCGTGGACCCGAAAGACATGCTGTATCACCAGATCAGCAGTCTCCCAGGCCGATGGAAGCTTGGGGAGAGGAACAAAATGAGCCGCCTTCGAGAACCGGTCCACCACCACCAAAATGGCGGTGAACCCGTCCGAAAGGGGGAGGCCAGAAATAAAGTCCAGGGATATGTGCGACCAGGGCCGTTTAGGAATAGGAAGTGGCCGGAGGAGACCTGCCGGTTCACGGCGAGAGGTCTTACTGCGCGCGCACATCGGGCAGGCCGCCACAAAGGAACGCGTATCCCCCTCCACTGTCGGCCACCAGAACCTCCTACGGATAAATTCCAGGGTCCTGGTGGCCCCAGGGTGGCTGGTGAGGGATAAGGCATGTGCCCACTGCAGCAAACGTGAGCGTGCCGCCTTGGGCACATACGACCGCGCCCGAGGGCCCCCGCCAGGATCGGGCTCCCACGTCAGCGCCGACCTTACCACCTTATCTACAGTATGCCCCAAGACACGGGTGCCAAAATCAAGGCCGGTGGAATAATGGGATGGGGCTGCTCCTCCCGGCCAGGAAGATCAAACTGGCGCGATAACGCGTCGGATTTGATATTCTTGGACCCGGGTCTATAGGAGATGGTAAATCGAAATCGTGTGAAGAATAACGCCCACCTGGCCTGGCGAGCGTTAAGGTGTTTAGCCCCTTGGATGTAAGCCAAGTTCTTATAATCGGTCCAAACAATGAAAGGATGTGCCGCACCCTCCAACCAATGTCTCCATTCCTCCAGTGCCAATTTGATAGCCAACAACTCCCGATTACCCACGTCGTAGTTGCGCTCGGCTGATGACAGACGGCGAGAAAAAAAAGCACACGGGTGCACTTTCCCATCCTTTAAGCACCTCTGAGAGAGCACCCCCCCACAGCGATGTCAGAGGCATCCACCTCCACAATGAACGGAACCTCTGCATCGTGGCGGATCAATACAGGAGCGGATGTAAACCGACGCTTGAGATCGCAGAAGGCCGACTCTGCCCTAGGTGACCATTCAAAGCCAGGGAGAGAGGCCTTAGTGAGAGCTGTTAACGGATTGGCTAAGGCGCTAAAGTTGCGAATAAAGCGCCTGTAAAAATTTGCAAAGCCCAAAAACCGTTGTAACCCCTTGAGCGACGAAGGCCGTGGCCAGTCCAAGACTGCACTCACCTTGGCCGAATCCATGCGTAGATCACCCTTCGTCAACACAAAGCCCAGGAAGGAAACGGTATCAGTGTGAAACACACACTTCTCAGCCTTAACGAATAGTTGATGCTTGAGGAGACGGTCTAGCACCTCCCGAACATGCAGTTGGTGTTGGACCATATCGCGAGAAAAAATTAGGATATCATCTAGGTAAACAAACACCGACACCCCAATCAAGTCTCGCAGCACGTCGTTAACCAGGGCTTGGAAGACTGCCGGAGCATTAGCCAAACCAAAGGGCATGACCAAATACTCATAGTGACCATTGGGTGTATTAAATGCAGTCTTCCACTCGTCTCCTTCTCTAATCCTGACCAGATTGTATGCATTACGTAAATCAAGTTTAGAAAAGACCTGTGCCCCCTGTAAGCACTCAAAGGCTGTGTCCATGAGAGGTAAAGGATATCGGTTCTTGATGGAAACGTCATTCAATCCCCTATAATCAATGCATGGGCGCTGATTCCCATCTTTTTTGTCAACAAAGAAGAAACCAGCGCCGGCCGGGGATGTGGAAGGACGTATGTGCCCCGCAAGCAATGCCTCCTCAATGTAGGTGTTCATGGCCAAAGTCTCGGGGCGTGAGAAAGAGAACATTCGCCCGCGAGGCGGGGAGGTACCGGGTAGAAGATTAATGGGACAGTCGTATGATCTATGAGGCGGTAGTGCTTTAGCACGCGTCTTGCTAAAAACGTCCGCCAGGTCCCAATAGATCTCAGGAACCCCTATCAATTCGGGATTAGAGGGTGGAACAGAATCTGCGACGCTCCCCACCACCCTGGAGAGAGAAGAAGGAGAAAAAAGAGAAGAGGGGAAGGGAGACAAGGGAGTGGACAAACTCTCGCCGACGACCGACTTCACGTCGACCTCCGTTGAGAGCTTGCCCGTGCTCCAATTAATATTCCGTACACATGAAGACAACCAGGGATGACCCAACACCATAACAGAATAGGGGGAGACAATAACAAATAATTGAACCCACTCCCATCCCCCACCCGGATGTGCATAGGGACAGTACGTTGTGTGACGCTCCCACTGCCCAGGGGCTGACCGTCCAGGGCGTAGACAGGAATGGGAACCCCCAACTCTTCTACCGGGATTCCCCATTCTCTCACCAACCCCAAGTGAATGAAATTGCCCGCCGCCCCTGAGTCAATGAGAGCCTTCGTTCCCCTAACGTTACCCCCACAGTTAACCACCACCTCCAGAAATGTACGTGAGTCAGATGGTAGTGCTGGGGTGAGCCCACCTGCTGGCGCCCTGCTGGCGCACCTCCCCTTCCCGACTGGCGCAGAGTTGAGCCAGCCTGTTCCCGACAGCTGCCGAAACGATGACCAGTGCGGCCGCACCGGAAGCAGCGTCGCTCCTCGATGAAGCGCCGCCGCTCGTCGTCTGAGAGCGACAGCGCCCCAAGCTGCATGGATTCATCACCCAGTGGCCCACTCGTGTAATGCGGGAAGATGTCAACAACGGGAGGAGAAAGGACACGTACCTGGGTAGTATCTTCACGCTCCCTCTCTCTCTCCCGATGTCGGTTGTCCATCCGTATGGCGGTGTTGATGAGCGTTTCCAGCTGCTCAGGGATCTCACGCACGGAGAACTTGTCTCGCATCCGTGCGGAGAGTCCCTTGAGAAATAGGACCACACAAGGAATTTCCGGCCAAGCCGCCTCCCGAGCCACGATCCGAAATTCGATGGCGTATTCTGAGACCGTGCGGGAGCCCTGCCGGTAAGCGAGAAGCCGCCCACCGGCCTCGAAGACCGAGAGTACTCGGGAAGTGTCGAATACCCTTCTCAACTCCCTGGTGAAGTCGTCCACACAGTCGCACAGAGGCGAACCGCTCTCTAATTCGGCCGTAGCCCAGGAGAGTGCTTGACCGGTGAGGAGCGTGATAATATATGCGACTTGTGCTCTGGAAGAGGGGAATGAGCGTGGCTGCAGCTGGAACACGAGTGAGCACTGGGTGATGAACTCCCTGCATCCCTCCGGTGCTCCCGCGTAGCGGCCTGGTGCGGGTAGCCGTGGTTCCTGGTTCCGATCCTGGTGCCCAAGAGCTCCCCGACTCTCCTCGGTGTTGAACGTGGTGTTGAACGTCTCTCCTGCCGCCGTCTCACCCACCGTCGTCCTTACCCCCGCCACCTCGACTTGTGCCTGCTGGGCTGTGATGAGCGCAGACTGCGCCGTCTCCTGCGACGCGCTGACGATCCCGCCCAGCCGAACCAACTCGGCGCTGACCAGATGTTGGTGTTCCTCCATGCGCTCCTGTGCACTCTTCTGTGCCTGGAGCATCTCCATGATTGCCTCCATGGAACTCTGATGGTCAGGTCTTCTGTCAGGATGGAGGTAGGTGAGTTCCAATTGTTGTAGGCAATCACAGAGACGGAGAAGGTATACTCTTGAACAGGTTCGACTTTAATAGTAAAGAACACAAAGAGTACTAATACTAGGATACTATGCCAAGGCAAGGGAACGAGATAATTAGATAATGGAGCTTAGTGGTGGTCCAGAACAGGAACCGCCCGCGTTATCTCCGAACGCCTATAGTGAAGACCTGACAAATGACAAGCAGAGGAAAGGAATGTTATATAGCCACCAAATACCAACATTCCACACACACCCCTGTGACAGCCAATCAGAAGCCAACCCCTAATTGACAGCACTAAATGACAGGGAAAACAAGTGACAGTAAACAAGTGCCAGAAGCAGTTTTTTTTGCATATAGTGTATAGTGATGTAAATACTTCTACATTCATGTGCCATGACTGATTCATATATATTCTGATAGCCCAGGTTGTTCTGAAAAGAAATACATGTATCTATGTTCCAGTTTTATGTTGTAGAGCTTAATACACTCTGTACCGATCACGAATACCACCAACCTGGTTGTGTGACAATAAAGGAATCTTGTATCTTGTATCTAATAATAATAATAATAATAATACTGGCTTGGATTTATATAGCGCCTTTATACCCAAGGCGCGTTACAATAAAAGGGGGAGGGGAGAACCCTAGAGAACATCATGCATTTTGATTTGCTTGTACAAGCTTATTTAATTTTTGTTGTGGCTTCCACCTCGTCACCTCCGTGGAGACTAATCAGGCGCAATGCGGAACAGCTGGACGCGTCCTGAGACAGAGGCACCTGCTGCATAAAAGACCTGACAACTCATCTCTCAGTGCTTGATCGTACTGACCATGGTGGTTAGTGTAACTAAATGTCTCTTCAAGCCTTTAATTATTCCCGTTCTCCGTTGTTTGCTTTTTCCTGTGTTTTCGTTCTTGGACGAAAACACCATCCTTCTTCTCCTCTCTCCTCATCAAGGAACCGTACATCCACCCCGGAATTCCCCCGCGTCGCTACCCGTTCATTTCCCACTCATTCTTGCTCTCCTGGACTGGTTAGTACACGCACATGTAAACAACAGTCTCTAACCATTACATTTAACACCACATACACATACTGTAATTTAAACACACACATTAGTTTAGTACGTATTGTAATATCCTAGGGATATCTGTGTAGCCCATAGCCTACCACAGCACAGCAATGATGCGTGCGTGATGACGTGTTACGTATTCCAGTCATCCGATATGCAGGCGCTGTTCCTTGTGTTGTCATTGCTGCCCGGGACGTGTGAATAAACGGTAACCCAATAAGCAGTCGCCCGATTCTATCATTCCCTATAGACACTAAGAGTGACATTAAGCGGAATATTACATGGTACCAGAAGCCGGGTCTTTTTCGAACCCATGCCAAGAAAGAGAAAGAGAAAGAAGGACAATATGGAGGCTGCAGCAGTACCAATGCCGACGATGCATTGGGAATCCTCAAACCTACCTGACGCTTGGAAAAAATTCCGCCAGCACGTCGAGCTAATGTTTAGCGGCCCGTTCAACGGAAAGACAGAGGAAATCAAATGCAGCTACCTCCTATTATGGATCGGGGAAAAGGGAAGAGACATCTTCAACACCTGGCAGTTGTCCGACGCCGACAGGAAGAAGCTTAAAAGCTACTACGACAAATATGAAGAGTATGTTATGCCAAAGGCTAATCCCATATTTGCAAGGTACAAATTTCAGGAGAATGTCCAGGGGCCTAGCGAAAGTGTTGACCAGTTTGTTACAGAACTAAGACTGCTCGTGAATGACTGTAACTACCCCAATAGTGAGGAGATGGTTAGAGATAGAATTGTTTTCGCTACAAACTCCGTGAGGGTCCGTGAGAAGCTATTGAGCCACGGGGCAGCGCTAACGTTCGAGAAGGCCATGGACATAGCACGCTCCCACGAGCTAGCCCAGGTACAGATGAAGCTAATGATTAGCCCAGGGGCTAACGCTAGCCAGGACGTGCACGCGGTCGGCAAGAAGCCGTACGGGGCACGTACACAGCGCCCAGCCATGGACAAATACAGAAGCAACAGAGAAGACTCGACAGATAACACATGTAGGAACTGTGGAAGAGAGCGCCACACGGAGTCAGAAGACTGCCCAGCTAAACGTTGCAAATGCAATAAATGCCAGAAATTCAACCATTTTGCAAACGTGTGCAGAAGCCGCACAGACGTGCACGGCAAGAGGAAGGACGTGAACGAGGTATCAGAGGAATGTGCATGTGCGCAACAGGATGACGAATGGTTTGTGGACTCCATCGTAACGGAGCACGCAGATACGAAGCGGGAACAGGCGTTCGCTGAGTTGGAGGTTGGTAAAGTCAACAAGCACAAAATAAAGTTTAAAATTGACACTGGTGCACAAGCTAACGTAATGCCAACAGCAACCTTCCACCAGATGTACGGAAAAGTGACACTAGGCCCACCATCCAGCCGACTCTCAGGATATGGTGGCCATGCTCTCAAGGTAGAGGGGTCATGCAAACTCACATGCAAGCATAAAGAAAATGTGCAAATGTTGGACTTTGATGTTGTGACCACTAATTCCCTCCCTGTATTGAGTTTAAGAGCATGCCTAGATCTGAACTTAGTAAAAATGATACATGTTGTGGATGCACAGGTAGAGGACCCTGTTAACGTCAGGCAGGAGTTTCCAGATGTGTTTCAGGGCATCGGGCTATTCCCAGGGGAATGCAGTATCAGCATAGACCCAGCGGCTACGCCAGTCATATACCCCCCCAGGCGCATTCCATACGCTCTCCGTGGGTGTCTCAAAGAGGAACTGGACAACATGGAGAAGTCAAACGTCCTAAAGAAGGTGACAGAACCCACAGAATGGGTCAGCACCCTCGTCGTCGTGGAAAGACGCGACGGTAGGCTACTGTGTTTGGACCCCCGAGACCTCAACAGGGCGATCCAGAGACCACACTACCCGCTCCCAACATTGGACGACATAACCCCAAGGCTCGCCGGAGCAAAGTACTTCAGTGTACTCGACGCAAAATCGGGCTACTGGGCGATCAAACTGACTGAACAATCATCAAAGTTAACTACTTTCAACACGGTGCATGGAAGATACAGGTTCCTACGGCTCCCATTTGGGATCATCTCAGCGCAGGATGAGTTCCAGAGGCGGATCGATGACACATATGAGGGACTGTCGGGTGTGTCCGCCATCGTTGACGACGTGTTGGTCTACGGCCACACCAGAGCCGAGCATGATGCCAACCTGCGCGCCATGCTACAAAGGACAAGGGAAAGAGGGGTGAAACTCAACCCAGACAAGAGTGTCATCTGTGTGACCGAGGTAAGCTACTTCGGTCACAGACTGACACAGGAAGGCATTCGACCAGACCCAGACAAGGTCAAAGCGATCAGGGAGATGGAGCCGCCAAAGAACAAGGCTGAGCTGGAAACAATCTTAGGAATGGTCACATACCTCTCAAAGTTTGCTCCAGGACTGTCCGACGTGAACACGCCACTGCGCCAACTCGTGAAGGAAAGCAGTGAATTCCAGTGGGACCCTGTGCACGACCAAGCGTTCCAACAGATAAAAGAGCTCATAACCCGTGAGCCGGGCCCCGTCCTCACATATTTCGACCACACCAAACCTGTGAGACTCCAGGTCGACGCCTCAAAAAGCGGACTAGGCGCAGTCTTACTGCAGGACGGTAAGCCAGTCGCGTACGCATCTAAAGCTCTGAACAAGACCGAAGAGAACTATGCGCAAATAGAAAAGGAGTTGTACGCTGTCCTTTTCGGATGCAAGAGGTTCCACCAGTACCTGTATGGTCGACAGGTAGTGGTAGAGTCAGACCACAAGCCACTCGAAGCGATCCTCAGAAAATCGCTCGCCGCTGCGCCGCCGCGTTTGCAACGCATGATACTGCAGCTCCAAAGGTATGACATCGTCATTATGCACCGCCCAGGGAAAGACATTCCAGTGGCGGACACCCTGTCGAGAAAGTCTATCACCTACCATGACCGCACACTGAGTGAGGGTATGGACACACAAGTACACACAGTCCTGAGCACCCTGCCTGTGAGCGACAACAAAATGACTGAGATCAAAGCAGCCACCGCCCAAGACCAACAGCTCATCACCCTAAGACAGATCTGCGAGTCAGGATGGCCTGAGACACGAAAGACGTGTCCACCCAGTGTTGCCGACTACTGGAACCACAGGGACGAGATCACGGTGATGGACGACCTCCTCTTTAAGGGTGAGAAGATTATCGTGCCACACACGCTGAGACAGGACATGTTAGCACGCATACACACAGGCCACAAGGGTATAGAAAAGTCTAAAGAGAGGGCGAGGGATGTGCTATTTTGGCCTGGAATGGGTAGACAAATAGAGGAAATGGTAGGCTCATGCAGCACATGTCAACAGTACCGTAGCTCCAACCCCAAAGAGCCAATGATATCTCATCAGATACCTGACCGACCATGGCAGACCGTCGCCACAGACCTCTTTACATTACATGGAGAGGACTACATAGTCACAGTAGACTATTATAGCAGGTACATTGAGGTAGACAAACTACGCAGCACCACTACATCAGCCGTCGTGCGAATGCTCAAAGCCCAGTTCGCAAGGCTAGGCATACCAGAAACCGTAGTCAGTGATAACAGCCCATGCTATAGCTCCAGTGAATTTAAGACATTCGCACAGGACTGGGACTTTAGACATGTAACTAGCAGCCCTACTTACGCCCAGAGCAATGGCCTCGCAGAGAAGGGAGTCCAGATTGCAAAGTCACTGTTAGAGAAGGCTAGAGTAGACAACAAGGACCCATGCTTGAGTCTGTTAGAATATAGAAATACACCAGTTGACAACCTCAAGTCACCCGCACAACTACTCATGAGCAGACGCCTACGCTCTATCCTCCCCACCACCAGTCAGCAGTTACGACCACAGGTTGTAAACCAGAGCACAGTGCGCGCCAAGAGAGAACTGTGCCAACAAAGACAGAAACATTACTATGATCGGACAGCAAGACCGTTGCCGACTCTGCAGGACGGAGAGGCCATCCGTTTCCAACAGAATAATGGACAATGGAAGCCCGCCACTGTCATTCAACCAGCAGGCGCTGAAAGGTCTTACCACGTTCGTACTGAAGAAGGCCAGGAATACAGGCGCAACAGACGTCACCTGTTACAGACAAAAGAGACTGACCGAGGTACACACCGAACAATGGCACAGGAGGCCAACACCCAGCCCCAGCAGCCTGAGATGGCATCACCGGAATGTCCACCACCTGAAGGTCCGGATGAACATTCTAGGTGCATCACTACCAGATCTGGTCGCATGGTTAAGCCAAGAGTAAAGCTTGACATTTAAGATCCTAAGACCCTACTCAGTGGACCCTGAATCATTACGGCCACGTGAAATTGAAATGCATGTAAAAAAAAAAAAAAAAAAAAGGAGAGAGGAGGAAATATTGTAATTATTGTAATTATCATAATAATTGACATGTCTTGAGACCGTTTTCTACTTATATTGTTTAAGTATACCGTTTCTGCTTATATTGTTTAAATATAAATAATGGTCCACAGGTGTGTGAATATAGAACAAACGGTACTGTATATTGTACAGTAATGTTTTCAGGATTCTAGGTTGCCACTGTGAGTTTCATCTTAGGAAGGGAGATGTAATATCCTAGGGATATCTGTGTAGCCCATAGCCTACCACAGCACAGCAATGATGCGTGCGTGATGACGTGTTACGTATTCCAGTCATCCGATATGCAGGCGCTGTTCCTTGTGTTGTCATTGCTGCCCGGGACGTGTGAATAAACGGTAACCCAATAAGCAGTCGCCCGATTCCATCATTCCCTATAGACACTAAGAGTGACATTAAGCGGAATATTACACGTATGTGTTACGCTTGGGGGTGATGATGAAGGAGAGAACACAGTTTGCAGATAGGGAATGGAGACAGAGACGAGGAGTGATGCTTGAAGAAGGGGTGTTTACTTCAGATCCAAAGTGCAATACAAATAAAACACTAAATCTACTTACAAACACTCTTAACACTTTGCCGCCCAAGCACGAGTTAACTCGTGATTCGATTCCACCCGTTGAGGACCAGAGCCACGAGTTAACTCGTGGCGAGTTGTTATTGTTTTATTCCATATTAATAACGCTATTAACGTCCGCGATCGACTTGCAGGACCTACCGACATATTTGATTTTCGAAACATGCAATACCGGCCAGATCCGCTTAGGGGCGCCATCGCTCCACTGCAGTATCATTGAGGGCGATTGAAAAAAAAATTCGTTTCACTGTCTGTGGGCGTTTCATATGAGCCTCGGTTCCAAACGAAGACCCTCCATCTTTGATCCCGTTACCGAACGCATATTTCAGCCTGAAATAATGGGATTTATGATTAGCCAATGGACATATCGATCTACCAGATTCCGATGACGAAATGCTGCCGGCGATCACATGGCCTGACAGTAGGATACTATTCCCCCAAATTACAGCTGGATTGGACATTGTTTTAAAACGTAACGTGATCGATCAGTGAAAATGGCTACTTGAACACACACTGTATTGCTAATCAATAATACTGATCGGCGTCCCCCGCCGCCCCCATTTCATCCATAGATGCTCTGTAATAGTCCGGATGCTACGCAGTTTGTTTAATTTCATTCGTATATATACAGCAGAAATGGCGTTTGATATAACGTGACTAGCCTTTAGCCTATTATCTAGCTCCCCAGAAAAAAACCGAGGCGAAAACTGCGATAAACCTTATATTCACGGCGCTATAAAATGACAACCAACCGATGGATTTTTATTTTCTTTAAGCCATTATGAAGGCACGGTTTATGCACTCAAGTGACAATGAGAATGGACAGATAGCAATACTATAAATTATATATATAGCTGTTAGAAAGTACATCGGTTTGTAAACAAACCTCTGTCCTCTGGCCTATAAATCGGCGCTACATGCTGGTTGTCAATGTGTTAATACAAAACAACAAGGCAAGGGAGACGTAAGGCTGAGCCCGAACCCTGTTTTTAGGGTTTGAACGTTCGCCAGGGTTTATCGAACGAACGTTCGAACGTTCGTTTTTTGTAATTTTTTTAATAAAAATTTATATACTTTTTTTTTTCTTTTGTATTATAGATCCTACGGAGGGTGGCATTGCATAATCTATTGGTGAAAAAACATGTTGTTTACAGTGGTGGCTGTTCATGTAAACATGTAATTAAACAAAGCACTCAGAAGAAAATAAACAAGCTACTGAGTACTGCATAAAGTTCCTACTTATGATAAACAATAGCCCTTGCACACCGCAGTCACGTAAGGGGCTAGATAAACAAATGCATTCGTTTTGTGGCATTAAGTACCAGTGGAGGCTGCTGACCAAATTTTTAGGTGAAGCACAAATTATTATATTATATTATATATTAAATAATATTTTTAAAACATCCCCCACTGTGTGTCAGTGGTCAGTGGACACAGATGAAAACATATTAACATTAGGTGACAGCGGACCTGACCAGATGAAAACATATTAGGTGACAGCGCACCTGACCAGATGAAATCATATTAGGTGACAGCGCACCTGACCAGATCAAAACATATTAGGTGACAGCGCACCTGATCAGATCAAAACATTTTAGGTGACAGCGCACCTGACCAGATCAAAACATATTAGGTGAAGGTGACAAGGAAGCCACAGACTCATACCCCCCCGACACTCAACTAACCGCCTCGGACAGTCCTTCATACCAGTGGCCATCAGGCTCCACAACAGTGGGCAGCGACTGCTGCCAGACATCGACCTAGAACTAATAGGAACCCAAGTAGGACAATAACACTACCTTATACATACTGCACCTTATGTGGATACTGTGATACTGTGAATAATGAATAATGTATATTTCAGTTAGTTAGATAGTAAATTATATTGACCTATTTGTTTACACTGCTTGTGTTGTTTTCACTACCTGTACCCCCCCCCCTTCCCCCATGCTGCTATGATGCCTGAATTTCCCCAAGGGGATCAATAAAGGAATATCTTATCTTATCTTAAAAGGAAAGATGAAATTACCTACCTGGGTTCCATCCTATATAGAGGCAAATCTTTCCTGTGACAAAATGGGATCCAATGTAATAAAACTAAGTCAACCAACGAACTAGATTCCTGTACCGGATCTCCTCTCTGGTAAACAAGAATACCTTGAAGACTCTAACAGGAGCACTCATTCAAGGGTACTACGACTATGCTTGCACCTCATGGTACCAAAGCACCTCAAAGGCACTAAAAACAAGATTACAAACATCACAAAACAAACTGGTCAGACTACTGCTTGACCTTACTCCTAAAACCCACCTCACCCCTGTCCACTTTGACAACCTAGGATGGCTTGCCTTAGACAGTAGACGACAGAGTACAGCAACTTGCAATGGGCCTGGTCTACAAGATACACTACACCACTAAGATACCCATGTGCATGTCGAAATACTTCCCAAAGGTCAGTGAATACCACGACCACAACACCAGAGGGAGTTCCACAAATCATGTTCAACCCAGATAAAATAATAATAAAAAAAAAAAAAAAAAAAACGTTTTTTTTTAATAAAAGAAAATAGTCATAACTTAGAAATTAGATTGCATAGGTCTATGAATCGATATCGCGATTCTGTTTCGATTAATTGCCCAGCCCTACAGTGTGTACAGTAAGTTAGCTTGGTGATTATCATTGTGATGTAGGCTAAGCTGCCTAGCTACTGTTAGCATACAAGCACTGTAGTCTACTTACTTTTTCATCCACAACGTTTTTTCTGATCCAGATGCATAAATCCACTTCTTCATGTTGCTCAGTTGCTGGTTTATACTTCGGTCCTAATGTTGGCGCAAAGTTTAATTTAGCCTGACTTGTTATAGGTGTACAGCTTACTAACTACTAGGGATGTCCCGATCCGATCACGTGATCGGAATCGGCGTCGATCACGTGCTTTTCAGAGTATCGGGGATCGGGAAAAAATAATAATAAAAATCGGCAGTCAAAAAAAGAAAATTTTTATTCAACAAACATGACCATGTCCACGTCTTAAACTCATACGGAGGCCTTAGTTTTGGTTTTAAATTACATATAATATATCATCATTAATGTATTTATTGTCACACAGAGCAGAATAATTATCCACAACAAACACATTCCCCTTTAATTTTCACCGTTGCAACAAACATTCCCTTTAATTTAGACGCTACACGCTACACGCGAGTCGCGACCACATCACAACAACAACACGTCGCTCCCGAAACACGGTTAATATCCACTGACTTGAGCAGCTAGACTTAATGTCAGAGGTTTGGAACTAAGCATTTAAAAATAGAAAGTCAAGCCAGTTGCAATGTTTGCAAGGAGGAGATTCCGCGTGGAGGAAAAACTCATGAAGCAGCAGGCTGGAGGCGAAGTTTTCAGATTAACTTTTCAACTGGAGGATAACGTTACGTGGCGTATCGTCGGCGTTTCAGACCAGAATGGACCATTACGTAAGTCGAACACTGAATGTATACTAATGTGCAAACATATATTGAAACTTTTAATATT
Organism: Notolepis coatsorum; assembly: GCF_963971535.1. Taxonomy (NCBI): domain Eukaryota; kingdom Metazoa; phylum Chordata; class Actinopteri; order Aulopiformes; family Paralepididae; genus Notolepis; species Notolepis coatsorum. Next base: position 196,930,366 of record NC_140165.1, read on the forward strand.
TCTCATATGAAGCAGAAGCACATTTCTCAGGGTGAATGTAATAACAAAAGCCTCCGCTCTCGCGCCCTATTATAGGCAACAGATGGGCTTGTCTCACTCTGCCAGTTTCTGACAAAAATGCGTCAAAATTGATTACTAATGTGAAAGATCGGATCGGAAACGATCGGATCGATAGATATTTAAAATCATATGATCGGGATCGGATCGGAAGCAAAAAAAGGCGATCGGGACATCCCTACTAACTACTAAACAACAACTTTCTCATAGTCTCAACTTTCACATAGTCAAAATGGGTCCAGCTGCATGTGAGGAGGATAGGTTTAGCTCGGGCCAATCTCAAGTTTCTCAAGTTTCTTTATTATTTGTCATACAGAAGTACAGAATACTTTTATACAAAATGCTTCTTTATGTTACATTTTGTATAAAAGTATTCTGTACTTCTGTATGACAACTAATAAAGAAACTTGAGAAACTTGAGATTGGCCCGAGCTAAACCTATCCTCCTCACATGCAGCTGGACCCATTTTGACTTTGCAATGCAGAAATCTCTGATTGGATTTGCAAGGCTGCCAATCATATTCAACCTCCGTGTATTGGATGTCAAGGGCTGTCAATCAATCAATCCTCCATTCAATGGCAAGAGTTTAACTGCACAGACCGTGCTTAGATGAAGTTAATAGCCTATTTTGATTCGCTGTTATTTATTATTTATTTAACAATGGGTCACACCTGTGAAGTTTTCTTCACGAATAATTACTGCAGGCAATACTGCAGTGCAGGCCTGCTCAGAGCTGTACATTTTGGCCATTTTTGAAAAAAAATAATTCACTGGCATTTTTTTTACAGAGGAAAACATTTATAATAAAAAAATAATAATAATAATAATTTAAAAAGAATATATATATATAGTTTTTTTTTTAATATATATATATAGGTATATGTAAATTAATAATAATTATGAATTATGAGTGAATGTGTTTCACGTGTTGTCATAGAGAAACCTCGACTGTTAAGTACGTTATATAGTTAGTGTTACACGTTCAATAACAGGTATTCACTCTTGGTCGACGGGAAGGAGAGAGGCGCGCGCCTCGGCTGCTTCCACCGTCTACCTCGGAACGGGGGACGACAAAGAGACACCGGCGGGGTGCCGCCGGGCTCCCAACACGCCTGCCGCCCGTCCGCCCTCGGCCAGAGTTGTTTACAACGCAACCACCTCCCGCCATGAAGCTCGCGCCGAAAAAGGCTGGTATTCATCATTAATGATCCTTCCTCAGCGGGGAGCTACGGAGTCTGTTCACTCTGTTGTGCTTCTCGGTCTCGCAAGCAGATAAATGTATTGCCGGAAGTAAAAAAATAAAATAAACGCTTGCCATTGGTGGTAACAGCAGAGGCGGGTACAAGCGGTGTGACGTAATTGGCAGAATCGCCTGTCAATCAAAATGGTTCTATTGCATTGGTTGAGACAATAGTATCCAGCTACAGCCCGGCAGAGACCACACTGGTTGAGCCGAGCGCACTCGGGGGACGCGCCGCTTCACATCGCCTCAACGTCGCGCGCCTGCTTTATTTTTTTTCACCGAACGTTCGAACCTATTAATTAAAGTCCGAATGTCAACGTAACGAACGAACGTTCGAACGTTCGAACGTTCGGGCTCAGCCTTAGGGAGACGACAGGAGACACGACGGGCAGGGGAACACCGAGGACTTGGAGGAAATGACGCCACGGCGAGGAGAGGAAGACACACTTAAATACCTATACTAATCATCATTGAACACACCTGGCAGGCCAGTCTAAAAACATAGAAACAATAACATCAACTAAACACTAAAGCAAACTCACAACACAAAACCAAAACAGTGAAACCACATCAAACAAGGGAAGGGAAAGTCAATGACAGCACACACCATGACACCACATTAATCACACTATTAATTAAAGTCAAAATATTAGTCAGCATGTCCAACGTGCTGGCCCGCACCGTCTGCGGGTGACCACCAGAGGGTGGTAGGAGACCATTGTTCACCTCATGTCTGTGGTGTTGACTCTCCCAGGTCTGACCTGACCTGGGAGTGTGACAGTACCTCCCCCCGAACGGGGGGCTACCAGACCCCCAAAAATACCGTCCGCCGACGGGCGACGCAGGAGGCCGGGACCCCGGAAAAAAACCAGGGCAAGGACCCGGAGAACTGGGGCCAGAAGGCAGAGGAAAAAACCCAGGAGGGGTATAGCAGCCAGGGGGTTGAAAACGGGCGCAGATGCCCGGAGAGGGGGGGTGGGGACGGGAACAGAGGCCCGGAGAGGGGAGGCGGGGAAAGAAACAAGGAGCTGGAGAGGGAAGCCGGAGCTGGGAGCAGAGGCCCGACGAGGGGGGGTGGGGACGGGCGCCGAGACCCGGGGAGGGGGGCAGGACCTGGGAACAGAGGCCCGATGAGGGGGAGTGGGAATGGGCACCGAGACCCGGGGAGGGGGGCTGGACCTGGGAACAGAGGCCCGATGAGGGGGGGTGGGGACAGGTGCAGAAGCCCGGGAAGGGGAGCTGGACCCCGGAGCAGGATCCCGGACGAGAGACCCTCCAGCCGCCGGACTAGGGACCGGTTCAGGAGAGCCGGAACGGAGGTGCGGTGGCGACGACCCCCGGAGCAGGATCCCATGCAGACCACGGCAAAGACCACGGCAAAGACCATGGCGAAGACCGCAGCGAGGACCAGGATGCCGATCACGGCGCAGAGCTGGACCAGACGGGGAGCCAGGATCAATCGAGGAGCCGTGAGCCGGCACAGCAGCCGGACCAGGTGTAGAGGCCGGGCAGGGCGCGGAAACCAGACCGGTCTCGGCGTCGAGGCGTGGTGTAGGATCCGGGGATGAGGAGTCTGGACCCAGTGTAGAGGCTGGGCTGGGCGTGGAGGCCGGAAGGGGAGCGGTGGCAGCCGGCGTTGCAGCCGGACCAGGTGTGGAGGCCTTGTTAGCAATACTAGCCTCGGGGGCTAGGCTAACTGTGGGACCTGGACTCACTGTGGGAACTGTGCTAGCTGGGGAGGCCTGGCTAGCTGCAGGAACAATGCTAGTTGGGAAGGCCTGGCTAGCTGCCGATGCTAAGCTAACAGTAGGGACTGGGTTAGCTTTGGAAGCCTGGCTAGCTGCAGGAACAATGCTAGCTGGGAGGACCTGACTAGCTGCAGAGGCTAAGCTAACAGTAGGGGCTGGGTTAGCTGTAGATGCCTGGTTAGCTGCAGAGGCTAAGCTAGCTGTCGGGGAAAGCCTAGCAGCTCCTGTCATGATAGCCTGCTAGCTGAGGAAACCTGACTAGCTGCAGGTACAATGCTAGCTAGGGACATCTGGTCCGTCTCAGGCACTAGGCTAATCGTAAACCTGGAAATTAGGCTAGCAGTGGCGATTGAGCTAGCTGGGAACGCCTGGTTAGCTACAGGAGAAATGCTAACGGGCGGCGCTGTGCTAGCTGGAGACGCCTGGTCAGCTACAGGCGCGGCACTAACGGGCGGAGCTGCGCTAGCTTGGGACGCACGGTTAGCTACCGGAACGACGCTAACGGGCGGAGCTGCGCTAGCTGGGGACGCACAGTTAGCTACAGGAGCGGCTCTAACGGGCGGAGCTGCGCTAGCTGGGGACGCACGGTTAGCTTCAGGAGCTAGGCTGACCGTGAATTGTATGCTAGTCGGCAATGCCAGCGGGACAAAGCTGGTGGGTGGAGTACTAGAGATCGATCTAAACCCCTCCATGAGGGCAGTGACGTGGTTGGCCATAACCCACATCGCAGACGCCTGTGTCGGACTCTCCGTGGCGACCCTGTCGATCATCCAGAGCAGGAACTCCCACTTGGCAGGTGAGTAATGCTGCACGTCACTGTCCACCAGGCTCCGGATGACGTCATGGTATTGGCCACCCGTTCTTGACTGGTGGCGTCATTCTGTTATGCTTGGGGGTGATGATGAAGGAGAGAACACAGTTTGCAGAGAGGGAACGGAGGAAGAGACGAGGAGTGATGCTTGAAGAAGGGGTGTTTACTTCAGATCCAAAGTGCAATACAAATAAAACACTAAATCTACTAACAAACACTTTTAATACAAAACAACAAGGCAAGGGAGACGACAGGAGACACGACGGGCAGGGGAACACCGAGGACTTGGAGGAAATGACGCCACAACGAGGAGAGGAAGACACACACTTAAATACCTATACTAATCATCATTGAACACACCTGGCAGGCCAGTCTAAAAACATAGAAACAATAACATCAACTAAACACTAAAGCAAACTCACAACACAAAACCAAAACAGTGAAACCACATCAAACAAGGGAAGGGAAAGTCAATGACAGCACACACCATGACACCACATTAATCACACTATTAATTAAAATCAAAACATTAGTCAGCATGTCCAAAGTGCTGGCCCGCACGCGTGTTGCTTATTAACAGCGGAACAGTGCAAAAATGCTTCCGCATTCGTCACCGCACGCCACTACGGTAATGCGCCTTTCCTTTTCCTTCGCCCAGGTGCGTGCACCGGCGTGCTCGCGAGGTGAGGTGCTCGCGCCGCGCTCGCGCATGCGCATGAGATCCCCGCTTGGTTCGACACATATTAACACGCTTTGGTTCAATTTGGTTAATCACCATGTACACGTGATGGACGCAGCAGGCGATCACTCCTACTGTTATTCAGCTGCGCCGAGGTACATGATTGATTGATTGATTGATTGATTGATTGATTGATTGATTGATTGATTGATTTATTGATTGATTGAGCACTACTGAGCTAACATGAAAGACTGTAGAGGTTGAGTACTTTAATATCTAAAGTTGGTAAGTTAAGAGTGTTGTGTTCACTCATAGTTAAATACAGTAGAGGTTGAGTACTTCATTATCTAAAGATGGTAAGTTAGAGTGTTGTGTTCACTCATAGTTAAAGACTGTAGAGGTTGAGTACTTTAATATCTAAAGATGGTAAGTTAAGAGTGTTGTGTTCACTCATAGTTAAATACAGTAGAGGTTGAGTACTTCATTATCTAAACATGGTAAGTTAGTTAGAGTGTTGTGTTCAGTCAGACAGTAGACAAGTAGAGGTTGAGTACTTAATTATCTAAACATGGTGAGTTAGAGTGTTGTGTTCATTCATAGTTAAAGACAGCCGAGGTTGAGTAGTTTCTTCTGATATTCCATAGTAAAGTACACGTTAACGTTACAATGTGTTGTGTTCACAACACTGTTTAGTCTGACGACGCGTCGCGAAGTACACATTAACGTTACAATGTGTTGTGTTCACAACACTGTTTAGTCTGACGACGCGTCGCGATAATATACTATATTCCATAGTAAAGTACACGTTAACGTTACAATGTTGCGTTGTGTTCACTCATAGTTAAAGACAGCCGAGGTTCGCTAATGTTACAATGTTGCGTTGTGTTCACTCATAGTTAAAGACAGCCGAGGTTCCAAGTGATTCGTTGCAATGTACGCGGAAATGCCATATGCATTTGTCTAAGCGGGGTGAAAAGAAAGGCGCATTACCGTAGTGGCGTGCGGTGACGAAAGCGGAAGCATTTTTGCACTGTTCCGCTGTTAATAAGCAACACGCGGCCCGCACCGTTGCACCCAGAGGGTGGTAGGAGACCATGTCTGTGGTGTTGACTCTCCCAGGTCTGACCTGACCTGGGAGTGTGACAGTATGATGATTTCCATTTACTTGTCTTTATTTATTAAAGTATCTTTATTGTATTACGTCTGTCTCCTGTGTCTGTCTGTCTGTCTGTCTGTCTGTCTGTCTGTCTGTCTGTCCTAACGCTCATGGGTTTATAAGACACCAAAACTACCACTGCAGTGTTCCATTATTACATTACATTTAATTTTGAATAGAATTTTGTTATAGAATTACAAATTATTATATATCTTGGTCTTAAACAAAATATTCTGCCTTCTCTCCAAATAAAAAACTGCTACAAATGAAGTTCCCTTCCTGAAGCACAACTCAAGCTTTTCATATTCATCCATCTCAAAGAAGTCACCATACGTGGATGGCAATTTTACTAAAAAGTACCTTCCTTATGTCCTCGTAGACAGGATGGTAAAACAAAAAATAAACCTCATTCACGCCTACAGTAGCACCAAACAAAGTCTGTCCTCCTCTGGGATGGCATTAAACCTGCTAGTCTCTAGGGTTATTGCCTTGGTAATGTCCCTGACTGTATCTGTGCACTTTTTGTTTAAATTATACTTAAAGAAACATGCCAACATTTGGGGAAATTTGCTTCCCGTCTTCTCCAGAGAGAGACAAGAGGATAGATACCAGTTTCCTCTCTGTGCGTTCAGTTGAAAGCTATCTGGCTGCATGTTAGCCTAGCTTAGCACAATGAATAGAAGCGGACATGGATAGCTTGAAAGCACAGAGAGGAACCTGGTATCCATCTTCTTGTCTCTCTCTGGAGAAGACGATAAGCTCATTTACCAAAATGTTGTCGTGTTCTTTTAACATACTGTTACGTATTACTTTCACATGGTGGAGGGATACTTACTGTCTGTGGTGCATATTCACATTGTGGTTGTAGTGTGCTGTCACTAATTGGTGGTTTATTTGACACACTCTTTTGTTTTCTTTCTGTTGTCATTTTGCTTGTTTAAAATGGCCGTTCTTGTAATTATCACAGGTGTGGTGATGAGGCACCACGCCCTACAAAGCAGAGCAGAGTGCAGGCTCCAGAGTCCCCACTACACAGAGCTCAGTTCTAACTCGTTCTCTCTCGCAGCTGACGCTCGTCACTGGTTCTCTGCCTAACCTGAAGACCTCATATTGCTCACTGCTTCATTTGTACTGTTCTCTTTTGCCTATGTGCATTCGTTTTGTTATTGAACATTGGAGTCTGGAACACCCAGCTCCCATTCTTTTTGTCCATTTAGATAGCTGTTCAAATAAATATTGTTATTTTTGATAAACTCCTGTCTTATCCTATGTCCACCACTTTACATTCAAGGCCTACACAAGCCATATTTTAGGCTTGAATGTAACACATACATTTCTGCACTGTAACTATTAGTTACGAGACAATACGTTTATAATTTTAGCTTATACCATATATCAACAGACCATTTTTCTTTATACGTTTTATCTCTTGAATATCACACAATAACCTGTTCTGGAAGATTTATGACAAATAAAATGTCCCAATACAAAATCCTGACAGGGGCAGTGACAGTGAGAGAAAATGTGGAGAAAAGTTTGTGGAGAAAATCAAATGGAGAAAACTGCGACATCACTGGCAACATCTCTTAATCTAATTGGCGAATTCTTCAAGAGCGACGACGTTATCCCGGATCAGGACAGCAACACTGGACATACGCTGTCCCGGCAGGGTTTGTGTGACTATGAGGAGAAAGATGCGCCAGAGCTGCATGAGAGCGTTTTTGCAGATGAAGCCGATGAAATAATGAACAACGTGCATGGACCCAATACTTTATTGGCGGTGTACAAAAATACAAAACTTTTCTCTTCATCCACAGGGAACTTATTGTGTGTGTGTGTAAGTGTTTGTGTGTGTGTGTGTGTGTGTGTGTGTGTGTGTGTGTGTGTGTGTGTGTGTGTGTACTGTGATACTAGTAAGCCAGGTAAACATATAGTATGTAATACTTACATAATTATAGTATGTAAAGTACACTATGTAAACAGTACTATATTATCATCTGTATATATATATTTATTCCCACCGTATATCCTATCCTATCCTCACCTGTCTGTACTTACCTGCACATAGTCCTTTATTATATCTGATTCTGTACACATTCTACTCTTACTAGTTACGCTGCTGGCCAGTAGTATTGTCTCTATATTATCTGTATTTATATAATACAACTATGTACATACATCTGATTAGCACTTTGGTTGGATGCCAAACTTCTTTTCGTTATGTTGTATAATGACAATACGTTTTAATCTAATTTAATCTAAATAGTCGTATCATAGTATTATAACTAATATATCATATCCTTTACTTAACTTTCCAAGGTTTACAGAAGTGCCAATCTTCCTGTTCTGCCGCCACCTGGACTGGACTCCGCCAGACAAAACAACCTCTTCCACAAGATCAGAGAGTTCTGACAAGACATCACATGCCAGGCCAACACCCACATGCCCAGCACCAACCAACCAAGAGACGACCATGGCCTGTGAACTCTATAGCACACGGTTACAGTAGGCCATATTCATTTGCACATGTATGAATCTATTTACATTAAGCACATTAACTCATTCAGCGCCAGAGGGCGCTGTTTACGGTTACTGTTGAAATGCCAGCGCTTTAAAGTATAGGAATACGTGGCGGTGTTTGCAGGGCTAAAACTATATTATATATTATAGCTATGGATATAATAATATTGCCCATTTGACATTGAATATCTATCGTTCAATTTGTGAAAAAGGAAAAAATATGTCATCCATATGTAGCACCCTGAATATGTGGCTATTATTCAGAAGTGCTGACTTGCCTTTTATCTCCCCTTTGTGCACAAAGACATATTAACTAGTTTCCATGGATATTCCCTCGAACAATGACGCGGATTTCCCCTTCTCTCACCGGCTGGAATATGGATTATAAACTGTAAACTAAATCATATTCTATCCGCCCAGTGCTTCCTGTGGGGCTAGTTGGTGGTCCAGCAGGGGGCGGCGGTGGCAGGCGGAGCGCACGAGAGAGAGACAGAGAAGGAAGCAAGGGAACGGGAATGGAAGTGAGGAGGAGCAGCCTCTTCGACGTTGGACTTCGACCTGGGTGGTCGTGTCTGGACAGAGCCCCATTGTGGACCACACGGGTGAACGTATTGAACTTGAGTATATGACGGGTTATCCTAGTCAAGTCAAGAGTCAAGAGTTTTAATTGTCACGGCATACAAGTATACAATGAAATGCGGGTGGTCTTGCCCGCAACGATGTGCAATACAGTGTTACAACATATAATAGAATCCAATCAAAAAACAACATTGTGCAATAAACAGGTAACAGGTAACATGGTGTGACATCTCGGTATCTGTACATAGTTATTTACAGAGCATATAGGACATGCTAGGTAGCTTTGATAGTGCAATACACTGTTCCTGTTATTCTAATTTAAAGTGGCCTTTACTTTTGGCCATAAGTGTGCGACATGAGTGTGTGCCCGCTCATGTTAAAGTGTTAAGTGGCTGCTAGTGTGTGAGCGTGCACAGCGTGCGTGTCGTGTGTGTGTTCATGTGTGCTTGTGTGTGGATAGTTCAGTGTTCTGTGGCACTCAATGTTCATTGTTCAGGTCTCTGATGGCCTGGGGGAAGAAGCTGAGCCTAAGCCGCTCTGTCCTAGTAGCTGGGGTTCGCAGGCGTCTGCCTGACCTCAGCAGCTGGAACAGGCTGTTATTGGGGTGGTGAGGGTCTTTCATTATCCTGCAGGCTCTGGATTTGCACCTCTTGTTGTATAGAACCTGCAGGGGAGGTAGTGCAATACCCGTGGTACGCTCGGCTGAGCGCACCACTCTCTGTAGGGCCTTCTTGTCTTGTGCCGTGTTGTTTCCATACCAGGCAGTGATGTTTCCGGTCAAGATGCTCTCTACAGCTCCTGAGTAGAAGGACTGGAGTATCTTCCCCGATACTCTGAACTTCCTTAACTATCTCAGGTGGTAGAGGCGCTGTTTCGCCATCTTTACTACTGTGTCTATGTGTGTTGACCATGTCAGATCCTCTGAGATGTGGACCCCCAGGTACTTAAAGCTGCTCACCCTGTCCACGGTAGCCCCGTTAATCATCAGTGGTGTGTGTGTCTCCTGCTGTCCTCTCCTATAATCCACGATCAGCTCCTTGGTTTTACCAATGTTCAGGAGCAGGCTGTTGTCCTCACACCAGCGTTCCAGTACCTCAACCTCCTCCCGGTAGGCCTTCTCGTCGTTGTCCGAGATCAGCCCCACCACCACCGTGTCGTCTGCGAACTTCACTATGGAGTTGGAGCTGAACTTGGCCACACAGTCGTGTGTGTAGAGTGAGTACAGCAGGGGGCTTAGAACACAGCCCTGGGGGGACCCGATGCTCAGGGTGATGGTGTTGGAGGTCTGACCCCCCACCCTGACCGCCTGGGGTCTTTCACTCAGAAAGTCCAGTACCCAGGCGCTCAGGGCGGAGCTCAGACCCAGCTCGATCAGCTTGTCCACCAGTCTGGTGGGGACTATGGTGTTGAACGCTGAGCTGTAGTCAATGAACAACAGTCTCACATAGCCCCCCTTCTGACGGTCAAGGTGGGAGAGGGTGCTGTGCAGTACCTGGGAGACCGGGTCGTCAGTGGACCTGTTTGTCCTGTATGCAAATTGCATAGGGTCCATATCACTGGGGAGGGAGGCACAAATGTGGTCCTTGACCAGCCTCTCAAAACATTTCATGACCACAGAGGTGAGTGCCACCGGTCTATAGTCATTTGGACATGTTGGGGAGGGTTTCTTCGGTACAGGGATGATGGTAGACATCTTGAAGCAGGCAGGGACCACCGACTCCGCCAGGGATTGATTAAATATGGCGGTGAACACCGGGGCAAGCTGGTTGGCACAGGACTTAAGTATGCGTCCTGTTATACCATCTGGGCCAGCAGCCTTCCTGGTGTTCACCTGCATAAATGCTCTTCTCACACTGTGTACCGTCAATGAGAGAGCGTCCCCGCCCCCCCGCGGATGCCCCCTCCACAACAGTCGGCGCACCAGTGACGTCACTAGCCGTTGGGCTAGCAGTGCCACTGTTTGCACCAAACCGCGCGTAGAAGGTGTTGAGCTGGTCCGCAAGGGAGGCGTCGTCGCTCCCCATTGAGGGGGCGCTGACTTTGTAGTCAGTTATAGCCCTCAGTCCCTGCCATAAGCCTCTTGTGTCATTCTGTGCCATTTGTGCCTCCATCTTGTCGGCATACGTCCTCTTAGCAAGTTTGACAGCCTTGCGCAGAGTGTAGACTGTTGTCTTGTACTCTTCCATGTTTCCTGACTCTCTGCCCCGGTTATAAGCAGTTGTGCGACAGTTCAGGGCTGCTCTGATGGTACTGTCCACCCATGGTTTCTGGTTTGGGAACACCCTCGCCTTCTTTGTGGGGACGATACTATCAGCCAGTGTTGTTATGAATGACACCACAGCGTCTGTGAAATCGCTGACATCACTGTTACTCCTCCTGAACATTCCCCAGTCGGCGTCATCCAGTGCGTCCTAGAAGTATCCGTGATAGTGTGTGAGTAAGAGAAACCGAACCCAAGGACTAACGTCCATAGATAATGTGTTATAGTAGCAGTGTGTGCGGTGTATTAGCATGCCGCTAACGGCTATATTGACTCCAGTATACACCGGGCGCGAGGCGCTGAAGAGACCGGTGGTGTAGCCAGCCACATTGCGTTAACAGTATAACCGAATAGCAGGAGGGCTGTCTGGGACCCGCAAGAGTAGCTTCAGTTAAGGTAGGGCCAGAGTATTGTCGCGCGTCGACCCAGCGCCAGCCGTCAACAACCAGTCTTCGCCGGCGTTCGACACCTGCTCTGCACCGGCTGTCTTCAGCCCAGCACGGGAGTTCGTCCCGACCAGCAGAGGTCGCCATCACCCAGCACACGCTCTCAGCCCACTACTGCTCCCTCTGCTCCAGCCCCGCTTGCTAGCGCCCGTGACGAGAGCGTTCGACGCCATCTTGCTACCCGGACGGTGGTGGCGCGGCGAGGCCGCCATCTTGGTTGAGTACAATAGAGCTTCGATGCTCAGGATCTTATTGCACAGTACACAGTGTGATGCGGCCTACGGGTGAAGCTAACGTTGCTAACTACAGTTCATAGGGGTACCCCATAAACATTACATGCCGGCATTAGTATAAGACTTTTGTTTTGGTAAAGTGGGCCCACCTTTTCATTTTCTTTGAGTGTGATAACGTGTTTGTTCTTTAATAATAATTTCCCATCTAATTAACCCTTCCCCGGCGGGAAGGTTACTGACCAGTGGTATCATAAGTAAAGCCTTAGAGAGGTATTATCCCTACCATATAATTAAAGCCTGAGAGAGGTATTATACCTGGTACTAACCCAGACGTGGGTGATGAGTCAAGCACATTGGTGTATAATATAAGTGTCTATAAGGTATTGAGTTACAAATTGGGTAATAGTGAAACTCCATTCTATTTGACCCATTGCTATTGAATCTTTGTAACTGACCAGTATAAGTAACATAAAGAATTAGATGGGAGTTCTGTGTGCGTGTCCCTTCCTGAGCCTATAAACAACTCTTTTGGTGTGGGTAACGTTAATACCATTAACCCCTTCCTATCCAACTTTCCCCTTACAGTCATTAAGGTTTATAGTGGTCATCAAGGGAGGGTACTGCTTGCGGGGGGAACGAATCTATTTATTCATCTATCAGTCACTAGGTGTGGGAGGGTTACGGAGGTATTGGGGGAAGTGAGAGCAAGTTGGGGAGTACTGCTGACTGCCCCGGAGAGGCGAGGAAGACCAGAGTACCAGACCAGGTTGGTAAATCCCGGGCCCCATCCACTCTCACTGCCGGCCTCCAGTTTGACGCTCCAGGCCCAAAGACGAGGGTGCAGTCAGACGGAGCTCTACTGTGTCCTGCTACCCAGTGACGGTGCACACCCGTTCCCACGAAGCAGGGATAATCCACCCTGCTACACATACATTCCCGTTTTATACCGTGGTGAATATGAGTATAGTTTTAGAGTAATCCTGTCTAATCCCAGAAAACTACGCTATGCAGCAATACGTGCATTTCACTAAAAACTGTGCCGTTTCTCGCCTGTATACGCTACTATTTCGAAATCAAATCTATATTATCGGTATTATGTTTCATGTGTTGTTCATTATGTTTTTTTATGCTTTGATCGTCACCAACGGAATACGTTATACAGTACATTACACACATACACGATCGCAATGAAGGAATTATTGGATCAACGCAAGATTGATACCATATAGCCCTTACCTTGACTAGGATGTACCCCAAAGAGAATATTCCAATTATCTGATCGCCATTCCAAGTATTGATGTCGATCGTGTCCATAACATAATCCACCAAAGAACATGAATCGGGAGTGTTTGATTCTTATAAATCCATGTGTTATAAGCGCTCGTCATGCCCGACTAGGAAAAGTCCACCTGGACCTATTTAATCGACGCACACCCGAATACAGAGAGGTTCAAAGGATGTGCAATACAGGCCGCAACCCACCAGGCAGTGGTATGAGACTTTTACGATCTCAGACCCATTCCCAATGATAACACCAGGCTCCCTGGATGGATAGGCCTACTCCACCCACCCAACCACCTCCAATGTACAGTTTGGGAGTTAAATTATGGAATAGCCTTAGTGACGGGTTGAAGTTGTGTACTTCTCAGGCGAAATTTTAAAAAGCCTTAAAGGATACAATAATTCAGGAGTACAGTTTTGAGTAAAACATCAAACATTTGTTTTTTTCTTTAAAAAATAATATCTTGCAGCATATTTTAAGTTTTTCTTTCTTATATTAAAATATATTTAGTTGTTTAAGAATTTGTAAAGGATAGGCAAAAATAAGCATGTGCTTCAGCCTATTCCTAGTCGTTAATTTTGGATTTTGTGTGTGAGCTTGCCTTCAATATGTACATTTGTGATTTTCAAATATAGTCCACACAGGTGTGTTTGATTTGTCTGTAAACAAGACAGAATAAAATAAACTTCATTCATTCATTCATTCAACAGTACTGTCTATCTGTATGTCATGTATGTCATATATGTTATGATGAATTGAAAATGGGGGACCCTGATGTAAACAAGACGAAAGTCTTTCTCTGGTCTGCATCCCCTTAACAATTGTGTGTATTGAGCTGTACTGTATTGTACCCATTCTGCAATCTGTTAATAACATTTTCAATCAATCAATCAATCAAAGTATCTATCTGTCTATATCTGTCTCTCTCTCTCTCTCTCTCTCTCTCTCTCTCTCTCTCTCTCTCTCTCTCTCTCTCTCTCTCTCTCCCTCTCTCTGTATATCTCTCTGTCTCTATCTGCCTCTGATTCTCTCTCTCTGTCTCTCTATCTCTCTCACACCATCTCTCTCTCTCTATCTCTCTGTCTCTTACATAAACACAGCTGTGTCTCTTATAATATATATTTTTTATAGTGTTTGGTCTTTTACTTTTTTATTTTATTTATCTGAGCTGTTGTTAATACAGGTCAGCTTTGTTTTATATGTGAGCCAGCTCTATTTTGAACTTTATTTTAAATTATAATAAAATCTTGAATCTTGACTACTATCTTGACTATTTTCCTTTATCCTGTAGTTCGGTTAGAAGATCTCACAATACGAAAGGTCATCAGAATAACAAAGCCACAGTCACCTCTTATAAATTCCTGGGTATCTGGTTAGATAATACACTTTATTTTTATCAGCATGTGTTACATCTTCAATCAAAAATAAAAGCAAGACTTACCTTCTTGTACAGGAATCACTCCTGCTTTACTCACACTGTTAAATGCTCCCTATAGTCCAAATGTAAATTTTCTCATTGTTTGACTATGGTGATGTAATTTACATGCATACAAGCAAATGGGTCCTTAATATTCCGCTTTAATGTTTTGTATCACTCAGCAATTAGGTTCGCTACAAATGCCCCCCTTTCAACACGTCACTGTGACTTGTATTATATAAATTGGCCATTGTTACATTGTCATCTACTCCCACACCAGAGCTGTGTGTGTGTGTGTGTGTGTGTGTGTGTGTGTGTGTGTGTGTGTGTGTGTGTGTGTGTGTGTGTGTGTGTGTGTGTGTGTGTGTGTGTGTGTGTGTGTGTGTGTGTGTGTGTGTGTGTGTGTGTGTGTGTGTGTGTGTGTCCTCACCTGCCAGCCATTCTGTCCTGCTCTCTCCATTATGGCCTGTAGGATGGCGTAACCTAGGCAACAGAGAGCCACAACACAACAGCGAGAGAAAGAGAGAGTTGTGTCAGCTGTCATCAGGAAGTTGGGGGGGGGGGGGGGGCTCTCTGGCCTTGGTCTTTCAGATCCAGGAGACAAAGTGTTTCATCTCATGTCAACCACAGATCTTTTCATATTATTATAATTTCTTTTACTCTCATTCCTTAATGCCTACTATTGTGGTGCCCTTTAGCAAGGCACTGACTGAACCCCCAATATATCCAGGGTTTGTGCTCAGTGGTCAACAGTCTCAGACTGGTTGTACTGGGCAACTCCTAGTGGTCAACAGTGTCAGACTGTGGTTGTACTTGGCAGCTCCTAGTGGTCAACAGTGTCAGACTGTGGTTGTACTGGGCAACTCCTAGTGGTCAACAGTGTCAGACTGTGGTTGTACTGGGCAACTCCTAGTGGTCAACAGTCTCAGACTGGTTGTACTGGGCAACTCCTAGTGGTCAACAGTGTCAGACTGTGGTTGTACTTGGCAGCTCCTAGTGGTCAACAGTGTCAGACTGTGGTTGTACTGGGCAGCTCTTAGTGGTCAACAGTGTCAGACTGTGGTTGTACTGGGCAACTCCTAGTGGTCAACAGTGTCAGACTGTGGTTGTACTGGGCAACTCCTAGTGGTCAACGGTGTCAGACTGTGGTTGTACTGGGCAGCTGCTAATGGTCAACGGTGTCAGACTGTGGTTGTACTGGGCAGCTGCTAGTGGTCAACGGTGTCAGACTGTGGTTGTACTGGGCAGCTGGTAGTGGTCAACGGTGTCAGACTGTGGTTGTACTGGGCAGCTGGTAGTAGGGGTGTAACGGTGTCAGACTGTGGTTGTACTGGGCAGCTGGTAGTAGGGGTGTAACGGTACACATATTCGTACCGAACCGTTTCAGTACAGGACCTTCAGTTCAGTACACTCTGTGTACCGAACGAATACAACGGATATGTTACTTTTTTTGCATGCAGGACTTAATTTAAAACTCAAAAGCCCCCTCCCCCTCCCAAAATAGAACTTGCATAAAAGGCCGGATGTTGTTCGTTCAGCCCACGCACACCACTGAGAGATTACCTGTAATTGTATGGCGAACGCAAACGACCTACCTACCTATAAGACCTGTTTCTTTCACTATATAATATTCATTATTCAATCTAATGTATGTTTTTTTTTTAGAAGTCGATTATTAATTTGAATATAGAATATTCATTGACAGCCCTACTTAGCAGTAATTACACACTACGTCACCCCAAGTGGAACATGGAAAGCCATGTTCTGCAAATTTTCCCCCACTGTACCGAAATGAACCATGAACCATGAGGTACGTACCGAACCATGGTTTTTCTGTACCGTTACACCCCTAGCTGCTAGTGGTCAGTGATGTATGATGATGTATTCTCCACACCAGCTTTTCTGGGGTCTCATTTACAGTGGTTGCCGTACAAACGAAAGTGCCCTAGAGATGTAAAGTGTGAGGGCGGCCAGGGTGGCGCACCACGTAACGCATTTCAGTGCAACGCTGCCATCCCGGGTTCGACTCCCGGACCCGGCAACATCTGCCGAATGTCTCCTCCCCATATCTTCTCCCATCCTTCCTCTCTGTCTATCCAATAAAGCAATAAAAAGAAAAATGAGAAAAAAATTATCTTAAAAAAAAAGAGAGACTGTAAAGTGTACGCCACTTCCTACGCAAAGGTTGTCCAGTGCCACAAAATCTGTAAAATTCTACAGTCTCATGTCTAGAGTATAAAATGTGAGCGACTCAAATGTAAAACAGTGTCCAGAGTTTCTTGCTTGAAGAAATGTTTTTTTGTTTTCTCTTATCCTCCATGTTTAAACAAGGTAGTTACCTCACATGGCCACAGGGTGGCAGTTTTTTTTTTTTTTGTATCAAATCTTTTTTATTTTGTTTTTCAAACATGAAACAAAACATCTCACAACACAATAATAATAATAATAATAATACATAAAAAGACATCCCAAAATCCCAAAACATTAACTTAACACAACAATGACTAGACAATAAATGAGACAGACCGTACAGTTAAAGGAAAACTCCAACATTTTGGGAAATTCGCTTATTTGCCATCTACCCCGGAGTTAGACAAGAAGCTACATACCTTTTTTCTTCTCTGTGCATGCAGTAGGAGTAGGAAGACGTGCACCGTTAGCCTAGCTTAGCGTCAGTCACTGGAAGTAGGTTCCTCCATTAGCCTAGTTTCCAACGTCTTCCTACTGCTACTGCATGCACAGAGAAGAAAAAGGTATGCATCTTCTTGTCTAACTCCAGGGTTCCCAAAATGTTGGAGTGTTAAGATACAGACCTTTTTCTTCTCTGTGCATGCAGTAGGAGTAGGAAGATGTGCACCGTTAGCCTAGCTTAGCGTCAGTCACTGGAAGTAGGTTCCTCCATTAGCCTAGTTCCCAACGTCGTCCTACTCCTACTGCATGCACAGAGAAGAAAAAGGTATGCATCTTCTTGTCTAACTCCAGGGTTCGCAAAATGTTGGTGTGTTAAAATACATACCTTTTTCTTCTCTGTGCATGCAATGTAGGAAGACTTGCACCGTTAGCCTAGCTTAGCGTCAGTCACTGGAAGTAGGTTCCTCCATTAGCCTAGTTCCCAACGTCTTCCTACTCCTACTGCATGCACAGAGAAGAAAAATGTATGTATCTTCTTGTCTAACTCCAGGGTAGATGGCAAATAAACTAATTTCCCAAAATGTTGGAGTTTTCCTTTAACATCCCAAGCCCCCTCCATCACCACCCACCTCAGCCACGATCCCCAACCCTCGAGCGCCCGAGTCCGGCACCCCAGCGAGTCAAAGCATCATGCCTCTTTTACACCACAACCAAGATTCAAGATTCAATCGTTTTATTTCAAACCACAGTGTTAGTTTGGCTACATTTACCATTGTCCGGCAAAACAACATTTGAAAATAAATGAAATGGGAAAAGAGGAACCCCCCCCCCCCAAAAGTTTAAAATAAAACAGCCAAAAACTATACACTGTTTGAAAAGGAGATGGAAGAAGCAAAGCTTATATATTTCCATCCCCCATCAATAATTATATACTTCAGCAAGTATGACACGATTACCAATACATATAATACCATACAATTTGCAAATAAATCAACTACACACAACACAATCACACATGCACACACACACACACACACACACACACACACTAGACTATACTCTCATGTCACCCTTCAAATCATTCTCATATAATACGTTGGTCTAACCCGCCGAGGCCCCGAACCAAGGCCCCCCCCCCACCCCGAGCCTGTGACCCTCCGACACAACCAAAGGGGCAGGGTGGCAGTCTTTTATAGTGCAGCTGTAAACTAGATCAAAACTAGACAGCCCAAGGAATCCATAGGTTCCAGTTCAGGTTATGCTAGCTTGTCAGGAAGGGGGTTAAATAATGCTCCAAATCTAGGTAACATTTTTGCAACAGGGAAAATCCCTTCACCTCGCAACTCAAGATATGGCTTCTATGGGTTCCCACGAACATTACATTTATGCTAATCCCATGCAGTTTTAGGCAAAAACCATGTAGCTTTTTGCATGAAGTAAAAACATTATGTGAACTTAAAAAAATAAATGCTTTTTCATTGTTCTGTATAATGGCGATACATTTGAATCTAATCTAATCTTCTAATTATTTTATTTCTGCATTCTGGGATTCCAGTCTTGGAATTACATAAATTGGGTATGACTGGAAAGCTGAGACTCTTGTGGATCCAATTAGCCCAACTGTATTCACGAGTGATGATATTTGTAGCCATTTCATTGTAGTGAGATGGCCATTTAGTCATTTGTATTAGTAATTACATAGTAATTAGAGAGCATTTAGAAATTACTGTATACAACGTATTCATTCATTTTATTGTACAAATTTGGTACACAAGAAGTGGGTGAACCATACAAGTTTTACCTGTTGTTATATAACATAGGATGTTGAGAGATTCATTGTAAACACAAGATTTGTAACTCTTTCTCAAGAAAAGTGTATTTTCACGGCCACAAAATTTCATGGAAAAATTCAACTCATTGTTTCAAGTTATTACATGCAATTGTACAAGTGTCTTCTTTAATTTAAGCCATTATCTATGGTTATGGAATGTTTATATAATATATATTATGATGTATTTATTATTATATTATATTATTACATGTAATGTATACTGTACAAGAGTCTACTTTAATTTAAGCCATTATCCATGGTTCTGGGATGTTCACGTCTGGAGTTATAATGTATTAAATAGAACAAGACAAAAACAGGTAGAAATAGACCCAATTTAGCATCAAGAGGTTATTGCGTTAACCCCTTACATACGCTGAAGTTCTGACACTGGTGATGTTGAACCATCCCACTCCATGCCAGCCGGACCCGATACACTCCCCACTCCTCCAGACCATAGTGCTAGACATCCTCCCATTCCTCACTGCAACCATTAACTCATCTCTTAGAGAGGTTCCCACCTCTCTAAAACAAGCTAGAGTCACACCACTCATCAAAAAAAAAAACCCTGAACCCCACCGTCATAGATAACTATTGCCTGTCTCTCTTCTCTCTTTCCTCTCTACTGTAAATCACTTGAACATGCCATATCCAACCAGATCACTGATTATCTATTACAGAATGACCTCCTAGACCCAAATCAGTCAGGCTTCAAGACTGGTCACTCCAGAGCGGCTGGGTGACGTAGCGGAGATTGCGCTCGTCACCAATGCAAAAGACTCCGGTCTCGAATCCTGGTGTCAGCATTGCCTGCGGCTTGGGCCAGTCATCATACTATCTCAATTGACAGAGGTAGCGGGTGGAAGTATATGGGTGGGGATTGGACGTTGTGGACAGCGACTCCTACAGGTCGGTTGGGTGACGCCTGCACAGCAGAGACAGGAAGTATCGGGGGCAGCGTGAGCCTCGCACGCGTTACTCCTCGCCACTGAGAGTCCGTGCTGTCTGGTGAAAAGATGCGACAGGCTGCCTCCTCGTGTACCGGAGGGGACACGTGATGCAAGGCTTCTATCCTCACTACAGCCGACCAGTGGGAGGCATAGTCTAGCAACGTTCAAGACAGGGGAGGGGAGAATTGGCAATACGAAATTGGAAAAGTCACTCCACAGAGACTTCCCTCATAGCAGTCACAGAGGCTCTTCACTTGGCAAGAGCAAAATACAGTCATGTCTCGCCTCGACTACTGCAATGCTCTACTAACTGGTTTACCGGGTTCCGCCACCAACGCACTTCAACTCATACAGAATGCAGCGGCCCGTCTGATCTCCAATCTACCAAATGCAGCCCATGTCACCTCAATTCTCAGAGAGCTGCACTGGCTTCCCATTGCCGCATACATGCGCTTCAAGGTTCTTGACCTGGTATACTGTGCAGTGAGGAGAATGGCTGTAAGTTGCTTTGTATAAAAGTGTCAGCTCAATGTAAATGTAATAAAACTATTCCTGCAAATGTCATCTCAGGAAAAGCTTTTATTTTAACAACAGGCTCAACATGTGATTTGAAAATACATGGTGGATGAGGACAACAGTTTAAATATTTAAATCTTTACCGCTGTATCTTAACGTTACCCCCAACGTTGGTATCAGCAGATTCAGTTGTCTCTCATTGGAACATCATGATATCTGGGTCATGATGTACACAAGACAGACCCCCAACCAAACTGAGTCTCAAATACACATACATACATACACACACACGCTCACACATACATACACACACACCTACACACACACACATACATAAACACACACACACTCCTACATACACACACACACACACACACACACACACACACACACACACACACACACACACACACACACACACACACACACACACACACACACACACACACACACACACACACACACACACACACACTCATACATACTGTACATACACACATACAAACACACTTACATACACAAACAAACATACATATACCATACAAAGTATAATCCCACAGAGAGACACAGCCAGCAGATGTTCAGGGCCAACCGTTCCCATGGTGACGACTGGGAGCTGAGGCCATAAGCTGTTCCTCCTCTGCTGAAATAGACACAATGCATGATGGGAAAGTGGACTAACTTTCACCTGGGTGAGAGTCGGGGTTATAGTTTAGACTGGCTGACTGAATACCCTACTTCACACTCACAGTTACAACCACAGTACAACCACAGTCTGAAACTGTTGACCACTAGGAGCTTCCCAGTACAACCACAGTCTGACAGTGTCGACCATTAGGAGCTGCCCAGTACAACCACAGTCGGACACTGTTTACCACTAGGAGATGCCCAGTACAACTACAGTCTGACACTGTTTACCACTAGTAACGAGTCTCTCTCTCCAAGCGCAACACGCTCACACCAAAACCAGTTAGCGTTTTCCCCTTTGAATCTGTTGTGTTGCTTTTACGGGTCCCATTCCTCTGTTCCCATAACAGTACGAACTTGCCACTAATGGACCCCAGCGACACAGCAGGTTCAAAGGGGAAAACCACCTCTATCAAGGAATTAGACAGTGATGGGCATTGGGCAAGCTACTTGGAAAATGTAGTAAGCTACACTACCAGTTACTCTCGATTAAATATAGCTCAACTACAACAGAAGCTATCCCCAGAGAAATGTAGAAAGCTACACTACAAGAACATGGCAAAAATAGCTAGCTACATCGGCACTACTTTTTTTTAATTCTTTTTTTTATCAACTTCATGATAAAATGTCCACCAAACAGGCAAAAAATGCTCAGTTTGATTGTTTATTATAAAACAAAACTGAAACTGGAAACAAGCCCTCTGTCTGGCTTTTTGTGTCATCCTTTTAACATGTACTTGTATTAATGTACCTTGTACCATGTACAAAATGTTAATAAAGTATGAGGAAAAAACTGTGGAAACGTAATAAATATCGGGTAGTGAAACAATAATTAAATAAACACCTAAATATATACTCTATATATATATATATCTCTATTGGAATGGAGACTTTTCAGCACAGGATAAACTAGGGATGGGCATTTTACAGAAAATGTATCGCATGATGTACTCGAGTACTCGTGGATTACTCGTGGAGGAAAACGCTGTACAAAATAAACGTCTCTTCCGGTGTTTTAGACTTTGCTTTTTTATTTTGAAACCCCCTGACTGGAAGTGTTGTTGTTATTATTGCTAGCGGAACCTATCTATGAGCGGACAACTTGTGTTACGACAGCGCAACTCGAAACTACCTGTTGTATTAAATTAATTCATGTTCAACTTGTCCTTGTGTCCACTCCTTTGACTAGCCCCACCCGTTCATTGTAAACAATGGTGCATGTAATTGTATTAACGTTAATGTGTGTTGTAGCTATCGTTAGTAGGGGTGGGAATCGCCAGAGACCTCACGATACGATACTATCGCGATACTTGCGTCACGATACGATAGCATCGCGCTACTAAATATATCGCGATACGATGACTATTGCGGAAAATATATATATTATATATATATATATATTTTTATCAATTTGAATTTATTACCTTTTTTCAACTGCAAAGTAAAACTTTGTCAACATGTTTTATCTAACACATGTGTGTGTGTGTGGACTACTGTAGTATTACAGGTATTGAAATGAACAATGCAACTTCCTTATACAAATTATTATTATTTTGTTTTAATTTATGAATAATTAAATATCGATACTTGGCGTCCCTGTATCGATACAGTATGCCACGCAAAGTATCGCGATACTACTACGCATCGATTTTTCCCCCCACCCCTAATCGTTAGTTGGGTACTGTCATTGTATTTCATTGGTGAGCTATTTAGCTAATGTTGATAGCATTGAATAGCATCAACGCTAGATCTTTAATCTTTATTTAGCAGTCCAGTTTATCCGGGCAGTAGCGTATAGCGTTTGTTCACGCTACATCACTACTTGGGTCTAAAAATAGCTACACTACAGATGCGCTACTTAAAAAGTAGCGACGCTACCGTCACACGACTGAGAAATGTAGTTAAGCTATGTAGCGTTGCTACTTGTAGCTAGCTACTGCCCAACACTGGAATTGGATGCCAGTGTTACTGAGCTGGTCACCCATTTGCACCACACGTTTTAATCTATCAACGGGAGGCTGGTATGGTTGGATAGATCGGTATCCTCCTGTGATCCAAGCCCCCCGCAGAGGGGTTTAGAGACTGCAGAGCCCATAGACCATCAGGAGACCCATTTCCCCCTGCCTCCGCATTATGATGGTGATTTTTGAGGAGTGTAAGGGTTTTCTCAAACAGTGTGACCTCGTGTTTGAAAACCAGACTCGCAAGTTTTGGTTAGGCAGTGGTAAGGGGGGTTCGTGGTGGCTCTGTTAACAGGGAGAGCCCTTACATGGGCCATGGCCGCGGTAGAACCAGGTAGCTTATTAACCACTGACTATGTTGCATTTAATACAGAGTTTCGATTTATGTTTGATCACCCTAGGGACGGCCCACTCGCCTCGGCTTGACTTCATAGCCTACAACAGGGGGCTCGCTCTGTGGCGGAGTATACGGTAGAGTTTCGCACGTTGGCAGCGGGGAGTGGGTGGCTTTAACGACATGGCTTTACAGAGTGTGTATCGACAGGGGCTTGCTTAGCGAAGCCATTAAGGATGGGATCTTGAGGGACCGTCCCCGCAATTATCCGGAGCTGATTACCCTCGCACTGATGATTGACCAGCGTCAACGCGAGCAGCGCAGTGAGCGAGGGTCCCGGTCATCCACCTTGTCGGCACGTAACCCTGTGGTTGGCCGTACCGCCAGGCCACCTCCAGTTATTCACGCCTGCCTACAGGGACTCTCCTGTCTCCTCTCTTAGTAAAGAGGAGCCCATGCAATTGGCTTTCTGCAGAGGAGCGCAATCTGCGCTTAAAGGGGCTATGCCTCTATTGTAGGAGGACGGGTCACATGGTTTGCGCTTGTCCAGCACTGCCAAAAGACCCGGCTCACTAGCTTGTGCTAGTGAGCCAAGTAGTAACCGATCAAAAGAGGACCCCTCTAAATAGACTGTTCCCGCTGGCGTGGGCACAGGGGTCATTGTCTATAGGCGCTATGATCGACTCGGGGACTGACGTATGTATTATTGACACCGCGCCAGTTAGACAAGCAGGGATTTCCATCAGGCCATTAAAGGCCCCTGTTTGTGTTCACGCTATCGATGGACGTGCCCTTACTCTGTTGACCCATTGCACCTGTAATGGCCGCTTGTCGCTCCCCAGTGAATTGACAAGCGTCCACGGTGCACCCGCTAATAGTGGCTCCTACTCAGTCCCAAAGTTGTGATGTTGAATGAATTGAATGTCCAAAGTTGCCGCCGGTTCGGTTTACAGGTTTATTGTTGTCCAAAGGTGAAATGATAGTGAATGAAGGGTTTAAACAGAACAGTTGTCAATTGCTCAGATCCAACAGTGAAACAGCAGTGAAACAGCAGTGAAACAGGTAGAAAATTGTATCCTAACACAGGTGCACACGATTCCATTGATCACCTTGGCTATTTATAGGGCTGTAATGGGTGGTGAGCCCTCTAGTGTCCAAACATAAATAAGACAGTTTAAAACAGTGCATTGATCTAATATATAATATATAGATAATAATAATACTAATAATAATCTATAACAAGAACACTCATTGGCCTTTACACCGGCCCCTAATTGTGTCTACACAATTACAAAACAAAACATGGTCGGGTGAGTGTTCATTATAGCCTGCAATCCTCAATAATAAATCAATCCCAAATCATAGTTCTAAACACGAAGAAGCTTGACTGGGGCTCTGGTTTCCGCTTGTTGTCCCTGTGCATGGGAAGAACAAATTAATTAGTCATTCGAATAACAGTCAAGGAAACTCAATGATAATATTCAATGTGTGTTTTTTTGTTTTAACAAACAGAGCCATATAGCTCTGATAGGCTTATAGCCAATGTATATTCAAAGTTCAACAGAGCCCTATGGCTCTGATAGGCATACAGCCAATGTCCACTGGTTGTGAGACTCCATCGGGGTCGTCAGGACTTTCTGCTGTAAGTCGGTCGGGAGGTTTCAGCCATTCTTCCCTGCAGGTTTCCTTTACGCCGTCGTCTTTTGTAGTTTCTCCTTTTGGAAACTGGCATATTCAAAAGTGTTTGGCCATCACCGGCCCCGGTAACACCATGGGCTTCCATGGGCTTCACTTGATAAGCTTGTTTAGGCAGTTGCTCCTCCACCGGCTCGTCATCTCCTCCAACACTCCCGTCCTCAGCAGGTCCTTGCAGAGCAGAGCCACGTCTCGGGAGATGCACCTCCATGCTGCCGTCCCTCTCCTCCTCAGGACGGTGCCGCCCGGTCAGCCCTCCTGGACTGGCTGAGACTGCTGCTGTCCTGCTTCTGAGAGCTCTCGTTTTAAACACTGGAGGTTCAGTAGTGGCCCTGTTGTGTGCATCTTCCTCCTCCTCTGCCTCACTCTCTGAGGAGCTGCAGCCGCACACATCTGGTTTCCCAGTACGTTCATCATCTGTGGAGTCATCTGATTCCTCCCTCTCATCATCCTCCTCATCCTCGTCTTCATCAGGTGCACATGTAGCAGAGTCAATGGTTGGTTTTGGTGGTGCTGTTTCAGGTTCTTCCTGCATTTCCTCTGCAGCACTCTCCCCCACAGCTGCCACACTGTACCTCTCCCTCTCAGCGTCTGACACAGTGATTTCCTCTGTCACTGCTTCTTCCTCTCTGCCTTCGTCGTCACCGTCCTCCTCTTTGTTGACGTCATCGACGCCCTCCTCTTCTTCCTCATCGACGTCATCGACACCGTCCTCCTCACCACCAACATCTGGTTCATTCGGAGGAAGTCTCTGGGTAGGACTCGGCAGGTCACCCTCCACCATCCACTCCTTGGAGGGAACTTGGCAATGTTCTTATTTTTGCAGCTATGGCTTCGATGTTAGTTTGCAGCTCAAGCTCCTCTTGTAAGGCCCTTATAGCTGCTTGCTGCTTCTCAAGCTCTTGCCTTTTCTTTAAATAGGCAAAACGTGTCATCAGGCCTGCCTTTTCAGCTTTAGCCTTTCTAATCATAGAGGCTGTCTTACTACCTCCATGACTGGTTGGCCTCATCTTGGCTTCAGCCATGTTATTTATTCTTTTTATTTTTTATTTATCCTTATTGTAGTTTGAACATTGCATTCACTTGGCGTGACCTCAGAGCCTTCAAAGAGGGTTTGAGTTTCTTCCTGTTTATGAATGCAGTAATGTAGCTTTAGTTTGCCGCACATCTACAATGTCCAAGAGAACCACTGCTGTATCGGAATTAAAATCAGTCCATTGCGCCATTTAGTTTCCACACGTCGAGAGTGACTGACAACATTAATTGCAATGGTTCTCCAAATATTACGGCGTCCAATACGTCCATAATCCACAGCATCACCATTAATCAATTTGTCAGTCTACATTATAATACTCAACAGCGTAACAAGTAGCGAGTCACGTTTTCATAAATACAGCAGAGTCCAAACAATTCCACTACACGGTAGGCAGTTACAGCTCCTTCACAAATCCTTTATCCAGATCTTCATTAGGTAATCCCCACAGAAGTTTCCAATCTTCTTACCTCTTCCATTCGTGAGGAAAGTTGTCCTATACTTTACTCACGTCCTTTTTTCGTGAGGAGTTTTCCAGCTTTGTACTCACTTTACTCACGTCCTTCTTCCATTAGGTAATTTTCTACTTTGTAATGGCCGCTTGTCGCTCCCCAGTGAATTGACAAGCGTCCACGGTGCACCCGCTAATAGTGGCTCCTACTCGGTCCCAAAGTTGTGATGTTGAATGAATTGAATGTCCAAAGTTGCCGCCGGTTCGGTTTACAGGTTTATTGTTGTCCAAAGGTGAAATGATAGTGAATGAAGGGTTTAAACAGAACAGTTGTCAATTGCTCAGATCCAACAGTGAAACAGCAGTGAAACAGCAGTGAAACAGGTAGAAAATTGTATCCTAACACAGGTGCACACGATTCCATTGATCACCTTGGCTATTTATAGGGCTGTAATGGGTGGTGAGCCCTCTAGTGTCCAAACATAAATAAGACAGTTTAAAACAGTGCATTGATCTAATATATAATATATAGATAATAATAATACTAATAATAATCTATAACAAGAACACTCATTGGCCTTTACAGCACCATCTCTATTTCGCTCACGGTGTCGGGTAACCACTCGGAGAGTATTTGCTTTTTTTTATTCATCCGCACCATCCACTCCCCTTATTTTAGGACGCCCCTGGCTGGAACTCTACCACCCTCATATATGTTGGTCCACTGGGAGGATTCTCGGTTGGAGTGTAGCCTGTCACTCAAACTGTTTGCGTTCGGCCTTGACTCCTCCCAATGGTCCAAAGCCAGAGCCCGGGAGTATCATGACCTTGCCACGTTGTTTAGCAAGGAGCGCGCCTTGTCCCAGCCTCCTCACCATCCCTATGACATCCTTCCATCACATCGTTTGTATAACTTGTCTGTTCCTGAAGAAGGAGTCGATGCGGGAGTACATTTGTGAGTCTGTGGCGTCGGGGCTCATCCTTCCTTCTTCCTCCCCGGTGGCAGCAGGTTTTTTCTTTGTGAAAAGGAAGGATGGAGGGCTCCGCCCCTGCATTGATTTTCGGTCATTGAGCGATATCACGTGAGGAATAGTTATCCTTTACCCTTAACACATTGGTTGCCAGCCGGATATGACGATTTATCGCTTGGATGCCACCACATTAATCAATGGGAGGACGAGCACATTTGCGAACGCATAAACTATATCTTAAATTATGGCTATGTGTCTAATACACCCGTCGCTTATCAATGACTTGCTTGCAGTCAACATGTACGAAACGGATTGTTTTTTCATCAGTACATTTCAGTTTTATACCGTTTTGAATACGAGTATAGTTTCGGAGAGTTCTAGTAATTTCAAAGAAATTCCGCGAAAATAGCCATTTACTGGAATACACAAAACACATTGTCATTTTCCGGCTGATTTATGAATAGTTTTCTTTTTTTTTAAACTTTGGCCATTTCCCTGGCTCTTTTATACGTTTATCGCATTTATACTTGGTCAAGTTCGACCGACAGAAGCAGGCTGAAAGGGTTCAGATGGGGGGGAAGACACTCTGGGAAAGGCACGGCTGCAGTCCGGGATTCGAACTCGCTCAGCCCCAGATCTGTGACGAGCACGGTTGTCCACGGCGCTGAAATAGCACTCGCGGTACGTGGTGAGCTACTGGAGCTCCCCTTATGAATAGTTTTCAAATAAACGCTAGATTATCGAGAGTATTTGTGTTCTTATGATACAAAAGCGGGCTGAAAAATTATTTATTCGTGCTGCGCTCAGCGCCTAACGCCAGCCACACACACACACACACACACACACACACACACACACACACAAATCTGTGAAAAACAGCTCTGATTAACGCAAAACTGGTAACATAGATTCCTTACCTCAGATCAGATGTTCTGCAAAAAGATTAATCCAATTCTTGATCGCCATTCCAAATATTGATAGCATTTATTGATCCAACGTTATAGTTCGAGACGCATAATCCAAGCTGCTTCCAGCCTCGCCAGTGACTCTGGTAACACGACACTGCTTGCCAGAGATAGGAAAATCCTGGACCGGAGTATTTCTCTGATGCACTTTTTCACTCAATCCAATCCAATGATGTGCATTACCATCCGGGAGACGATAGGGGCGGTATTTGCCCTTTTCAAGCTCAGAGCCATTCCCAATGATAATGTCAGGCTGGACGGATGAAAAATGAATGGATATCGCTAATAAAAGAAATAACGATTAAATAACGAGAAATCTCGTTATTGGCAACCAACGCATGGCGGCCAACAACGAGTTTCTCGTTGTTGGCAACCAATGTGTTAATGAGCTCGACCTTTGAGCCCCTTACGCATGCGACAGTCTTCAATAAGCTTGACACCTCGTCCGCGTTCAGGAGGGCAACGGATGGAAGACTCCGCTTCGTATCCATCTGGGGAATTTTGAGTATTTGGTAATGCCTTTTGGGCTCACTAATTCCCCGCAGTGTTTCAGGCATTAGTTATATTTCGTATAGCATCGCGTCCCGCTCTGAGCCTTACGAGATACTTCCATCTCCTGTGATACCTAATGTATCTCCCACGAACAAAAAACACATGCACCCCACCTGTATGGGGCCCCGCCCCTTATGGTGGTACCACCCATATAACCATGACTCTGGTCATGAAACACCCTTCCTCTATTTTCGTCCCAGCGTACTGGATGCTTGCACCATACGAGCTAGCGGAATGAAAAGATTAAGGAAGATTAATAATGTTGAGGGCTTACCGGAGGATTGTGTTTCCCTGGATTCTCCGGAGCTTGTTTCGACGACGCAGACCTATGCTGGTGGTTCCTCGGCTGACGGCGACGGACCGAGGGGCAGCGTACAAGGTTTGGCTAACGGGTCGGCTTGTACAAAGGTGAGGTCTGTGTCAGTAGGCGTCGATGTCGGTGTTGGTCGTGCTGTGGAGTATGTTTCGGCACCAGGGCCGGGGCGGCTTGGCGATCGTTCCACTGTAGTGGGCGATGTCTTGGCGATCCTGGAACATGCTGTTGACGCTAATGCTAC
This sequence comes from Notolepis coatsorum, assembly GCF_963971535.1. Taxonomy (NCBI): domain Eukaryota; kingdom Metazoa; phylum Chordata; class Actinopteri; order Aulopiformes; family Paralepididae; genus Notolepis; species Notolepis coatsorum. The sequence continues at coordinate 196,959,929 of NC_140165.1, forward strand.
TGCTACTGCTAATGCTAATGCTACTGCTGCTTCTTCTGCTAACGCTGATGTTGACGCTGGAATGTCTAATAATCCCCGCCGCGGGATTCCGCTTTTCCCTCCTCTTGCCACCTTCATTGATGAAGGTCAGTCGGTGGTGGGTGTGGGGGGGTTCGCTGAGCTCTATTTACCTTTTTTGCGGGTGAAGGGGCTGACGACGGGGTGCAGCCCGGGGGTACCTTGGCTAAGTAGCCAGGTAGCTTCTTTTTTGTGCCCAGGCGGGGATGAACGACGTTCCGCCCGGCCGTTGCTTGATAGCATGTCGGCTCGGAGGGTGGCAGTATGGACGAATGAGTGGTATACTGCTGCAGGATGGCATTTAGCGGCGGCCAGTGTTGTGGCTCAGCTGGCTACTTTCCTATCCAAGATGGCGTCGGGTTGTAGGTCTTTGGGTCCAACCGACACTATGAACGTGATTCATGTTTGTGGTGTTATAGAGATCTTGACTCAGTCGCAAGCTATAACTGCGGGGAGGATTCGGATGCTATCGACTTTGGTTGTTAGGCATCTTTGGTTGGAGCAGTCTCCTCTTGGGGAAGAGGATAGGTTTTCTCTCCTCACGACTCCTTTTTCCACAGATAGTCTTTTTGGGCGTTCTGTGGAGGCGCAGGCGGTTTTTGATTCGGGTCCTACACCGCCTCACGCTGTGCAGCCAGGGGTGGGAGCACGGTCTCGTCAACGACTGTGGCGAGATCCTCGACAGGCGGCCATGTTTCCCCCGCCAGTGGTGCCCTGGTTGGAGAATCGACAGGTTTTCGCAAGGCCGACAGTCTTGGCGGCCGAGGGATCGGCCATTTTGGGTGATTTCGGGGTTGGTAAACCACCCCGTCGTCATTTTGCCGCGAGCAGCCCGCTCCCCGTTCAGTCCTCTCTCTGGTATCCCCAGAAGCGGGGCTTTGAGCGTTCTCCTTTGGCTGCGGGCCGCGAACCTTCTTTGAAGCGTATGCGGCCCCATTCTTCACTTCTCATGGAGACAGGGGCTGACACCCAGTTGATGGCTGAGCCTGGGTCTGTCCGTGAGAATGTTCCGTCGTCGCGTGGTTCCTACACCGCAGGTTGTGGGTGGGTGGAACCTGGTGTTGCAGCTGCCACTAGCTCCAGTGGTCAGCAGGGGGACTCGGTGCCTCTTCTGTTGAATGCTCAGCAGGGGTTACCCCGGCTTCGCCCTCGCCAGGCGGGGTATCGCGCTGTTGCCTCCCACTCCCGTCAAACCGGCAGTGGTCTGCAAAGGAGAGGCTGGCGTGATTTGAGTGGTAGCAATATCACTGCAGGGCTTCGGCGTGTAGGAGCCCATGGGGTCCTCAGGCCTTGCGTGTCTGGCTGCGGAACGGCTCCTCAGCGTGTGCTGGAGGGGTGTTCAGGGGGTGAGTGTGTGTCCACAAGTTTGATGACCGCTTCTCCCGTATCAAACCGGCCCTTTCTGTCGGGGTCCCCCCTTGGGTGCTTTGCACGACGGGGGGGACCGGGCCAATTATCTGCTGTTCCTTGCGGCCCAGCGTCAGTTGACGGCGGGGGCGCTGTGGGATTATATTCACATATGGCGACGGGAATGTCCCTTGAATCGGTGGATGAGGAGAACGTTAGAGGCGGGGCTGGTTTTGCAGTTTGCGCGGCCCCATCCTCCGTTCTCAGGTTTGGTGCCGACCCTATTGTTAGGGTCGGGCGCGGTGACAGCCCTGGCCGACGAGATTCAATCTCTGTTGGCGAAGCAGGCCGTCGTTGTGGTCCCGAGAGAGGACGCAATGTCAGGCGTCTACTCCCGTTATTTTCTGGTGCCCAAGAAAACTGGGGGGGTCAGACCTATACTGAATCTGTCCATGTTCAATCGGTTGATTGTAGTGAGACCGTTCAGGATGTTGACCGTCCGACTCCTTCTGCTTGCTGTCAGGAGGGGGGACTGGTTCACCTCCATAGACCTGAAGGATGCGTATTTTCACATACCCATTTTCCCTCCTCACAGGAAGTTCCTGCGGTTCCTGCTTCAGGGCGTAGCGTACGAGTACCACAGAATGCCGTTCGGTTATTCTCTGGCTCCCCGCACATTCACCAAGTGCGTGGCGGCTGCTCTGGGGCCTTTACGTCGTCGGGGGATACGAGTTCTGTTCTATCTCGACGACATTCTGCTCCTCAGCCGTTCAGAGGAGGTTGCCAGGTCTCATACTCGACTGGTGGTGGAATTCCTCACCAGCCTGGGTTTTGCTGTGAATTGGAAGAAGAGTACCCCTCTTCCCAGTCAACAGGTGGAGTACTTGGGCTTGACATTGAGGTCGAAGCCCATGCTTGCGACCCTCTCGGAGCAGCGTCGGGGGGCTCTCCATCACGCGCTCGGGGGTTTCCGTCTGGGAGGGACGGTTACGGCGCTGCAGGTGATGCGTCTGCTGGGCCTTATGTCGGCGGCCCACACGGTGGTTCCTCTTGGCCTCCTCTTTATGAGGCGGATACAGAGGTGGTTTCTCTCTTTGAGAATAGATCCGGTGTGGGGCAAAGGGAGACGGTTGACGGTTCCTTTGTCGATATGGGGGGATCTCGCCCACTGGGGGAGGCTGGGTATCCTCTCCGCTGGGGTCCCCATGGGCAGCAGTGGCTCCCACGTCACGGTTTTCACCGACGCCTCTCTCACAGGTTGGGGAGGGGCGTTTCGGACCCACGCAGTGGGGGGCAGCTGGACGGGTCATGCCGACCCAGCTGTCCTGCATATCAATGTGTTGGAGTTGAAGGCGGTCCTCCTGGTCCTCAAACGGCTCGGCCACCTGGTGGTAGGCGAACATGTTTTGATCAGGACGGACAATGTGACGGCGGCGGCGTATATCAACAGGCAGGGTGGGACTCGTTCCGCCCGCCTGCTCCGGGTGGCGCGCAAACTGTTGCTATGGGCATCCCGCAGGCTGCGCAGTCTGCGGGCGCTCCACGTTCCTGGTACGGAAAATGTGGCGGCGGATATAATGTCTCGGGGCGGTCCTCGTCGCGACGAGTGGGAACTCCGCCCCGACATAGTCAGACAGATCTGGGATCGGTTCGGGGAGGCCTCGGTAGATCTGTTTGCGTGCCGACGTTCTCACAAGTGCCCCTTGTGGTTCTCGTTCAGTCGAGCGGATCATCCCCCCTTGGGGGTGGATGCCTTCTCGACCTTTCCGTGGCCGCCCGGTCTTCTGTACGCCTTCCCTCCTGTACAGCTGTTGAGTCAGCTGTTGGAGCGGATACGGAGGGAGCGCAGGACGGTGATCCTGGTCGCGCCGGACCGGGGCACGTCAGTGTGGTTCCCGGTCTTAGTCCAGCTTCTGGTCGCTCCTCCTTGGGTCATTCCGTGGTCAGCGACGGCCCTCTCGCAGCACAACGGAGTGCTTGTCCAGCCTCCGGTGTTGGGTCAACGCCTGGTGGTGTGGCTGGTGGGAGGGTGAGTCTGGAGAGGATGGATCCCGCAGTGGTTGATACCATCCGGTGTGCGCATGCTCCCTCCACTGTCGCGGTTTACGCGGGCAGGTGGCGTGCGTTCCAAGAATGGTGTAAGGGGGGGGGCTGGGACCCAGTCTCCTGCCCCCTGGATGCTGTTCTGGGTTATCTCCAGTCTCTCCTTGATAGTCTGTCGGCTTCGACAGTGAGGGTATATACAGGGATTTGAGGGTATGTCTTGTTCAGCCACCCTCTTGTGAAGCGTTTCCTGCTTGGCGCTCGACGCGTTAAGCCGGTGCAACGCTCCTTGGCTCCGACTTGGGATCTTCAATTGGTCCTCGGTCGGTTGTCCTTGGCCCCGTTTGAGCCGCTCGAGCAGGCGCCGTTGGGACGGCTGTCTTTCAAGACCGCGTTCCTACTGACTGTCACTTCCGCTAAACGCGTGGGTGAGCTCTGTGCTCTCTCGGTACGTCCAGAGTGCCTGTCTTTTCGGACCGATTGCGGTGCCACTCTGCGACCTAATCCTGCTTTCGTGCCTAAGAATATCCGGAGTTCCTTCCGCTCCCGGGATATTGTGGTTCAGGCTTTTCGTCCTCCTCCTCACACTAGTGAGTTAGATGCGGGCCTTCACCTGTCATGTCCAGTCCGTGCTTTGGGGTTTTACCTCAGCCGTACTCAGGACTTCAGGGTTACCGACCAGCTTTTTGTCTGTTACGGTGGGGCTCGTGCTGGTAAGGCACTGTCGAAGCAGCGCCTGTCCCATTGGTTGTGCGAGGGTATTGCCCTCTGCTACACGTTGGCTGGGCAGGATCCCCCTGGGGGCGTCAGGGCGCACTCCACTCGTGGGGTGGCTGCCTCTGCCGCTCTCCTGGGTGGGGCCTCGGTGGAGGACATCTGTGCTGCAGCTTCATGGTCCTCACCGGGCCCCTTTGTAAGGTTTTACCTCATGGACATGACCGGGGGTTCTGTCTCCCAGGCGGTTCTGGGGTCTGTGGCCTTTCCTGCTTCCCGTCCTTTGGTCGGGTAGCAGGAGTGTATGGGTATGGGCCGCAGTGTGTTGAGTCACACGTGGTTCCGCCTGTACGGTGTGTTCAAGGGGTTCTGGCTCCCTCTTGTTCGCATTCAGGTGGAGTTGACTGCGCCCCCCCTTCGTTAGGAAGGATGGGGTGACAGGGCTCCCCGCACCCCTTGATGTGGGCTTACGGGTCCTCAGGGGGTACATCTGTCGGGTCTCGCGCCCGCTCTTCCCCATTATCTCGTAAGGCTCAGAGCGGGACGCGATGCTATACGAAATATAACGATAGGTTATGTAGATAACCTAGTTATATTAGTATAGGCTAAGCGTCCCGCTCTGCGCGCCCTGAGTTCCCTCTTGAGGGGTCTTTTCCTGGGACGGGTTTTTTGGCGAGGAAGGGTGTTTCATGACCAGAGTCATGGTTATATGGGTGGTACCACCATAAGGGGCGGGGCCCCATACAGGTGGGGTGCATGTGTTTTTTGTTCGTGGGAGATACATTAGGTATCACAGGAGATGGAAGTATCTCGTAAGGCTCAGAGCGGGACGCTTAGCCTATACTAATATAACTAGGTTATCTACATAACCTATCGTTAATGATGTCTTACGCAACATGATTAACACGTTTATCATTGTCTACCTTGACGATATACTCGTGTTCTCCCGCACCGCGGCCGAGCATCCTCAACATGTTAGGCTGGTTCTTCAGCATCTCCTGGAGAATATGCTTTTTGTAAAGGCAGAGAAGTGTAAGTTCCACACCACCTCCATGGAGTACGTGGGGCATATTGTTCAAGTTTCAAGTTTCAAGTTTCTTTAATAGTTGTCATACAAGTACAGAATACTTTTATACAAAATGCTTCTTACTGTTTCGCTCCAGAGACTGTGTTAGACAAGATAAGTATGAAATAAAATAGTATAGCATGTAAGATAGAAGTAAAAATAGAGGTCACAGCCTAGCGCCCCCCCCCCCCCTCAGGCCCTGCCCAGGTTATATGAGAGAATAACAAGAAAAATATTTTTTTCGTTTTTTGTTTTATAGCCCTATAAATAATATAAACATGTTTAAAATGAATAATATTTACTCATTTTAAGTATGTTTGTGTTTCCAATGCACAATATAACGTTAATAAATAAAATAATAAATACTCGTTTTCTTTTTTTTTGTATTTCTCTGCCCGGGCTAGACGCGATAGCGCTCTGAGTGCGCGTCACTGTGTGATCGCTGTATCCGTAGCAGCCAATCAGTGCGTAACGCGTTGTGCGTTGAAATATGACTATTATGTTGGAATCCGGGCGCGATTTGAAGCGGTCTAGGCACTCAGCGGCAAGAATTTCTGTAGCCACATTTCGCGGAGACGCTCTCTGATTGGCCGACGCCAGTATTTTTTTCCGTAGCAGCATTTCGCGGAGACAATCTCTGATTGGCCGAATCCACTTTCTAGTGTTCCAATTCTAGCTTATTCTAGGTTGGTGGTAGATAGTTGTTGTTGTTGTGAGATGTAGCTGTTTGTCTTAGAGCGTGACTGCAAGTTCTTTAGACGGTTAAGCTTAGGCACTCTTTCAAAGTTGGTTAAGGTTAGAGTTTGTTTTAGAGCATGGCGATAGAACGCCAGGTAGTTTGCAGTCTGTTCGACGCGGAAATGGACAAAGAAATCAAACTACTTGTTGTGTGGTGCTAACTGCTAACAGCTGACAAGCTATATGGCAGTCTGGACAGTGGACTGGATATACATCATCAACAGCGGTTTATACACTTTATCAAGAACAGTCTGGGGAGTCGGGACAACAGTGAGTGGTGGACCACGTAAACAGTGAGTTAATTTGGTCTCTCTCTCGCTCTCTCTCTCTCTCTCTCCCCCTCTTTCTCGCTCTCTCTCTCTCTCTCTCTCTCTCTCTCTCTCTCGCTCTCTCGCTCTCTCTCTCTCTCTCTCTCTCTCTCTCTCTCTCTCTCTCTCTCTCTCTAATTTCGCCGCGGGTAGAGCATAACCACTCAGACAATGAATGGTAACTTGTTTAAAATGACAATATATACAGATGTGTTTCTTATTGAATCGATCTGAGAGAGAGAGAGAGAGAGAGAGAGAGAGAGAGGGAGAGAGAGAGAGAGAGGGAGAGAGAGGGAGAGAGAGAGAGAGAGAGAGCTGTGCGTGTTTGTGTTGGGCTATTGGAAACGTGGTTGCATTTGACTGACTGTGATCATATATTGATCGATGGCAATGGTGATAATATTCGCCAATGCGTGCCTTGTACATGTTTGCAAAATGTTTGGTATAGCGCCCCTAGTGGCGAAGCATCCACGAGCCGCCACTGGGTCACAGTGTTCAGTATAGACATATGTACAATGTTCGATGCAGAATAGAAGTAACTGAGTTACCATACAATATACAATATACTATGCAATGTACTAATATACAATACAGCAGAAATGGGATGAGGTACAATTTAGGTACAATTTACAGTAAGGCGTACGAGTTGTAGTGCAAATCCTTTACCAATAAATATAAAGTGTAAAGTGTGTTTAGGTGTTCTAAAGTGTGTAAAGTGGGTGCTGCAGTGAGTTGTTTGTTTAAAGTTAGTGTGTGCGTGTGGATGTGTGTGCTGTGTGCATTTGATGGTTGTTGCATAGTGTTTATTGTTCGTTGAGCAGCCTGATGGCCTGGGGATAGAAGCTTCTTCTGAGTCTTTCTGTGCTCGCCTTAAGACTCCGGTATCGCTTGCCTGACCGCAGCAGTTCAAAGAGGCAGTTGTTCGGGTGGCTGGAGTCCTTGATGATTCTCTTAGCCTTCCCCCTGCACCGCTTGTTGTAAATGTTCTGGAGGGTGGGAAGCCCCCCTCCAATTGTGCGTTCGGCTGAACGTGTCACTCTTTGTAGTCTGCTACAGTCTTGTGCAGTGCTATTCCCAAACCAGGAGGTGATGTTGCCAGTCAGGATGCTCTCGATTGTACATGAGTAGAAGTTCCTAAGGATCTTCTGACTGACTTGGAACTTCCTTAGGCGTCTGAGGAAGTAGAGGCGTTGTCGTGCCTTCTTCACAACACTGTCAATGTGTGTGGTCCATGTCAAGTCCTCCTCGGATATGTGGGCTCCGAGGTACTTGAAACTGTTCACTCTCTCAACCGGTGCCCCATTGATGGAGCAGGGTCAGGTATGTGCTGATCCCCAAAAGATCCAGGCGGTGGAGGAGTGGCCTCAGCCCGTTTCCCGCACTCAGATGCAGAGGTTTTTGGGGTTTGCAGGGTTTTACCGTCGCTACATTAAGGGGTTTAGTCAGTAGCCGCACCACTAACCGCACTTACCTCTACACTCCGGCCTTTTTTTTTTACCCTCGTTTTTACCCTCACCTATCGCCCGGGGTCGCAGAACACTAAGGCCGACACCCTCTCCAGGTTATTTCCTGAGAACCCTGTGGAGGAAGGGTCAGACACCATCCTTCCCCCTACCCGAGTGATAGGTGTGGTGACGTGGGCGCTGGAGAACAGGGCCCAACACGCTCAACCCGACGGCGGGAATGGACCCCCAAACCGGTTATTTGTCCCCGACCTGGTGCGGGCGGAAGTCATTGACTGGGGACATACCAGTCAGTTCTCTTGTCACCCCGGCGTCTGGAGAATGCTGTCTTTCCTGTGGCAGAGTTTCTGGTGGCCCACCATGGAGAGAGACATTGCTGCCTATCCGGTTTGTGCCCCCAGTAAGGCCGTTCACCGGCCACCCGCCGGTCTCCTACGTTCGTTACCTGTGCCCACCCGTCCATGGTCCCACATAGCACTGGAATTTGTCACTAGGCTTCCAGACTCCCAGGGTAAGACAGTTATTCTAACTATTGTGGAACATTTTTTCCAAGGCGGTTCATTTTGTCGCGTTGCAGAAACTAGCATCCTCTGCCGAGACCGCGGAGCTCCTTGTAGACCATGTGGTACGCCTACACGGTATTCCCCAGAACATTGTGTCAGACTGGGGCCCTCAGTTTTACTCCCGGGTGTGGCAGGCTTTCTGTTGGGGTATCGGGGCCACCGTCAGTTTGTCCTCCGGATATCACCCTCAGACTAATGGACAAGCTGAGCGAGCCAACCAGTGTTTAGAGACTGCCCTACGTTGCATCACCGCTAACAATCCAGCGTCCTGGAGTAGACACATCTCCTGGGTGGAGTACTCCCTCAACTCATTGTTACTGTTCACATGTGTGGTAGTTTCTCTGTTTGGACATTATAGCTTAATATATAGCCTAGCCTAGTCTGTCTGATATAAAAGAAAATCATGTTCTCAAAATAATCTGACGTACAGATATTATTGCGGCCACTGCCGTAGACACTGGCCATGACAACCCTTATAAATGCGCTTAGTTACCACCAACTCCCTGAAGACTTAAATAAATTAACTTTAACTGCGTGTGGCAATTAACGCAGACCTTTGTGAATTGGAGTGTTTTTGTAATGAGGCTCATTTGCATAGAAAGGGGCACATTTTCCGCCCATATTACCTAATTTAAATACCCGCAAATAGCACGGACGTAAGGTCGGTCGGATGGCGTAGCGGAGATTGCGCTCGTCACCAATGCAAGAGGCTGCGGTCTCGACTCCCGGAGTCAGCATTGCCTGCGGCTTGGGCAGATCATCATACTAACTCATTTGGCTGAGTTAGCGGGAGGGAAGTCGAGGGTGGTAATCTGGCGTTGTGGACAGCAGGTCAGGTCTGGGCGCCTGCTCAGCGAAAGGCAGGAAATGGTGAAGGCAGCGTGACCTCCCACACGTTACGCTTCACCAATGAGAGTCCTCGCTGCCAGGTGGAAAGAGAGCCACTGGCTGTCTCCACATGTGTCGGAGGAAGCTTGTGGAAAAATAGAAAATCAGGCAGAGAAAAAGAGGATACATTTTTTTTTTTTTTTAAACGGCACGGACGTAAAGAGACGCAATGATGATGGCAACGCAGTTAGCACTGTATTTCACCCTTTGCGAGTGCTTTGTGAATAGCAAGGTTTGTTTTGGGGCTATTTGCACAGGCATAGCGTCAGAAAAAGCTGTGCAATCCCTGAATTCGCCCCTATTAGATGGTGGGCCGAATACGTTTAAGTGAACTTGATTGATCTGCATCGATAGAGGACACAATTCTTTGTGTGTGATATATAGTTATTATGTTAAGTCAAAAATGTATTAGTTGTGAGGTGATTTGTGGTCATCGTCCTTCATAATCTTACATTAAAATGAAATGTTTGGTCATGCATATCTTTGGACACATCTAGCTGATAAACCAATAAGAATTCGCATACAGCGATTAAGGACCCCCAACATGTAAACAACAGAGGATGGATCTGGAATGCTAGCTATGTCTGGATTATGCATTGAAAGACAGTAAATACTATTCTAATAAAACTTTCAAGACTATGCTCCAACCTGTGTAGTGTTTTCATAAAATGTTACTAAGATTGTTGAACTCTGACATATTTCCTCTTGTATTTCGCAAACTGTATTCAGCCATACCAACGTTACATGTGAGCTTACTAGCCATTATATGGCTAACGTTAACGTGATATTAACGTTATTAACGTTAGATCTATCCAACCACAATTTTATTCCAAGTTTGTTACAAGCCTTACTGGGTCGGGTGCTATCCAATTCAAAACAACAAACCAAGGTGGCAAGCTGTCACATCTTGTCTGAATGTCTGTCAAACGTCCTCTCCATAAAAAAACGGAACGCTTTCTTCCCCAGCCACACCTTGCAGAGTCAAGAGCGCTAACTATTATTAGCATTGGGTTAGGGTTCTGTCTAATTGTTGTAAAGAGCCCAGAAAAATTATAACATTTTCAGAGACAAGTTGGGTGAAATGTATTAACTGTTCATAGCAGTGGGCTAATTTAGATGGCCCAGAAAGTGAAATTGCACAATTGGCTGTTAAAACATATAACTTTGGGTAACACTTTATAATGATTTAATAATAATTTACGAATGTATATAAATGATTTGTCCATGATTATTTCATTATCTACAAATACCTTATAAAGGTATTATAACTGAGTGTTATTATAAAGCGTTACCTAACTTTGAAGAGAACAGCCCAATTCCATATGTTCCAGCTAATACAGGCTACCACAGCACATGCTACTGTACATGCAATTTGCTAATGTAAGGAAGTAAAAGTCAAGTTTATTGTCAGTTTTCCATTTGTGCAAGACATACAGAAAATTTTAATTGCGTTCCCCCCTTCCCACGATGTATATAAAAAAGATCTAGTAATTTTCCCTGGTTTTGGTTATGTAATCAATATGGGTGTAAGAAATGTGTATTAATCCTGTAACATGTGCACAGCATCTATAAGTCAAGGTCAGATCTAGCCTGGAATAGAGAACATAATGTTGATTTTGCGATGTGTAACTAGTACAGTGCAGGGGTGTCCAGGGCCCAGACAGAGTAGAGAGCTGTGTGAGAGTCTCTATGAATTGAAAATGGGGGACCCTGATGTAAACAAGACAAACGTCTTTCTCTGGTCTGCATCCCCTTAACAATTGTGTGTATTGAGCCGTACTGTATTGTACCCATTCTGCAAACTGTTAAATAAAGTTTTCATTCATTCATTCAGAGTGGTACCCGAACAGCTTCAGTGAGAGGATGACCATCCTTATCCCCATGTTCAAAAGTTGAGCTCTGCAGATTAGCCTGGCCCCACTTCTATCCAGAACAATAATAAGGGGACTGCACGTTGTTTATTCACTGTGCTGTTTACCATGGCCTCTCATTCAATCATGATATAATTTTTTTGGAAAGGACCTGTATAAGTGCAGTTGCCACTCTGATAATGGTTCTGGTTATGGAGCAGGGCCAGAGTCACATCAAGAGCTCAATCTTTGATCTTGCAAGATTACGATAGACCCCTCAGGCTAGGTTAGATTAGTCCTAGAACAGTGGTCACCAACATTTCTAAGCCCAGGATAATTTTTTTGGTGAAGGCAAGATCTACCTATTGAAGCGTTGAGAGAAAAATACAGCCAAGATTGTACTTTAAACTAAATAACTTTTATTTGCCTGTATTCTAATTACATGCAATGCTTTGGTCCAACATTAAAACGTCAAAGTAGAACTGTAATATGTACTTTCTCAGTCAGTGCTAAGTGCAGGCATCTTATGCAGCATCACTTTTCACATCAAAACAAAAGTAGAACTGTAATGTGGACTTTCTCATATTATTAACATTGACAAACATATTTACAATTAGCATTTTATAAAGTAGAACTGTAATGTGTAATTTCTCAGTCAGTGCTAAGTGCAGCATCACTTTTCACATCAAAACAAAAGACGAACTGTAATGTGGACTTTCTCAGTCAGTGCTAAGTGCAGTCAGTGCTAAGTGCAGCATCACTTTTCACATCAAAACAAAAGTAGAACTGTAATGTGGACTTTCTCATATTATTAACATTGACAAACATATTTACAGTTAGCATTTTATAAAGTAGAACTGTAATGTCTACTTTCTCAGTCAGTGCTAAGTGCAGTCAGTGCTAAGTGCAGCATCACTTTTCACATCAAAACAAAAGTAGAAATGTAATGTGGACTTTCTCATTTTTATTAACATTGACAAACATATTTACAATTAGCATTTTATAAAGTAGAACTGTAATGTCTACTTTCTCAGTCAGTGCTAAGTGCAGCATCACTTTTCACATCAAAACAAAAGTAGAACTGTAATGTGGACTTTCTCATTTTATTAACATTGACAAACATATTTACAATTAGCATTTTATAAAGTAGAACTGTAATGTGTACTTTCTCAGTCCGTGCTAATTGCAGTCAGTGCTAAGTGCAGCATCACTTTTCACATCAAAACAAAAGTAGAACTGTAATGTGGACTTTCTCATTTTATTAACATTGACAAACATATTTACAATTAGCATTTTATAAAGTAGAACTGAAATGTGTACTTTCTCAGTCAGTGCTAAGTGCAGTCAGTGCTATAAGTGCAGCATCACTTTTCACATCAAAACAAAAGTAGAACTGGAATGTGGACTCTCAGGGAAAGATTAGGACAGTGGTGACCACTGTCCTAGAAGATATCTGTAGTGATTGATTGATTTATTGATTGAAAATGTTATTAACAGATTGCAGAATGGGTACAATACAGTATGGCTCAATACACACAATTGTTAAGGGCATGCAGACCAGAGAAAGACTTTGGTCTTGTTTACATCAGGGTCCCCCATTTTCAATTCATAACATTTATGACATACAGTACTGTTACATCCAGACATTTATGACATACAAGATATACAAATATACAGTACTGTTTATTTACAGATAGAGTTTCTAAATGAGAATATATACATTTGAGGGGGAGGAAACTGTACACTGGGAGGGTTGGGTGGGGGGTTTGGACATTTACTGGGGCCAGTTTCTAATTGCGGCCTCCCGTAGGTGGGTCATTCTACGAAAGCTTGCAATTTTCACTTTTTAATGTTTGTTTTGAAAAGTATTGTTTTAAAAGTTTTGGATACATTTTTTTAATTAAGTGGATTCATATCTCTCCGAAAAATGTACCGTGCCATCTCAGGCTATTATATATATATATTTTTTCACATTTAAACAACATGCATATTTGTTTTTCGTCAGCCCTGTTACAACATATCAATTACTGTTTGAAAAGGTTATAAATACATATTTAGAATAATTATGATATCATATGAAAGATAAAAGCCCCTTGTTACAATAGTGTGTTTGTAGAGTTAGAATATTGACGAGGTAACTATTTCCATGAATAAATATGCCCATTCACAATGGACCCTTTCACAGCATCTTTGATTTAAGAAAAAGTTATGAAAACAAAATAATAATATCCCAATTTCTTTAAGGGAGCCACTGGTTTCTATTACTTAACATATAAAATGAGTTTGTTTTACATTTTTATAATTTTGTTTTAAATTATATCAGAATATTGTACAAGTAACAGGGCTGACACAGTTACCGAAATGGTTATACTGCTTGTTTAAGTTACAATTGTGGGTGTAATGGAGTTATTTAAGAAGATGTTATGGAGATAGTTATGACACAGTCATAAGCCTTTAATTCAACATGACATATCAGAGTACTTTGTTGACAGAGATGAGGTTTTAGTGTAGAAGATGATGAAAATAATTATTATGATACTGCAGATGTAGTAAAATTCAATCAATTGTTTTATTCAAAAACAAAACAAAAAACAATCAGGAATAGGAGGGGAAAAAAACGCCATCTCAGGTACCCTATCAACATGTGAACCTCGGTTGACAGCTGAAATTCAACCTTGGCAACAAACAGCAGTGGAACAATGTTTCAAACATCTAACATCTTTTCAAACATCTAAACCCCCCTCCCTAGAATTGCAGAACAAACAGTCACCTAATGCACCATTAGTTTGCCTACCCAACAAGTTTTGACCAGATGTCTTTCCGGATCTCTACATGTCATGCTGTCACATTGACAGGAGAAGGAATCAACCTTAAAATGTCGTCAAACATGTACCAGATACAGTCCTTGTGGGATGGCCAGAAATATCTATTCTGGCCAATATGGTGCATGCACTTCACTTGGGCATATCCTTCACCTGTGCCACAATGATTCCAGGGTACAGCTCCTGGTCATATGTAAGGACACACCATTGACCGATAATCCCATCACTACTCCAATCGATCTCCTGGGGTCCTTGAAGTTCTTCAGTCAGCTGTTCTGCTGACTTCTGTGCTTGTGCTGAGGTATGGCTGAGGTGCTTGTGGTTGGCTGAGGTATGGCTGGGGTGCTTGTGGTTGGCTGAGGTATGGCTGGGGTGTTTGTGGTTAGCTGCGGTATGGCTGGGGTGTTTGTGGTTGGCTGAGGTATGGCTGGGGTGCTTGAGGCTTGGGTTGCCTTGATCATTTGGGGGCCCATTATCAGTGGAGCAAAGATGAAGTGGTTAGTGTTGAAACATGTACAGGACAGGTTCTTCAATGTGGCACACAGACAGCTGACATCCCTGGTGATCAAGTGGCCTTTCCTGTTGGTGACCACTTGGTGTATTCGCATTGTCCCTGGGACTAATGGGATATTTGTTGGCATGTTACGATAAGCATCCACAATGTTCTCAGTTTCCACATAAAAGAGCTTCACTGTCATGCCTGTTGTAAATAGTGCTCGTAAAGTGTGGTGGCATCAGGAATGTCACGCCCTGTACTCACAAGTTAATCTGTCAGTCTTTTTAATACTCCCCCAACACCATCAGGCGCTCCCTTTCCGTGGCTTGCTTCAAAAAACATTCCATGTGCCACTCTCAAAGCCCCTCTTACTCAATTCAGTACTGAACAGGAAGAAATTACCCTTCTGCCTGTATTGAGTACAAGGACCGTCGCTGAAGAAGTGGACCACAGACACAGGTGGATGATTGGCTTGTACGTAGTCCAGTACTGGCTCAAGGTGTTGCAAGATCGCAGGGGGACCATTTTGCTTGGATTCTGAGATGGTGCAGCAGCAGAGAGGGTGTGCAACTTCACCAACATACAACACGCCTGTGTGCATTGCTGCCTGTTGGTGCGAGGCACCGAAATTCACAGCCTGGATCTCAGCACTGTACTTACATGAGTAGTTTTCTGAGAAATCCACATGTATAATGCATTCGTGTGAGGACAGACTTCTCTTTAGCTCTCTGGAGAATGAGAACTGTGCAGCAGACAAGTGAAATGCTCAATGAGCTCCTCTACAGAGCTTTCAATTCGCTTTTTAGCTGTCACTTTGAATGACACAGCCTTCTTTTTTTGTGGCATGGTCTTCTCCTCCATTACCCACTGTATGTATGCAACACGCATTTTGTTGTCAGGAACAGTAGCCAGTGGGAAGCTTTTCAGTTTGCATGTGGGACACTCTCCATACATGCACTCTTTACTGGTTGTGCTGCAAGAGACCTCTTCAATAAGCTGCTCAAGGTTGGAATTGGTAAGCAAACTTAGTTGCTTTAGCTTGTCAGCCACAAAGCCGAGGTTCTCATGGATTTTACACATGCACGTATCTCTGTCCTGAATGGTGGGATGTACCACCCAGAAGGGTCGAAGTCTGCAAAAGAGACTGTAGGACAAAGCTCTGTGTGGATTTTCAGATAGGAACTTCCTGTGAAGATTTAGCAGTGAATCAACAAGAAATCTCTTTTGTTTTTTAACTTTCTGCCGTGTTATGGTCTGCTTTCTTCCAGTCATGACTCGACTGACATCATCACGGTCATAGAAAGCTTTGACATTTGATTTGAACTGTGTTGGGATGCGGAGCTTTGCTTTACAAGTGAAAGAAAGTGAATTTTTTTCCAAAGTCTTCCACCTTCTTCTTGGAAGACCACTGGCACTATTTCCATATTTCTCCATGCGGTACCTTTTTACAATCTTCCCGGATAACATTTGGGAGATAATCTGCTTTTCTCGTTCATCTTTTGAATCTAAATATTTTCTTTTTATGTCCCTCAACACTGCAGTGTGAAATTTGAGGGTTCTTCGTGCTTGTAACCGCGCAGATGGGGTGCTCAAGTCATGGTTGACTTTGGAAGATGGGGATGCTGCTTTTTTCTTCAAGCGAAAGTACCTTTTTTTGTACTTATCTTTTTTTTGTTTTTCTTTTTCCAGGCTACTCCTTAATTTTGGCCAGCTCTTGGTGGAGCCTCTTTCTCTCCTTCTTTGACCTTAAATGCCCCTGAGCACGTTGCCTGCAGCACAATAAAGCATAGATTAGTCAAATAGTTGTACTGACAATCAAATACTCACCAATGCATGTAACTTACTCAAATGCTCCCCCTACACATACACACACTCACACTCACTCATACACACTCTCTCTCTCTTGTTCCTCTAACCTTGAGGGCCCTGGATTTGACCCGGGATCTGACCCTGAATTTGGCCCTGGGTCTGGACTTAGAGGCGGCGTCATGCACTGATCTATGGTTGCTCCAACTGCTGTTTTGGCTGCTCTGCATCTCAGTTGTTGCACTCTCCATTTGCGACGCTTGGCTCTCCTTTCTCTGTCACTTAGTTGACTGATAGACAGCTTTTTCCCTGTCTCCTTATCCTTTCTCCATTTCACCCTCTCTTTCTCTAAATATCTTTGTCGCTTTTCGGGATCAGCATCTCTACGTTGCCTGTATAGGCGCTGTTTCTCCGCTGCAGATCATCATTGTCATCCCTAACAAAATCATATAAAATACAAATACAAAAGTCACTTTAACATTGGCTGTAACCTCTTACTATTGGTAAGGGAAGTATATTTTCATGTACACACAAAAGCATATACTTTCGTCAGCCCAGTTACCATTCACTCAACCTTGTTACCCATTGAAAGGTAACAGGGCTGACGGTAACAGGGCTGACGAAAAAGGCAACTCGCAGCCATTACTAGCCATATGCTAACGGTCTTGACACCACAGTATTTTTTACATATTTGCAACATATTAAAAAAAAATCCATTCATGCGTAGTGAAACAACACTTGTGCCTTGATATAGGTTTAAGTTTTTATGTTCTAGTTTGGCTTTTTTGGCCTTAACAGCTAGTGGAAGTAGAACAATCTTACTGAGGGACAGATCATTTTTCCTCATAATTTTTTTATTCAAATTGAGAGAGGGACACAAAATGGCAAGCTTTCGTATAATGACCCAGGTGCTTTTTTAGAGTGGTTTTGAAGGTGGGTAGGGATTCACATTATTTTATGGCTGTGGGTAGGGCGTTCCACATTGTTGTGGCATAATTGCAAAACGTGTTTAGTCCCTTGTTTGAGCTGGACATGATTTGTGGAACTCCCTCTGGTGTTGTGGTCGTGGTTTTTGAATTGATTGATTGATTGATTGATCAGAATGGGTACAATACAGTACAGCTCAATACACACAATTGTTAAGGGGATGCAGACCAGAGAAAGACTTTCGTTTTGTTTACATCAGGGTCCCCCATTTTCAATTCATAATAACATATATGACATACATGACATACAGATAGACAGTACTGCTACATCTATACATTTATGACATACCAGATTTACAAATACAGTACTGTTTGTGATCCAAAAAAAGTTTAAGAAAAAGAGAGTATATACATTTGGCGAAGAAACTGTACATTGGAGGAGGTGGGGGGGGGGGGGGGGGTTGGGTAGGTGGGGTGGGGTGGGGGGGGGCAACTGTACATTGGAGGTGGTTGGGTGGGTGGGGTGGGGGGTTGATGGGTAGGCGGGGTGGGGGTAACTGTACATTGGATTATCGACGAAACCTTACTTGGTTGCAAGAAGAGGGTCTTGTGTATTACTGGGTTGAGACATTTACTGTACATTGGAGGGGGTTGGGTTAGGACATTTACAGGGGCCAGTTTTGAATTGCAGTCTCCCGTAGGTGCTCCTTGAGAGTGGTTTTAAAAGTGGGTAGTGATTCACATTCCTTTACAGCTGTGGGTAGGGCGTTCCACATTGATGTGGCATAATTGCGAAACGTGTTTAGTCCCTTGTTTGAGCCTAATCTGGGTTTAACATGATTTGTGGAGCTCCCTCTGGTGTTGTGGTCGTGGTATTCACTGACATTTTGGAAGTATTTTGACATGTACATGGGTACCTTAGTCGTGTAGTGTATCTTGTAGACCAGGCCCATTGCAAGTTGCTGTACTCTGTCGTCTACTCTATGCCATCCTAGGTTGTCAAAGTGGGCAGGGGTGAGGTGGGTTCTAGGAGTAAGGTCAAGCAGTAGTCTGACCAGTTTGTTTTGTGATGTTTGTAATTTAGTTTTTAGCGCCTTTGAGGTGCAAGCGTAGTCGTAGTACCCTTGCATTCTTGTTTACCAGAGAGGAGATCCGGTACAAGAATCTTGTTCATTGGTTGACTTTTTTGATTACATTGGATGCCATTTTGTCACAGGAAAGATTTGCCTCTATGATCAAACCCAGTGACAATATTGTCACCCACTGTAACAGAGAAGCCGTTGGCCTTGCTGAGTTTGTTATTTGATCCAAAGAGAATAGACTCTGTTTTACCCAGGTGTTAGATGTTTCTGTAATCAGCCAGTATCACCTTTAGCATCTGTGTTCGTGAAGTTTCTGCGTTGTGTTTATTTCTCTCTCTGAAGTCGACCTTCTCATACTGGCTGTACATCTTTGTCATCCCCCTTAATACAATCCGTAATGATAAGAATTCGACACTGGCAGACGTGGTACCTTTCTTGGAAAAACTTTGTTTATTCCATAAACAAAGACTCGTAATCAGATGTAACCCTGTTCTGTAATGTCCTTGTTCAGTCTTAATTCATTATTCTAACGATCTCTCTCCTGTCAGCCCGCTCGGTGGTCATGCGGCCTAGCTGTCCAAAGGCCTTCCCTGTCAGCCGAAGCCAGTGATGTCGTGGCACTCCATTCCTTCCACCCCTCCCCGCGAGGGGGGAATCGTTTCAAAGTCTCTGTCAACGCGTCTGCTCGCGTCTGCTTTGCGTCTTAATCTAACTTACACGGCAAGAAACTCACAGCTATAAACAATAGTCCTCAGCAACGGCTGACCGCCCCTAGCAACTGCTACTTCTCCTGACCTACGACCCAGATTTCTCAGTCTCTCTATCTTCCTTCCCTGTGACAACGGCAATGTTGATATTAAAACACCTCTCAGCCTCTCACCCCACTCAAACGCACTCCTCTGCTGTGGTGATAATGACCTCGGCAGCTGATAAAGGTCCTTTGTCTGCACAGTCTGGCTGGAGACACACATACACGACTGATACTGTCCTCTTAAAACTAATATCTATATAGGTTATAAACCAAATGCAAATCATCGATTTCCTTCACAGGTGTAATGATAGTTTGTTATCAGCAAGCCAGGTGCATATTATGCCGAGTTCAGAGCTGAGGGCTTTTTCAAACTGTAATTTGTCCCTGTCAGAGACCAGCAGGGATGAGTCGTCCGCGAACAGGAACAAGTTGCAGTCACAAGCTGATGACATGTCATTTGCATAAATTAGGAACAGTAGCGGTCCTAGTATGCTTCCTTGTGGAACACCAGGACCCAGTGTGGTCCAGGGTTGAGCATCTGGGCAAACAGAAACAATAGCGGTCCTAGTATGCTTCCTTGTAGAAAACCAGGACCCAGTGTGGTCCAGGGTTGAGCATCTGGGGAAACAGAAAAACAATCAATACATTTTGGAGTGTTGCTACTACAATAGATAACGTAACACCAAACAAGAATGTAAAAAAACTATTATTAGCATTGGGTTAGGGTTGTTTGATTTCCACTAACGGTAATGTTAGATTGCTATCTGAGATAGACGGTAAGGCAAAACCAGGAGTTACTGTATAACGTAACGTTAGTCCCTGTAAACTGGCTATTCATTGCCCTCACTTTGCCATGTGTAATCTATGAAGCCAAAATGTACTGCATATAAACTGCTGATGACTCCTAACATCCTATTATGTTTGAATAATGCTCTAAAGTTAAGTAAAAATGCATTTAAATATTAATGTATATGAATTAAGACCTTACCGAGTGCAGAGCAAAGTCCACTGTTGTCAACACACCGGATGCGATATTTACTTCCTAGTTCCTGAGCTGGAGGAATGCCACTGGGAGACATCAAGTCACTTGATATTGTAACAAGTTTTGGTTGGTTCTGCAGCAATGCCCCTTTGCAGCAGTGTCTGTCATTTTTAGCCATCAAAACATTTGTTTTCATAAAACTATGACCCAAAAACCATTCCCAACAAACAAAAATGTGTTAATATAGCATATGTAGTTCATATTAAAATATAATTTCCTCTCTACAACCAGATCAATCATTTCACTAACGAAAGCCTCTAGATATTTACTTCCTAGTTCCAGAGCTGGAGGAATGCCACTGGGAGACATCAAGTCACTTGATATAGTAACGAGTTTTGATTAGTTCTGCAGCAATGCCCCTTTGCAGCAGTGTCTGTCATTTTTAGCCTTCAAAACATTTGTTTTCATAAAACTATGACCCAAAAACTGTTCCCAACAAACAGAAATGTGTTAATATAGCATGTAGTTCATATTAAAGTGTAATTTCCTCTCTACAACCAGATCAATCATTTCACTAACGAAAGCCTCTACCAAGCTTCGGCCCGCCGTCTATGTGTCTATTGACCCATCATGCCACTTTGTCTATTATGTGTGTGTACACTGTACTATTGATGCCAGTATGACTCTTTGTATATGATGTTTGTACTATTGACCCAGTATGACACTTTGTCTACTATGTGTTTGTACTATTAACCTAGTATGACATTCTATTTACTGTGTGTTTGTACTATTGACCCAGTATAACACTTTGTCGACTATGTGTGTGTACTATTGACCCAGTATAACACTTTGTTGACTATGTGTGTGTACTATTGACCCGGTATGACACTTTGTTTACTATGTGTGTGTACTATTGACCCCATTTGACACTTTGTCTACTATGTGTCTATATTGACCATGTATGACACTTTGTCTACTATGTGTTTGTACTATTGATGCCAGTATGACTATTTGTCTATTATATGTTTGTACTATTGAGTTGACCCAGTATAACACTTTGTCTACTATGTGTCTATTTACCCAGTATGACACATTGTCTACTATGTGTTTGTACTATTGATGCCAGTATGAAACTGTGTCTACTATGTGTCTATTGACCAAGTATAACACTTTGTCTACTATGTGTGTTCTGAAGGATCAGATTAAACCGAATATATATATTTATTTATATATATATATTTAATTGTATTTGTATATCCCCTGATATCCCTTGTATATTCCTTGTACAATATGCATTGAATATCCCTTCTAGTCTACTGAACATCCCATAATAGTCTCCATTCTACCATTGGACGAGACCTTGGTGCCAGGTCGCCATACCCCTCAGACCAGGTTCAATCGTACCGCTCAACGTATGGACAAGTCCTAGTTCCGCGTAGGAATATGTCTACCGCACCACTAATGGTACTATTTGTTCATAGTGCGTATATATACTGCGCTATTAAAGTAGAGCTTTCTTTTAGTCCAGTTCCTTACCCTCCAACAGAGTGACAGACGCAAAAGCCTCCCCGCGAACCACGTGTGGGCAGTAAGGCCAATTCGGCCCAGTATCGGCATTGAGACATCGTGTATATTAATATTTGAATAGTCATATTTGGCACTATATCGTCGAGTTGGACGTATTCTATTAAGCTAATAATAGTCTATTCATATGTAGTGCCTCGTGCGGTAAGAGTTCTATAGTAATCAGCACCCCCATCGTTTCGGGCATCAGCTGGACGCTTATCCAGGGTGGTTGACCCCACGTGAAGCTGCACCCGAGGAGCTCCAGGCCAACGAGCGAGTGGACCTGTATATTGGATTATTCTACCGACGACGGCTAGCCTTCCCCGGCTTGGATTATGCTTTGAGTACTTTGATTATTCTATGGATAAAGGCCAACACTGCGGTGTGTTGGAAATACCCCCCCCGGAGAGGACGACAGGTGAGGAGACGCTCTACACGACGAGGTCGCCTCACGTCTCTCCATCGTGGACCGGAGGACGCCGGCCACAGAGAGTCCAACTGCTTTCATCTGTGGATCGAGGATCGCTGGGCACCGGGTCGCACGACTGTGGGCTCTCCCAGGATACCCTCGGCCAGACGGGATACAGCCAGACTCTACCCCCCCCCCCTCCAGCTGTCCTACAAGCAGTCGGAACCTTCCCCTAGTGTATCCAGCTATATAATCATTCAAGTATCATTGCTATTGTTCCCTAAATATTCCAGGTTGTATATTTGCTTCCTGCGCAATCAGAGATTGGACATTCGATATTGATCTACCTACGAATACTCATTTGCCATAAAAGTGCATACTATTTCAAATCATAAATGTAATTAAGTGATCGTTGTACATACCTTTTGCTATGTATTATTATTAAACGCAGACTTTCGACTTGGTACATTTGTGTTGGATCCGTTTCATCAGGTGGGAGTGTTTATCATAATTATTTATACCTAGTACTGGGTAGCCAGAGTCTAAAGTACAAGAGGTAGTGGTAGTAAGTATCATATCTAACAATACAGTCAGGGAATTGTACCCCTCAGTTACAATTGGTCCTTCGAGCCGGATGGTAATTAGTGTAATATTAATATAGTGTTATTAATATTAAAATGGCCTATGATGAACACTCCACGAAACGATCCTCCTAACCAACAACGCCCGCGGCACAAACGACAGCTCCCTCAGTACCTAGAGGCTTACGCTGTCAGTCAACAACCTAGTCTTCTACCAACAGTAAACGCTGTAAAACTAGAAAGTAAAATTATGTCTAACCCTAACGACCAGGCTACCCCGACCATAGAGGCCCCTATGGGTTCTAACGTAACTGACCCAGCTCACGGTGGGGACCAGGGGGAACCAGACATGACTTTACACCCCGCCAATACCGAAGAAGTAGTCCCCGACGAGTCCCGGGAGGAAGACAACACTACCGAGAGAGAACTCGGCACGGAAGAAGATGAGGAGAGCACTGTGGAGATAGAGCTCCAAGACTCCGCACGGAGTACCCCAAGGGACGGCTCCCCTATACAACCGTCTTCTCCCAGCGAGGCAGAGAGGACACTACAGCAGGCATTCCTCGTCAGCCTGAAAGCCTCTACTGAACGCGATAGACTCCAGGGTGAACGCGATCGATTGCAGATACAGCAACGGAGCGAAGAAGAGCACATACGCCTGGAAATAAGACGCATTCAGATGGAAGAGAATATGGCAAGAGACCGGGCCGACGCCCAGCGCGCCGCCACCGGTGCCCAGAGAGAATCGGATCTCACCAAGCGCGAAGCCGAGCGCGACAGAGCACAAGCGCAACTAATAGAACAGCTGATCAGAAGGACAACACCCCCTCCCTCCACCAGAGGCTCCAGGAACTCGTCTAGACATCACTCCAGGGCGGCATCCCCTAGCCGAGTAAGCGACCCTGAACTTGACCAACAGACGAGGTTTATACCCCCCGCAGACCCCCTTCCCCAACCGGTCCAAGCGAGACCCAGCAACCGGGAAGGAGCAGCATACACTGCGGAGAGGCTAAATCAGAGACTACAAGCCCTGGATGACCTAACGGAAGACGAAGAGGAAGAGGAGGAGAACCACGCCCGACGACAGCACAGTACTCTACCGGACCAGGAGGTCCAGTACAGCCCAGGCTATACCCCCGCGGAGCTGCGCTACAGACCCCCGACGCTATTCACGGGTGAGCACGACGCACGACCCGCACCGAGGAACAGCACCTGGACCAGCGGGCCATGGTACACAGCCGGTACCAGCCCACGCCAAGGAGCAGGAGGAGACTCGCCTAGGAGGCCTCTCCCCCAACGCTCGCCGATGTATCAACAATCCGCGTCATACATTGGCACACCTATGGTACCAGACTTCACCCAGGAGAACCGGGCCCAGTATACGGAGCTCCGCATGTGTCTGGAGACAATGTTGGTGGATGTCATTGATGAACGCCATAAATACGCGATACTACTGAAGCATTTAAAGGTACCCCGCGCGCACAACATAGCGCTCGCCTACGCCACTTCCACGACCCCATACACCGCAGCGCTGGTAGCGTTGGACCAGAGATATGGACGTATATGGGATTACGTGATCCAGGAGATCAGGCACATCGACCGCCTACCCCCAGCAACAGACAATCGAGCACTGGACGACCTGTCCATCAGAGTGCAGTCCCTAGTAGGGATGCTGGGAGCGCAGAGGGAAAAGGGTAGGCATGAACTATACGCCAACTCAAATGTAGAGAGGATCTTGGAGAAGCTACCGCCCGCCCGACAGGAGCGCTTTAGGCGGCAGAGAGACCACCGAGACCCTAATGGCCCCGAACCGAACCTCCTCGACCTAGCCGACTTCCTGGCGAGAGAAGTCAGCAGCTTACGGCTAGATACATTCGGACAGAGCACCCCTGGCTCCAGAGAAGGAACCAGGAGACTAAATGATGGAAGAAGATCGGTGACTGTCATGCACCAATCGGAGTCAGTGCCAAGCAGTAGGAGCCACACTACCCCCTCAAGAAAGGAGAAGAGAAGATAGTGTGCCCCTACTGTGAGAAAGAACACTGGCTGTCACAATGTGACTCATTCCCCAAGATGAATGCGGAGGAAGCGAGTCAATGGATAAAGTCCAACAGACGCTGTTTTCGCTGTGCGCGATCACACATGGCAGCCGAATGCCGCTTAAAGAAAAAGTGCAGTCGGTGCGATGGAGCCCATCTGGACATACTCTACGACAGTAACAGACGGCGGCCTCCACCCGCACCATCAAGCAGCAAAGCAAGCGTCATGTACATCGACCCCGCCAGCAGCAGCGGAGCCAGAGTGCTCTTAAAGGTAGTCTGTGTGACATTGAGCTACCAGAATAAAGTCATGGACACTTACGCCGTCCTTGATGACGGGTCAGAGAAGACCCTTCTGCTCGCGTCCGCTGCGGCCCAGCTAGGGCTGCGGGGGAGCGAAAACCAAATGACAATTCGGACAATAAGAAGAGATTTGAAAACGATAAAGGGCGAGAATGTCTCATTCTCTATCGCAGCAAGCGGCCAGCCCGAGCGACGGTACAGGATTACAGACGCTTTCACCAGCCAAGAAATAGGACTCTCGCGGTACACATACCCCGTAGCCAAGCTGATGGAGAAATATGTACATCTACGCAAGCTACCGATCCCACTCATAGACGGTGCTACCCCGACACTGTTGATAGGCTCCGACCATGCAGACCTCATTGTCCCGATAGACCGGGTTCATACCGGACCCAGAGGCTGTCCTGCAGCAGTCGAGACCCGCCTAGGATGGACTCTCCAAGGCCCACTCGCCAAATCTCTCAACCGAACCACAGCCACTAGCTGTCTCCACTCCCGAGTCACAGAGGGAGACACCGCACTCCTGCAGCATGTAGAGAGGCTATGGACCTTAGAACAAATGCCCTTTAAGAACGAAAAGAAAGACATTCGCTCTAAAGACGACATCTACGCCATTAACCTCCTCGAGACGGGAACAAAGAGAGTCCCAGTCAGCGGCGTGTTGAGATACGCCACGCCACTCCTGCGGCGGGAAGGGATGCCTACCTTTCACGCAAAGAAAGACGCCACAGAGCGGTACCTACTAAACACAGAGCGGCGCTTAGCCAAGGACCCCGCCCAAGAAAGTGTATACCGCGCTGAGATTGAGAAGCTCATCACAGCGGGACACGTCACAAAGATTGACATTAAAGAGGCCGACCAGACGACTGAATCGTGGTACGTGCCCCACCACAAGGTTCATCACAACGGCAAAGACCGCATCGTGTTTAACTGCAGCTACCAGATCGGATCCCAAAATCTGAATAAAGAGCTATTGCCCGGTCCTACACTCGCCCCCTCCCTACTAGGCGTACTACTCCGCTTCCGCCAGGACAAGGTGGCTATCAGCGGGGATATCAAAGGGATGTTCCTGCAGGTGAGATTAGTAGAGGAGGACAAGCCCCTGTTGCGGTTCCTATGGAGAGAGAGGCCAGGAGATGAGCACCCAGCCATCTACCAATGGGAAGTCCTCCCTTTCGGAACTACATGCAGCCCATGCTGTGCTACATTTGCACTACAGAGACATGTCGCAGAGGACCCAGCAGCGGACGAAGAGGTCCGACACAGTGTGAAGAACAGCTTCTACGTAGATAACTGTCTACAAAGCGTTTCGACCCAGGAAGAAGCCGAGGCTCTCCTACTTAAACTCCGCGCCTCTCTGATCAAAGGCGGCTTTGATCTCAGGCAGTGGGCCAGCAGCGATCCGCACGTACTGCGCAGCCTCTCCTCCGCGGACAAGGCAGCGAGCAGCGAGACCTGGATGGCCACAATCCCAGGAGAAGCCCAAGAGATGACACTAGGACTAGTGTGGCGCTTCAAAACAGATTCGCTCCACTATAGACACAAACCCCTGACCACGGAGCAGGGAAGGTCGACGGCAATACCGACCACCAGACGGAGTGTGTACAGAACACTCGCCCGACAATATGACCCGTTAGGATGTATACTACCGTACACCACCAGGGCAAAGATGATTGTACGAGCATTGTGGGACAAGGACCAGGGCTGGGACGACCCCATTCCCGCACACCTTGCATCCACCTGGAGAGAGTGGGAGATGGAACTCCACTCACTCCCAGGCGTTAATATACGCCGAAGCTACTTCCCACCCACGGTGAGGCCAGAGACATGTAAAATGGATCTACACGTCTTCAGTGACGCCTCCGAGGTCGCCTACGGATCAGTAGCCTACTTGCGGGCCCAAGAAGAGGGGGGAGAGATCTACACAGCATTCATCCTCGCCCGCTCGAGAATAGCCCCACGCAAGCAACAGTCTATCCCACGTCTAGAGCTCTGCGCAGCCCTCGCAGGAGCGCATCTAGCCACGCTCATCCAACGTGAGCTCACCATTCCGGTGCATAGAACAATCCTGTGGTCAGATTCCACGACAGTCCTCGCCTGGATCAAATCGGATTCATGCAAATACAAAGTCTTCGTGGGAGTCAGAGTCACTGAGATTCAAGAGTTAACCGGAGAGTTAACCGGAGAAGCAAACTGGCGCTATGTTGATACAAAACACAACCCAGCTGACGTCATCACCCGGGGAATGTCCCTAGATGACTTAACCCGTCATAACATCTACAGTGACGGACCAGCATTCCTCAAGCTCCCGGAAGGAGATTGGCCCACGCCCACCCCGAGGGAAGCAAGTGACGAGGAGGCTGAGAATAAGAAACCCATGTTCTGTGGATTGAGCACTGTTGTCTCCGCAGACCCCAACATAGACGATTGCATTACCATAGAGAGTGCGCAGCAACGGACATTCCTGCGGCACCACCCAGAGATTCAGTCCCCCGCTGATATGTCAGCAGCTGACTACGAGGAAGCAGAACTGCTTCTACTGCAACGAGCCCAGAGAGACTCGTTCCCCGATGAACTAGACTGTCTACAGGGAGGAAAGCCCGTCCCATCAGACAGCAGATTGATTCATCTGGCCCCTGAGAGTGACACACATACCCTCATCAGAGTGGGTGGTCGCCTGCGGAGAGCCCCCAATTTACCGGATGACAATAAGTACCCGATCGTATTGAACAGCCGACACAAGGTCACAGAGCTGATTATAAAGAAATACGATGAGGATGTACACCACGCAGGAGCAGAGAGAGTCTTCGCGGAAATCAGACGTCGTTACTGGATACTTCAAGGAAGAGAGGCGGTGCGACGCTTCCAGCGAACCTGTCTAGACTGCCGAAAGTGGCGCGCGCAGCCCAGCATACCACGGATGGCTGACCTACCTCCATGTCGCCTCCGACTCGGCGACAAGCCATTCCACTCAACAGGCATGGACTGTTTTGGCCCGCTGCACATAAAGAAAGGAAGAGGCACCGAGAAGCGGTGGGGTATTGTATTCAAATGCATGACCACCAGAGCGATACATATCGAGCTCCTTCCGACCATGAGCGCAGACTCATTCCTTATGGCCTTCCGAAGATTCACATCACGGAAAGGAAAACCGTCTACATTATTGTCCGATCACGGGACAAACTTCAAAGGCGGAGAAAGAGAGCTGAGGGAGAGCTTCCAAGCTATGGGCCCAGAACTTAAGACCCACCTCGCTCCAGCCCAGATTGACTTCCAATTCAACCCCCCAAACGCACCCCACTTCGGTGGAACTTGGGAACGAGAAGTACGTTCTATAAAGACAGCCCTGTACGCAGTACTTGGGGCCCAGACTGTGGCGGAAGAAGTCCTAATGACAGTCCTCACGGAGATTGAGGGAGTATTGAACTCCAAGCCCCTCGGTTACGTCTCCAGTGATGTAGCAGATGTCGACCCAGTCACCCCCAACACCCTCCTGATGGGGCGGCTAGATCCCGCGTTACCCCAGACAATGTACCGGCCTGAAGAAGCGAACGGCCGACGAATGTGGAGGTACAGCCAAGTATTAGCCGACAAGTTTTGGAGCAGTTTCCTACTGCACTACCTACCGTCTCTACAGACCCGCCAGAAGTGGGTAAAAGAGAGAGACAATTGGACGGAAGGAACAGTCGTCATGATTATTGACCAGTCACTACCCCGAGCTATGTGGCCGGCTGGCCGCGTAAGCAAAGTGATCACCGGTGCCGATGGCAAGGTCCGAGCAGCTGAAGTACTCGTCCAGGGGCGCATTTACACCCATCTTGTGGCGAGGCTCATAGAACTGCCCCGACTCCCAGACACAATCGATGATGACCATGACCCTATGACTTAGTGAGTTGACTGACCCTTACAGCGAACCCTTGAGTGGTAGACAGTGCGGTTAATCTGTCTCTGCTTAACTAATTGGGTTGGGACCAATTAGGGGGCGGCTGTTCTGAAGGATCAGATTAAACCGAATATATATATTTATTTATATATATATATTTAATTGTATTTGTATATCCCCTGATATCCCTTGTATATTCCTTGTACAATATGCATTGAATATCCCTTCTAGTCTACTGAACATCCCATAATAGTCTCCATTCTACCATTGGACGAGACCTTGGTGCCAGGTCGCCATACCCCTCAGACCAGGTTCAATCGTACCGCTCAACATGTATGGACAAGTCCTAGTTCCGCGTAGGAATATGTCTACCGCACCACTAATGGTACTATTTGTTCATAGTGCGTATATATACTGCGCTATTAAAGTAGAGCTTTCTTTTAGTCCAGTTCCTTACCCTCCAACAGAGTGACAGACGCAAAAGCCTCCCCGCGAACCACGTGTGGGCAGTAAGGCCAATTCGGCCCAGTATCGGCATTGAGACATCGTGTATATTAATATTTGAATAGTCATATTTGGCACTATATCGTCGAGTTGGACGTATTCTATTAAGCTAATAATAGTCTATTCATATGTAGTGCCTCGTGCGGTAAGAGTTCTATAGTAATCAGCACCCACATCGTTTCGGGCATCAGCTGGACGCTTATCCAGGGTGGTTGACCCCACGTGAAGCTGCACCCGAGGAGCTCCAGGCCAACGAGCGAGTGGACCTGTATATTGGATTATTCTACCGACGACGGCTAGCCTTCCCCGGCTTGGATTATGCTTTGAGTACTTTGATTATTCTATGGATAAAGGCCAACACTGCGGTGTGTTGGAAATACCCCCCCCGGAGAGGACGACAGGTGAGGAGACGCTCTACACGACGAGGTCGCCTCACGTCTCTCCATCGTGGACCGGAGGACGCCGGCCACAGAGAGTCCAACTGCTTTCATCTGTGGATCGAGGATCGCTGGGCACCGGGTCGCACGACTGTGGGCTCTCCCAGGATACCCTCGGCCAGACGGGATACAGCCAGACTCTACCCCCCCCCTCCAGCTGTCCTACAAGCAGTCGGAACCTTCCCCTAGTGTATCCAGCTATATAATCATTCAAGTATCATTGCTATTGTTCCCTAAATATTCCAGGTTGTATATTTGCTTCCTGCGCAATCAGAGATTGGACATTCGATATTGATCTACCTACGAATACTCATTTGCCATAAAAGTGCATACTATTTCAAATCATAAATGTAATTAAGTGATCGTTGTACATACCTTTTGCTATGTATTATTATTAAACGCAGACTTTCGACTTGGTACATTTGTGTTGGATCCGTTTCATCAGGTGGGAGTGTTTATCATAATTATTTATACCTAGTACTGGGTGGCCAGAGTCTAAAGTACAAGAGGTAGTGGTAGTAAGTATCATATCTAACAATACAGTCAGGGAATTGTACCCCTCAGTTACAATGTGTCTATTCTTCTTTCGTGTAATGTCAGAGGTCCAACTCTGTATCTTGTAGCCATGCCAACTCTGGTCCCACGTCAAAGAGGCTGGCTTCTGAGGGTGGTTTGTATAGTTGTTTGTACTATTGATGCCAGTACGTCACTTGGTCTACTATGTGTTTGTACTATTTACCCAGTATGACACTCTGTCTACTATGTGTCTATTGATCCAGTATAACACTCTGTCTACTATGTGATATTGACCCAGTATTACACTTAGTCTACTATGTGGTTGTACTATGACCCAGTATGACTGTGTCTATGTCTACTATGTGTCTACTGACCCAGTATGACACATTGTCTACTACAGTATGTGTCTATTGACCCAGTATGACACTTTATCTACTATGTGTTTGTACTATTGACCCAGTATGACATTCTGTCTACTAGGTGTTTGTACTATTGAGCCAGTATAATACATACCTCTATCTGTATCATACAGGAAGACAAAGTGGCTCCAGTCATAGTGGTCCAGAAGAGACAAGAGGGCTCCTCTGATTGACGGTCTGAGCTGCAAGGTGAACTGACCTTCCCCCTCGGTGGGGAAGCTGGGCGTGACCAGGCTAATGTGCAGTGCCCCGCAGAACGATGTCAACGTGTTCACAGAACGCTTGTCGTACAGGCCAAAGATCGCAAACACACCCCGAGAGTACTGGGAACAAACTGCAAGGAGGAGAGGAGAATAGAAGAAAGGAGAGGAGAGGAGGAGGATGGGAGGAGAGGAGAGGGGAGAGGAGAGGAGAGGAGAGGAGAGGAGAGGAGAGGAAAGAAAAGAAAAGAGAGGAGGGGAGGAGAGGAGAGGAGAGAAGAGAAGAGAAGAGAAGAGAAGAGAAGAGAAGAGAAGAGAAGAGAAGAGAAGAGAAGAGAAGAGAAGAGAAGAGAAGAGAAGAGAAGAGAAGAGAAGAGAAGAGAAAATAAAATGTGTTAACCACTAGTTTATATTTTCTTTGAACAACATAACACTCAGAAGTCAACTACATATCATACTATCATACTACTACTACATATACCTCAGGCCATCAGAACAATGAACACTGATCTCTCCACACACAAGCACACATGAACACACACATACACACACACACAACACAACATGCTGCACTCGCTCACACACAAACGCACCATAGGTCACTTTAAACACACAAGATAAGGACACTTTGAAGGAAGGGAAAAAGGACACTAAGAAAATAACTTGTTGTGATTGTTGCATACTATAGTAGTTAGTAACAGCAAGTATACCATAGGCAGGGCCGGACTGGGGAAATAATTCATGCCGGGAGATATAGCGTGAAATATAGCCCCAATCAGGCCACTTTTTAAGCGGGGGGTCTGGGGGTCCCCCACCAGGATTTTTTTTTAATTTCCTGCATTCTGGTGAATTTTAGTGCATGTGAATCACAAACTAATGAGCTAACAATTGCTTAGTACAATGTACTGTTATGGACCTCAAATAAAACTGTTGTGGCACTAGCAATGCTACTCTCTCCACCTTCAAAAAGAAAAAAGCAAGAGCACAACATATTTTTCTATTTACTATTATAATACAGTTAACCACTCTCTCCTGTAAGGGCCTTTCTTTTTCTTTGTTTTATCCCTCTCTCCTCCACCCTTTCTCTTTCTTCCACTGTCCATCTTGACATCAACGTTAATTGACTTTCGCTCTACTGTATCTCTCCCGAGTCCCTCACTACCTGGCTCACTGCCAGGCTGTTATTCTGCATCTGAGTGCCGTCTGCCATTCCATTCGCCGCCTCCGCTCTCAATCAGTTGTATCGCCTGGTCCCGCCTCCACCAATCACAAGCGGCAGCACGGCTCCATTGTGTGTGTGTGATCCGCGGAAGGGGGTGCAGACCAGAGAAAGACTTTCGTCTTGTTTACATCAGGGTCCCCCATTTTCAATTCATCAGGACATATATGACATACATGATGACATACAGATAGACAGTACTGCTACATCTATACATATATCAGGGGCGGGGCTAGGGGTGGCTACTTGGGCTCAAGCCCCGAATGTTTTCTGAAAAGCCCCGAATCTATTTTCAATTTTTTTTAATTTTTTTAATTTAATTTTATTTATTTTTGACAATTAATCATTGTTACATGAAAATATGTTTGCACCAGATTTAGCAGAAGCTAATTTCCATCTGTAGTCTATCCAGCTGCTAACTGTATTTGAGTGAGTTAAGTCTTGGTGTTATGGTAGACTCAGACCTAAGCTTTAAATCACAATCAACAAGTTGACAAAAACATAATTCTTCCACCTTAGAAACATAGCTAAATTACGGCCATTTATAAATCAAAAGGACGCTGAAAACCAGATCCATGCCTTTATCTCAAGCCGACTCGACTACTGTAATGCACTCCTTACCGGCCTCCCGAAAAAATACGATGATAACTATTTTATTGCAATGCACTATTGCATTATTTTATTCTATTTTACTAACTATTTTATCGAGTTAACCCTAGATCTTAGATCCTAATATGAAAAACGATGTGATTTAATGTTCTATGTCTTACCTTGACTTTGTCTATTTTACTACTATCTATTTTATGCTTTATGTCTGCACTTTATGCATTGCTCTTGATCTGCCAATGTTGTGCTCATTTTATGCCTGTCTTTTTGTACTGCTGTGAAGCACTTTGAGCTGCAATTCTTGTATGAAAGGTGCTATACAAACAGTGTATTATTATTATTATTATTATTATTATTATTATTATTATTATTATAAATTATTGTTTGCTTCATTAATTAAAGGGTGTGAATTTAAGTGTTCTCTAGTGCCTTTTGTCCGCTTTAAGGTGGTGGTATAAGTTAAAGGTTGTGGTGTCGAAGTAAAAAAAATCCGTGCCCGCTATCGCGGGCACCTATCTGGGCTAAGCCCCGGATCTCCTACAATCCTAAATCCGCCCCTGACATTTATGACATACCAGCATTTTTTTATATCTTTTTTTCCCCTCCTTTTTTCTGATTTTTCTCCCATCCCACTGTTAGTCGTTATGCCAATTCCCAACCCCCTTCCTGGTTGTTGCGCACTCCCCCCTACTGTTGGTCCGGGAGGCCGGAGACTGTCACAATCACATGCTTTCCTCCGACGCATGTGCAGCCAAGCGGCAGCCAGCCTGGCAGCGCAGATTCTCACCGGGAGAGTGTAACGTGTGGAAGGTCACACTACCTCCCTCCAGATCCTACCCTCGCTGTGCAGGCGCCCCGACCGAACTGTAGGGGTCGCTGTCCACAACGCCCAGGACCCACCCATCAGCTTTCCCACCCCTAACACTGCCAATTGTGTTAGTATGAACGACCAGCCAAGCTGATAGCAACGCCGAGAGCTGGATTCGAACCCAGCGTCTCCAGCGTTGATGGCGAGCGCCTTGCCCACTACACCACCTAGCCGCCCTTTTGGGGCATAGTTGATAAAGGCTGCATTACCGATCCTCTTTTGACCGAAACACTATTGACAGTCCAGTATCTGATGATGGCAGTGTTCTTGCTGGCCTGTAATTTAGTGTTGGCGATGTAGCTAGGTCCGTGTCCATTTAGTGCTTTGTATGTAAGGAGAAGGACCTTAAAGTAAATTCTAAGGCTGTCAAATATATCGCGTTAATATTGCGTTAACTCCCGATTCTATTAATGCCACAAATTTTTTTAACTCAAGATTAACTAAAAAAAAAAAAAAAACTTTTTACTAGACTTCACTCAGGTGTATTATTGATGCTCTCATTGATACTATGTTTGTTTCTGAAGTGTGTGTGTGTGTGTGTGTGTGTGTGTGTGTGTGTGTGTGTGTGTGTGTGTGTGTGTGTGTGTGTGTGTGTGTGTGTGTGTGTGTGTGTGTGTGTGTGTGTGTGTGTGTGTGTGTGTGTGTGTGTGTGTGTGTGTGTGAGATATAGAGAGAGAGGGGGGTGAGAGAGATGAGGAAGGGGCAAAATAGATAAAGAGCTGGGAGAGTGTGTGTGTGAGGGAGAGAGGGGGGTGTGTGATTAATCAGCCCTTGTGTGTGTGAATGTAACAAGTTCCTAACGTTTTCTTTCCCCTATTATTTCATGCACACTTTATTCATTGTTTTAAATTATTATTTTCTTTTAAGTTATTTTGTGCATCACTCTGTTTTGAATTTGATGCACATTTGCAATGCATGAGGGTCATCCTTTTGTGTTAAATGGCTGCACAAAGCAAGCATTTGTTGACTCGCATGTTGATAAGAGTATTAAAACTTGGAACTTGAAAAAGATCTGTTTAAGGTATAAAAAAAAATTAAAATAAAAATGCGATTAATTTGCGATTAATCGCGAGTTAACTATGGACAATCATGCGATTAATCGAGTTAAATATTTTAATCGTTTGACAGCACTAGTAAATTCTAAATGTTACAGGAAGCCAGTGTAAAGCAGCTAAGACTGGACTAATGTGCTCTCTCCTTTTGGTTCTAGTTAGCAGTTGGGAGAGTTTTGGATTAGCTGAAGTCTCTCTGTGGTTTTCTTAGGGAGACCTGTGAAAAGTGCATTACAGTAGTCTAACCGGCTAGATATGAATGCATGAATTAGCCTCTCAGCATCATTTTGATTAATAAATGGTTGTACTTTTGCTATATTTCTGAGATGGAAGAACGATGTTTTCGTAACTTTGTTATATGAGAATTGAAGTTCAGTTCTGAATCTATGATAACCCCGAGACTAGTGACCTCAGATTTGATCCAAGGGGTTAGTCCTCCCAGGTTCTTTATTAACGTTTCTTTTTTAGTTTTGGGGCCGATAATTAGAATTTCAGTTTTGTTCTCGTTTAGTTTCAGTAAGTTCTTACTCGTCCATTTATTTATTGCCAGTAAGCAGTCTGTAATTGAGTTAATAGCTGTATCATTTGGTTCAGCAGATATGTACAGTTGTGTATCATCAGCATAGCTATGGATACCTACATTACGTTCTCTGATGATATCACCCAGCGGTAACATGTAAAGGGAGAAGAGTAAAGGACCTAAGCAACACCCTTGTGCAACTCCATAGTTGTTGTCATATATCTCAGACATGTGGCCTCCTAGTTTAACATAGAATTTCCTCCCTCTGATGTATGTTTTAAACCAGCTTAGCACATGTTCTGAGAAACCGACAAGGTTTTCAAGACGATCGATTAGAATATCGTGATCGATTGTATCAAATGCTGCACTGAGATCTAGCAGGATAAGGATGGAGATCTTATTCTCGTCAGAGTTTAGCCTGAGGTCACTGATTATTTTGGTGAGGGCAGTTTCAGTGCTATGATATTTTCTGAATCCCGACTGAAATTCTTCTAAGATGTTGTTTTCTTCAAGAAAGGAATTCATTTGAACTGAAACTATCTTTTCAGGTACTTTACTAATGAATTGTAGATTGGATATTGGACAATAATTTGCCATTACATTACTATCCAAGTTTTTTAGTAATGGCTTTACAACTGCTGTTTTAAAGGCATCTGGGAAAATACCAGTTCTAAGCGATGTGTTTATGATATCTAGCACAGGGCTTGAAACACTATTAAACACCTGTTTGAAGAAAGCTGTAGGTATAGGATCAATGTCTGAGGTGCAGGTGTTACATTCTGAGACAGTTTTGCAGAGTACATCTAATGTGATGCATGTGAATTTTCTCATGGTTACATTGCACGGTTTGCTGTAATCAGCTTTATTTCCATCATGAGTAATGCTGGCCCTGATCAAGGTTATTTTGTTGTTAAAGAATAGTGCAGCATTTTCTGTAATGATTTTAGAGATGTAGTCTTTCCTTGCGAAGCGTTTGATTTTATTATAAGCAGTTAAAGCAACTTTGTATATATCACAGCAGATGGTGGTTTTTGTTTTTCTCCATTTTCGCTCCTCTGCACGACATTTCCTTTTTTCTTTGTTGACCGCATTATAGTTCAACCAGGGCGAGGCTCTGGTTTTCTTCTTTTTTGTTTTTAGTGGGGCGACAGAATTGAATACAGATGACAGTGCATCATTGAGATTTTTTACCATTTCATTTAGAGAGCTGTCATGATTGTGTGGTTCATGTAGTCTGGTAAGATTAATGAACTTTGATTCAGCCTTGTCGTTTAGGTGCCTCTTTTGAACTATGATTTCTTTTTTCGTTTTAGTAAGGGTTATTTGAGTATCAAAAAATATACAATGATGGTCGGAGAGAGGTAATTCAGTTATTGAGAAATGTTTTATGCTTAGCCCAGTTGTTGTTATGACTAAGTATAATGTATTTCCAAGCCTGTGAGTTGCATTTGTTATATCCTGTGTTAGATCAAAGCTATCCAGTAGATTTTTTAGCTCTATAGTTTTGGAGTCTGTTTTCTTATTAAAATGGATGTTCAAGTCTCCATTTAGGACAGATCTGGGCATTGTACGGCCCGCGGGACGGATACGGCCTGCGTGATGATTCTGACCGGCCTGCGAAAGATTACATGATAATAAAAAAAAATTATAAAAATATAAAAAAAAAATATTTTTTTTAATTTAAATTTTTTTTTTATTAACTTTTTTCTTTTCATGTCAACGTTCACACGCACAATATACGCTTACATAGGAAGTTATTTGAAGTTTGGATTTTTTTTTCACAACTGAGGTAGGTAGATTACATTTTTAAAGACTAAAGTACAGAAAAAAGGTACCGTTGGGTACCGGTATTGATTCACAGGTACCGGTACCGTATCGGTTCAAATGTGAACGGTACCCATCCCTACTGAACACACAACTGCAGGGCAAGGGCATTTTTGCTCATGTGAAAGCCTTCATGACAAAGTTGCAATTAATTTCAAGGCAACTAGGCAGCAACAATCTCAAACACATGAAAACCCTGAAAGAAGTCAAACCATCAGCTGATCACCGGCACAGGTACTCATCCATGTTGGGAGCACTGCATGATGAATTTTCAAGGCGTTTTCAAGATTTCAAAAAGGTTGAGGATGAAATGCAGCTGGTTTCCTCTCCCTTTACCTGCAGTGTTGATAGTTGTTCAGCTTGAACTCATTGACCTGCAGTCTGATTCACTACTGAAAGAGCACTTTAAGTCAGCATCACTGCTAGAGTTCTACTCTGCTCTCAAGGAGGAGAACTTTCCAAACATGAGGAGACATGCTCAGAAGATGTTGGTTCTCTTTGGATCCACCTACATATGTGAACAGACATTCTCAGTCATGACGTTTACCAAGTCCAGGTACAGATCCTCTCTCACTGATGAACATCTGGCAGCTGTGCTTCGCATCTCCACCTCAGACATGCAACCTGACTTTGATGGACTTGTTAAAGCTCAACAGAGACTGGATTTCTCACACTGAATGAAAAAAAAGACCTGAAGAACACTAAAATGTGGAAATATAACAAGTGAAATGGGACACTTGATATTTTTTTTTCTTTTTTTTGCACAGTTCTGAAAACATTAAATGTTTAATATAGGCATGTAAAGTAAAAAAGGCTACAAAACTGGGACACTTTTCTTTACACAGTTCAGTGACATGTCTTGTTTATTTTTGCTATAAGATGATGTGATGTCTTTAGAAAGCTAAGAAAATCCTTGTTTCAATAGTATATGAAACTCAAAATTCCCTTTGTTATTAATGTTTCACATTTTGTTTATCATTTTGGAAATAAATTCTATTTGAATAAATGATATTTTTGAAAGCTAACCTCACCTTTTAATTGCCAAATAATAACATACACTCTTACCAGGGGTCAAAACAATGCCATTTACTGCATTTTATATAGAAATATAACATATTTTCAGTTGCTCATTCGGCCCCCTGGGAAAAATAATTGCCCACCCCTGATTTAGGATCACCTTATCGTATCCGGTAACACATATGAAATCAGTTCAGAGAGCTCCTGTATAAATATTGGTGAGTGTCTAGGGGGGGCGGTATATTGTGACGATAATGGTTGATTCTGTTTTGAGTTCAATGGCAAGATATTCCATCGACATGAACTCACCTAGTTCTGTGATTCTAAACAAGAGTTTTGAGGAGAAAATAGCTGCAACCCCCCCTCCTCTTTTTCTGGGTATTTGATGAAAACTATAGTCTGGTGGGCAGTCCTCTATCAGTATTGATGTAGCTGTGTCATTATTGATTATAGAAGCAGTCTAAGTTATTTTCTTTAATCAGATAATTTACTAAAAAAAAATTATTGTTCAGTGATCTGACATTTAAGAGGGCTAATTTTATTTGTTGGACTTCTTGAGAGGAGATTTGCTTTGGCTTGACCTTGATAGCCTTGAGGTTAATAACAGGTGTACGCATTGATGGTGTATAGTTTTTATAGCTTTTACCATGCCATTGGCTGGTTAAGATTACCGGTATGTTTTGAGAGATGGCATGGTGTTTGCACTATTCATTTAATACTTTTTTTGGTGCTAGCAGACTGTCTATCTCCTCTAGTGCATGATGGGCTGATTTGATTACCTCTCTCGGGGACATTTGATCAGGCGGGTTGCTGGTGGCCCTGTGTGAGATGGTCCTGTCTGATATAGGGGACAGGATGCCTTGTGCTTGTATCATGAGTTTGATGTCCTTGGAGGTCACTAAGGCATGACGTATGTTCGCTGCAAGAAGCCTCGAACCAAGGCATTCGGGATTATTCCAGAAAACATTAAAATTGTCAATGAATTTCAGTCCGTGTACATGACAGGCAGATTCTAGCCATGAATACAAATTTAGGAGTCGACTAAAGGCTTCTTGTCCTCTGCGAAAACATGCAATTGGTCCACTGATGGATACATCCTGATATTTGTCTAGTGTGTTCATCAGACGGGTGAAATCCTTTTTCAATGTTTCTGTGCCTGTTTTCTTTTGCAGGATGTGAAAAGATCCAGAGTGAATGACAATTTTTGTTATGTCTGGTCCGATGAGTTTTGGAAGTATTTCGGACAGCTCTTTCACAGATGTGTTCTCTAGACATAGATTTTCTGTGTTTGCCATTTCCACATACCTTGTGGAATCTCCAATCAATATGCAGTCTGTTTTCTGTGTGAAGTTAGCATTCTTCTTTCTAACAGTTCTGGGGCCGTTTGTTTTTTCATTAGGCCTAGTCTGCCGGTTCTTACCACAGTCCTGTGGCCTTGCTTCAATAGCCTCGCTAGCCATCCCGCTAGTCTCAATAGCCGTCCTGCTAGCACTAGCTTCGTACCTTTGGCGTTGGCTACCGCAACAATCCTGTGGCGCTCCTCGGTGCAGAATAGTCTCTTCGCTGTTAGCTGCTAGCTCAGGCTGGGTCGTGTTTGATAGAAGGAGAAGAGTATGGGACCAAGGACTGAGCCTTGGGGGACACCAGATGTAACAGGGAAAGAAGTTGAGGTATGACCGTCCATGGTAGTGAATTGCTGTCTGTCTGATAGATAGGAGTGAAATAGGTGGAGAGCTGAGCCTGTGATGCCAACTGTGTGTTCTAAACGGGAGAGTTTCTCTATACTCCTCAGTGCGCTCCACAGATCGGGCTGTCAAACAGAAACACGCTGCTTGCACGCAACAGAGGATACAGAGAGGCGTTTGAAGCTATGGTTTGAAGTGGTCTGACAATTATATAATTTATTATGCAGCTTGAATGAAATTCACCGGTTGTGTTCACCTGCTGATTCATGTGTGTAACTATGCTATTTGGATAAGTTGCAGAGAGGGACATTGATAGGAGCCCACAATGGAAAATGAGGTAAAGAGCTATATGATGGAGGGGCCTTTTGTGTGCGTGTGTGTGTGTGTGTGTGTGTGTGTGTGTGTGTGTGTGTGTGTGTGTGTGTGTGTGTGTGTGTGTGTGTGTGTGTGTGTGTGTGTGTGTGTGTGTGTGTGTGTGTGTGTGTGTGTGTGTGTGTGTGTGTGTGTGTGTGTGTGTGTGTGTGTGTGTGTGGAGAGGGGGGGTAAATTGCAGGGTGATATTGGTTAAAATATGAAGGCAACACCAACATGTCTGTATTTTCACATTGTCGCAAAACCGCCCAGAACAATATCCAAATAAATGGATAAGGTGTTTTTGTACAGATTTTCACATGGAGGTTCAAACACCTTTTTTTTATCAACTTTTTCTCCCATTTTTCTATATTTTCTCCCATCCCAATTTCGTATCATCCAATTCAACCCTCCCCTGTCACGAACGCTGTTTCTTGCCTCCCACAAGCCGGCTGCAATGTGGACTAAGTCATACATAGCACAAGTCCCCTCCGGTACTTGAGGTAACAGCAGTCGCATCTTTTCA
Organism: Notolepis coatsorum; assembly: GCF_963971535.1. NCBI lineage: Eukaryota > Metazoa > Chordata > Actinopteri > Aulopiformes > Paralepididae > Notolepis > Notolepis coatsorum. The sequence goes on from NC_140165.1 coordinate 197,000,356, forward strand.
CCTGCGCAGCTCGATCTCTCAGTGTTGAGGAGTAACGCGTGGGAGGCTCACGCTGCCCCCGACACTTCCTGATTCTACTGCGCAGGCGCACCAACCGACTTGTAGGAGTCGCTTGTTCACAACGCCCGATCCCCACCCTTCAGTTTCCCTCCCCGTAATACGGCCAATGTGTATTACTGCGGACGACCAGCTAAACTGAAAACAATGTGGAGAGCTGGATTCGAACACGCGAATCCTAGCGTCTCCACACTGGTGGCGAGTTCCTTGCCCACTACACCACCTAGCCGCCCTGGAGGTTCAAACACCTAACTAGAACCTTCCATGTTAAAAGTTTTTCACTGGACGTTTTCTTTTTTTTTATGTCAAATAGTATGCTCACACAAAGGTAATGTGTGACTTTACACTGCACCATAAATAAAGGGTTCCCCTGAATTATAAAAGGTAGTCAGATGCTGACTCAAAGACTAAGCTCAGAATTGGCAAATATATAACACTATGTCCAGGTGAACCTTTGTCTATGTAGGCTTTACATAGTCACTAAGAAAGCGAAAGAGCTCATCACAGACTTAACCTCTTAAGCTGAACAGTCCGGTACTGGTACGAGATTGATATCACGCCATAAATCCATCAATACAAGAATGTATTAATTAATGTTGCGTTTCTTTTTCAAATGTAGCTAAGAGTAAAGACCCTAACTGTGAGGATTGGTTCTTTCCCCACCACAGGCTTCTTAAAGTACTGTGATGATTGGTCCGTTCCCCGCCACACGCTCCGTTCCTTTAAGGTACGGTGAGGATTCTGTGATGATTGGTCCGTTGCCGAACGCACACTTCTAAGTCAAGTATCAATTGCCATCACGCACCTGATGTGTGTTCTAATCAGCGCCCCAGAGGCTTCATATACCCTGACCTTCTGTCTTTCGATGCCGGGTCGTTTTGTGTACTACTGTTCTGAATTACACCTGCATATACCTGCTTTCCCCGTCGCTGTTGCTGTTTTTTGCTCTCCAGGATCTTTTGTGGAGAACTGCTGTGGAGAACCTGGTTCCCCGTTCGGAGCTACGCCTCGTAATCTGCCCGCTTCTCGCGTTGCGCTCTGGTGAGTTTTTGGAAACTGTCTTTTGGATTATCAGTTTTTTGTGTGTTTGGTGAACACCGAAGAGATCCCGTTTTTGTTTGTACTGGACTCACCTAATTTTTGTGTTAGTTTAACACTGAAGATACCGTATTGTTTTTTTCTCTGGACTCTGCTAACTTGTGTGTGGTACACCGAAGATCAAGTCACTTGGATTTATACTGGATCAGTCACCTCTCTGCCTCTGTGTGTGCGTTGGGCTAACTCTGATTTCTCTCTCTCTCCGTTTCCACCGGGAGTGAAAGCTGGGAGAATCTGCAGAGCCGCTTCAACGTCACTAGCCAATTCCTCACCACTACCTATTGAGGGTATATGCAGAGCCGCAACTTCTTCACATGCCAGATTCCCCGTTTGTTCGATTGCTGCACTTCATTCCATCTTGTGACTCTGTAAATAAATACGCCCTAGCTTTTGGCTAACTCTGAAACTTCTCTCTGTGCCGTTGCGTTTGAGGTCGGTTACAAACCATAACATTACGACCCGGCCATGACGACCTCAGCCGACACAGAGAGGGTTAGGGCAGCGTTGGCGGTCCAGATCGAGTTGGTCAAAGACCACACCCAACAGTTGGGTGCGGTTGCGGCCGCTTTACAGGACCTCCGGGCCGAGGTCCAGCTTATTCTGGATGCCATTGGCACTCAGGAGTATCAGCAGGCTGTTGCTCTGCACCAGCTTCAGGCTCTCCGTACATCATTAAACACTCTGCTTTTGACCCCACCTGTCCCAGGAGTCTCGGCCAGCTCACCACCCACGGCAGACCTCGCACCTCGGGAGCCCCGTCTACGGCCTCCCTCGCCGGTCCTCTGTCCCCGTGCCCGGCCTCCGCTGTCGGGCCCCAGTCCCCGTCTCCGGCCTCCCTCGCCGGTCCTCTGTCCCCATGCCCGGCCTCCGCTGTCGGGCCCCAGTCCCCGTCTCTGGCCTCCCTCGCCGGGCCTCTGTCTTTGTCCCCCTCTCCAGTGCCCCTGAATGCCAGCTTCCTTCGGTCCCGTCCGAGCAGGCCGGGGCCGAGTGGGTCGCCGAGTGGCTCCCGTGGAGGGGGGGGTACTGTGAGGATTGGTTCTTTCCCCACCACAGGCTTCTTAAAGTGCTGTGATGATTGGTCCGTTCCCCACCACACGCTCCGTTTCTTTAAGGTATGGTGAGGATTCTGTGATGATTGGTCCGTTGCCGAACGCACACTTCTAAGTCAAGTATCAATTGCCATCACGCACCTGATGTGTGTTCTAATCAGCGCCCCAGAGGCTTCATATACCCTGACCTTCTGTCATTCGATGCCGGGTCGTTTTGTGTACTACTGTTCTGAATTATACCTGCTTTCCCAGTCGCTGTTGCTGTTTTTTGCTCTCCAGGATCTTTTGTGGAGAACTGCTGTGGAGAACCTGGTTCCCCGTTCGGAGCTACGCCTCGTAATCTGCCCGCTTCTCGCGTTGCGCTCTGGTGAGTTTTTGGAAACTGTCTTTTGGATTATCAGTTTTTTGTGTGTTTGGTGAACACCGAAGAGATCCCGTTTTTGTTTGTACTGGACTCACCTAATTTTTGTGTTAGTTTAACACTGAAGATACCGTATTGTTTTTTTCTCTGGACTCTGCTAACTTGTGTGTGGCACTGGTACACCGAAGATCAAGTCACTTGGATTTATACTGGATCAGTCACCTCTCTGCCTCTGTGTGTGCGTTGGGCTAACTCTGATTTCTCTCTCTCTCCGTTTCCACCGGGAGTGAAAGCTGGGAGAATCTGCAGAACCGCTTCAACGTCACTAGCCAATTCCTCACCACTACCTACTGGGAGTATCTGCAGAGCCGCAACTTCTTCACATGCCAGATTCCCCGTTTGTTCGATTGCTGCACTTCATTCCATCTTGTGACTCTGTAAATAAATACAGCCTAGCTTTTGGCTAACTCTGAAACTTCTCTCTGTGCCGTTGCGTTTGAGGTCGGTTACAAACCATAACACTAACCCTGTCAAAACAGCAGTCAACGTGTATATTTTCAGCACTTGTTTACAGATGATTTTAAGTGTTATTAGTGAAATACGTATGAGTTTATAGAAATCTCAGCGCATTGAGTCCGAAAAAGGCGCTTATTGGCGCGTGGACTTGGCGCAACCTAACTTGAGTGTAGTCTTTTGAGAGAAAAGACCCAGGGCTTTTGATTGGCATTCGAATAAAAAAACATCCCAGCTCACGCCAGCCCCTGTCAATCACCTGACTTCTAGCATGAAGCATTTTTTTCTCTCTTTTTTTCACATCTCACGGGTGAAACAAACCTGAACGTTATTGCCATAAAATAGAACACAGTTAGTTTCTCTACCTTTCTGTGAACATCTAGCAAAGAAATGCGTTGCAATCTGATGAGAAATGGCGGAGCAATTTACATTATAAAAAAGTAAATGTACTTACAGTAGATTTCATTCACGGTATTTGCTGCCCTGTCAGGGGCGCCTGGTGGTACTAAATCCAGATTGATCCATAGATGTGTGACATGGCCATAATAATGTCATTTATAGGCCTGATATTCTATATTCTATACATATTTCAAATTGCATGTGTCCGGATGGAAAAATTCAGTACTGTATCTACAAAAAAACCTGCAAATCATCTGCCCTTTATTAATTTCATTAGATGTTTTGTACACTTTATCTCAATAAGGTGCTGAATGAGCTCAGTGGCAATTTCTCACATCTGGTCAATGTTAGCATGGTGTTATTCATGTTATTCACCGTCACAGATGAATTGATATTCTCCTTTGGTTCATTACATTTGACTCAAGCCTAGTAACAATATTTCTGACACTGGGAATACATTCCCTGAGGTCCATAGATGTCCCTAGATATCACATTCATTTCGATTAATTAACTACAGAATAATTTTTTTAAATGGTGCATTTTATCACACTTTATCATTTCTTTGCACTCCAGACACAGCAGAATGTTTCTCAGTGGACGAGTTCCAGGCATACAGTTTATACAGTTGTACAGCGTTGCAAGAACATGCAAATGGAACTTGTAGTACTTAGGTATGTATTTTCAGTAGAGCTGGGCCGTTAACGGCGTTAACGTGCTGCGTTAACGCTATACTAGTATCGCGCGATAATATAATTAACGCATTAATCTAAAAAAAATAAATAAAAAATCTTTTTTTTTACATTTTTTTTTTTTACCTTTATTTACCCAGGGTAGGTTCGCTGAGCACAGATGCTCTTTTTCAGGAACGCCCTGCTTCACATTCACACAGTTCCATTCACACCTGGGAGCTGCCCAGTACAACCACAGTTGACACCATTGGCCACTGAGCAACTCCACTGGAGCAGTTGATTCAAGCCATGTCACATAGTTCAAGTTTGAAATTATTCTTTCTGTTTTGCTCCTGAGAGTGTGCTAGATACTGTACTGTACTGGTAATATTATTTATTTGTGTTAACTTCTGAATAAAACAACTTATTAAACACAAGTACATCTTATTGAACATTATTTTGATATTTCATTACCAATTATCATAGCAAAACAGCTTTTTCAAACAGTCTGTAATGCATTTTGGAAACGGGAGATGGGCTCATGGTGTAATGGGCCACCTGGCCTGAGAAACATAAGGCGGAAAGAAAAAGTAAGGACTTACTTCTGGTCATTATTTGGGTAGAACACACATATTTTGAATGCCTTCGGCAGGTTTTTTTTTTTTTTATTTTTTTTAGCCATTTTAATCTAGATTAATCTAGATTAAATCCAGGATTGCAGATAGATTAATCTAGATTAAAAAAATGTATCTATGCCCACCTCTAATTTTTAGGCAAGATTTCTGAAAATATGGCTCGCTAGGGCTTAAGAGGTTAAGGTAGACAAGGCTAAATAGATCAAACAGTCCATGTCCAGGTATGGGAAGCAAGCTATTGCATTGCGAAACGTGGAAATCCATTCACTGATGGGGAATATATTAAAGGGGACATGCATTGCTATTCCTAGCACTATTTGGGCAACTTTACACAATTCCTGTGAGTCTATGGGACACCTCTGTAAGGTTTTATTAAAACAAATTCATTGTTTTATATTTCTAATCAAGTACTCAAAAGCCACATTTTCTCACTTTGGTTTTCAGGCTGTTGGCCTGGCTCCGCCCATACGCACTTTGAGTGACAGTCATCCACACAGTCTGCGAGTGGCAGAGAGAGAGAGAGAGAGAGAGAGAGAGAGAGAGAGAGAGAGAGAGAGAGAGAGAGAGAGAGAGAGAGAGAGAGAGAGAGAGAGACAGACAGACAGACACACGGAGCACTAAACAGAGCTGCGTGTGTGAGATAACCCCCCTCTCAGCAGAGTAGTAGAATTTCGCAGAACACCGGCACCAGCGTTCATCAACCTCCTCCCGATAAGCCTTCTCGTCATTGTCAGAGATCAGCCCCACCACCACTGTGTTGTCCGCAAACTTCACTATGGAGTTAGAGCTGAACCTGGCCACACAGTCATGTGTGTACAGTGAATACAGCAGGGGGCTCAGAACGCAGTAGATTGAAATAAAGGTGTTCTATTTCAATTTCAACCTGATTCAATTGGATCTTTGTTTCCATATGAAGTATCATAAAATGTATCATATGAAATATATAATTTATTAAATGTATCATAAATATATTAACATTATAGACCAGAACATTACCTCAAGTGACTTTACTTTGCAGTAACATTGAATTTGTCAACATGCTTCTTACCACTGATAATGGGCTTTGGACTGAAGACTTCATTATGTCAATGTTTCATTTTCTTTCATTTAGGACACCTCATACATTTACTGATGTAACTCCCTGACCATGCATGCTATATTTACACATGTGGTATTGCTGATTCAGCACAACCACACATTTCCGAAAAAACCCTCAACTGTGTTTCTATGACAATCCATGGCAGAGCTACTACAAAGTAAATGTGTTATGGTTTGACACCGACCCCAAACGCAACGACACAAGAGAGTTGGATTCAGAGTTGCCAAATACAAGGGCTTGTTTATTTGGTGACTAGAATAAGTGAAACAGGGAAAGCAGGTCAACAAGAAACAGGTACAATGAACAAGGGCAAAGTTCTGCTGCTCTGCAGCTTCTCCCGGAAGGGTAGTCTTGGGAAGCTGGAGCAGACCTCTGTACCGCTCTGCAGACTCTCACGGCGGACCTCTCAGATGTTGTGCAAGACCGAGAGAGGGAGAGAGGGAACGGGTCAGTGACAGAGCAGACTTGAAACGAGCTGGAGGACAGGGTGTTATATTCTTCGTGTTAAACAACACAGTGAAGAGCAATATTCCAAAAACAGCCCAAGTGAATATCTTCATGTAAACACACAGTGAGCAAAAATCCAAAACACCGTCCAATTGTGAAATACTATCTTCGTGTAAATACACAGTGAGCAAAAATCCAACACAGTCCAAATGTGAAACAATATCTTCGTGTAAATACACAGTGAGCAAAAATCCAAACACAGTCCAAATGTGAAATAATATCTTCGTGTCAATACACAGTGGGAGGTGGAAGATCCCAGAGATATTATTCCAAAAAAGGAAAGAGCAAAAAACGATAATGGCTGGGTGAGTGACTGTCTGACAAAAAGGTGGTAGACTTCAGTGTAAAGGTTTACACACGAAAATCGGAAATAGGTCAAGACAGTCAATCTAGAAAAACTCACCCAGACGAGCTGCGTAAAGGAACAGGAACAAGTGGAGGCGAGCGCGCGCCACGGAGCAGGTATCCAAGCGAAGGCTTCTAGGAATTCCTGGAGAATAGCACAGTGAAACAGAAGCAACGGGGAAAAACATCCAGCGACAAATCAAGACGAACCAACAACTTAGGGTGGGGAAAACGGGGTATAAATAATGAGGGATCGATTGATTGAAAGGCAGTGACAGCTGGGGAATGTGATTGAAAAGCGTGGGGAAGTGAGGGAACCAATCAGCGACGTCTCAGATGACGTCAGCGGGGAGAAACGTGTGAACGAGGGAATTGAAATACTTGACAGAAAAAATGAATGAAAACAAAGCGAGGGTGGTTAAAGGAACAGAACGAGTGAGAAGGCAAGGACAGAACCCTCACAGTACCCCCCCCTCAACGGGAGCCGCCCGGCGACCAGGCCGACCCGGCTCGTCAGGATGGGCCCGATGGAAGTCGGTGATCAAGCCGGGATCCACGATGAGCTGCCGGGAGACCCAGCTACGCTCCTCAGGGCCGTAACCCTCCCAGTCCACCAGGTATTGGAATCCCCGGCCCCGCCGACGAACGCCCATCAACCGGCGGACCTGCCACTGGGGGTGACCATCCACTAGCACAGGAGGCGGTGGATCAGGAGCCGGAGGCATAAGGGGACTGAGGGAGACGGGCTTAACCCGGGAGACATGGAACACGGGGTGGATGTGCATGGATGCAGGAAGCTTCAGGCGCAGGGCTGCCGGACTGAGTACCTTCAGGACCTCGAAAGGACCGACGAAGCGAGGGTTGAGCTTCTTGGCCGAGGACCGTAGCGGGAGGTCCTTCGCGGAGAGCCACACCCTCTGCCCAGGGCGGTAAGTCGGCGCGGGAACCCGGCGCCGGTCGGCACCACGACAGGCGCGCTCAGATGTCCGGAGCAGCGCGGTCCTGGTGATCTCCCAAACGCGACGGCAGCGGTCGAGGTGGACCTGCACGGAGGGAACTGCCACTTCCGTCTCCAGTGCGGGAAAAAGAGGGGGCTGGTAGCCTAGGGAGGCCTCAAAGGGGGAGAGGCCGGTGGCGGAACTGACCATTGAGTTGATCGAGTATTCAACCCAGGGAAGGAAACGACTCCAGGATGCCGGCCTCTCGGCTGCCACACACCGAAGAGCAGACTCCACGCTCTGGTTCATCCTCTCCGTCTGCCCGTTTGTCTGGGGATGGTAGCCGGAGGAGAGACTGACCGTTGCCCCCAATCCCTTGCAGAAAGCCCGCCAAACCTGGGAGGTGAACTGGGGCCCCCGGTCAGAGACGATGTCCTGGGGGAAACCGTGAAGGCGGAACACGTGGTGCGTCAGGAGGTCCGCCGTCTCGGCTGCTGAGGGAAGCTTGGAGAGGGCCACGAGGTGGACCCCCTTGCTGAATCGATCCACCACGGTCAGAAGGCAGGTGTTCCCCTGGGAGGAGGGTAGTCCAGTGACGAAGTCGAGCGCCACATGTGACCACGGACGGCTTGGAACGGGAAGTGGCTGCAAGAGCCCGGAGGGTGCCTGGTGAGAGGCCTTGCTGCGGGCACAGACCGCGCAGGCCAATACGAACTCCTTGACGTCGTTTCGCATGGTGGGCCACCAGAAACGACGAGCCAGGAAGGAGAACGTGCGATGGACGCCTGGGTGGCAGGCGAACCGGCTGGTATGGCCCCACAGCAGTACCTGGGACCGGACAGAGTCAGGGACGAAGAGACGGCTCCTAGGGACGTTGCTTGGAGCACGTTGGAAGCGTAGGGCACGCCTCACCACACCCTCGATGCCCAAGGTGATGGCTCCAACCACTCGGGCCTCCGGGATGATGGGAGATGGGTCCTCAGAGGGTGGAGCCCCCTTGGAGTGCATCCGGGACAGGGAGTCGGCCTTCGTGTTGCGGGAACCGGGGCGGAAGGTCAGCGAGAAGTCGAACCGACTGAGGAAACTGGCCCATCTCGCCTGCCGACCGTTGAGGCGCCTGGAAGCGCGGATGAACGTTAGGTTCTTGTGGTCCGTCCAGATGGTAAAAGGCTCCTCGGCACCCTCTAGCCAATGACGCCACTCCTCCAGAGCCGCCACGACCGCCAGTAGCTCCCGATTGCCGGTGTCGTAGTTCCTCTCGGCGGGGAGGAAGCGACGCGAGTAGAAGGCGCAAGGATGTACCTTCTGGTCGGAAGGAGAACGCTGGGATAGGACAGCGCCCAGGCCAGAATCCGAGGCGTCCACCTCCACGATGAACTGTCTCTTGGGGTCAGGGTGGAGCAGGATAGGAGCGGAAGTGAACCTTCTCTTGAGGGAGCGGAACGCAGCGCATGCCGCTGGGGACCAGTCGAACGGCAGAGCGGGGGAGGTCAGCTTGGTAAGAGGCTCCGCCACTTGGCTGTAGTCCTGGATGAACCTTCGGTAGAAGTTTGCGAACCCGAGGAAACTCTGTAGCTCCTTCCGAGTGGTGGGTTCCGGCCAATCCTCCACAGCCTGGATCTTGCGAGGATCCGCTCGGGTCAAGCCCTTCTCCACGATGAAGCCCAGGTAGTCGACGGAGTTGGAGTGGAAACGGCACTTCTCCGCCTTGACGAAGAGCCGATTGTGGAGGAGGCGCTCCAGCACCCGGCGGACATGCAGGATGTGTTCCTCGAGGGTCCTGGAAAAGATAAGAATGTCGTCCAGGTACACCACCACGAACACCTCCAGCATGTCACGGAGGACATCGTTCATGAGTGCCTGGAATACCGCCGGGGCGTTGGTGAGACCGAACGGCATCACAAGGTACTCATAGTGGCCCCTGGGGGTCTTGAAGGCGGTCTTCCATTCATCGCCCTCACGGATACGGACAAGATGATAGGCACTTCGGAGATCCAGCTTGGTGAAGAACGAGGCCTGGGTCAGTGGCTCGAAGGTGGAGCTCATGAGAGGTAGGGGGTATTTGTTCTTGATGGTGATCTCGTTGAGCTGACGATAGTCGATGCAGGGTCGCAGGTCCCCATCCTTCTTTCCAACAAAGAAGAACCCGGCCGCCACCGGGGAGGAGGAAGGCCGAATGAGTCCTGCTTCCAATGACTCAGAGATGTAGAGATCCATCGCCTTCTTCTCCGGGGCAGTCAGACTGTAGAGGCGGCTGCCGGGAAGGGGAGCCCCTTGGCGGAGGTTGATGGCGCAGTCATAGGGGCGGTGAGGTGGAAGGGACTGAGCCCTGGTCTTACTGAATACCTCCATGAGGTCGTGGTACTCGGGAGGAACGGACGAGGGATCCGGGGGCAACTCACCAGCCGGTCTCCGGGGCGGGGGACAAGACGCCGCCTGTAGACAGCGGGCGTGACAGGAGGAGCTCCAGCCCCTGATGGTACCGGAGGCCCAGGCGATGTGGGGCTCGTGCAGCGCGAGCCAGGGCCTACCCAGGACCACCGGGACAAGGGGGGATTGGGTAATGAGGAACTGGATCCTCTCTACGTGGTTCCCAGCAATGGTCAGCAAGACTGGGCCGGTCCGTTGAGAGATGTCGGCCAGGCGGTGTTGGTCCAACGAAAAGATCTCCAAGGGCCTCACAAGGGCCTCAAGAGGTATGTTGGCTTGGGTGGCAAACTCGAAGTCGAGGAAGTTCTCGTCTGCCCCAGAGTCGATGAGGGCCTCCACCGTGGCACGTTGGTCCCCCCAGGCCAGGGTGACGCTCAACAGATGGTCAGGTGGTGCGCGGCGCTGGGAATGGGAAAAACGGCTCACCAGGATCTCCCGGGGTCTTGGTGAGCCCGATCTTTTGGCCGGGTAGGGCAGTCGGCGATACGGTGTCCCGCACCTCCGCAGTAGAGGCAGAGACCGGACCTGAGCCTTGCCTGACGCTCCGCCTGGCTCAGATGAGAGCGTCCCAGCTGCATGGGTTCCTCCTCGCGCACCGGACGGGGAAGCCTGTTACCCACAGTAGTGTTGGGGACGGGGCGTCCAGGAGTCCGGGGTGCTTCAGGAGGTGACAGTCGGGCCCTCTCGCGCCTTCTCTCCAGGAGGCGTCCGTCAATACGGATGACAAGGCTAAACAGCTCCTCGAGGGAGTCGGGCACCTCCCTGGTAGCGAGCTGGTCCCGGACTGCGTCACTGAGCCCCCTTATGAAGGTTAGGCGAAGAGCAGGTTCGTTCCATCCGCTCTCCACCGCCGCCAGTCGAAACTCCATGACATAGTCCGTCACCCTGCTGCTCCCTTGCCGGAAGGTCCCCAACCGGGCTCCAGGGTCCAGACCTCGGGCTGGATGGTGGAACACTCTGCGGAGCTCCGCCACGAAGTCTGGGTAGGAGAACAAAAAATCTGCTTCCATTGCCCAGGAGGATGTGACCCACTGGGCAGCATGGCCTGAAAGTAGGTTGGTTATATAAGCCACTCGGGACCCATGAGCTGAAAAACGGCTTGGCTGATGACGGAAAACCAACTCACATTGCATGATGAATGTGGCACACTCCTCGGGATTACCGTCAAACAGCCGTGGGACGGAGAGAAGGGGTTCCCGAGGTGCGAGATCTGCTGGGGCTGCGGGGAATGTTCCTGGAGGGTGTGAGAGATGAAAAGTATTAACGGCGTCGCCCAGCGAGTTAAGCTGGGCGAGAATCTCGGACTGTTGTCCCGCCATAGCGGCCATTGAACCCTGCATAGGCAGGACCTGGTCCCTGAGGTTCTGCACCGCAGCCGCAGCCCGCTCTAGTTGGAGACCGTGATCCCTGGTCAACTCGACTTGAAATGCAAGTGCGGTTCTGACCCCCTCTGTGTCGGCTGGGGTCGTCATGGTTGGTTCGTAATGTTATGGTTTGACACCGACCCCAAACGCAACGACACAAGAGAGTTGGATTCAGAGTTGCCAAATACAAGGGCTTGTTTATTTGGTGACTAGAATAAGTGAAACAGGGAAAGCAGGTCAACAAGAAACAGGTACAATGAACAAGGGCAAAGTTCTGCTGCTCTGCAGCTTCTCCCGGAAGGGTAGTCTTGGGAAGCTGGAGCAGACCTCTGTACCGCTCTGCAGACTCTCACGGCGGACCTCTCAGATGTTGTGCAAGACCGAGAGAGGGAGAGAGGGAACGGGTCAGTGACAGAGCAGACTTGAAACGAGCTGGAGGACAGGGTGTTATATTCTTCGTGTTAAACAACACAGTGAAGAGCAATATTCCAAAAACAGCCCAAGTGAATATCTTCATGTAAACACACAGTGAGCAAAAATCCAAAACACCGTCCAATTGTGAAATACTATCTTCGTGTAAATACACAGTGAGCAAAAATCCAACACAGTCCAAATGTGAAACAATATCTTCGTGTAAATACACAGTGAGCAAAAATCCAAACACAGTCCAAATGTGAAATAATATCTTCGTGTCAATACACAGTGGGAGGTGGAAGATCCCCGAGATATTATTCCAAAAAAGGAAAGAGCAAAAAACGATAATGGCTGGGTGAGTGACTGTCTGACAAAAAGGTGGTAGACTTCAGTGTAAAGGTTTACACACGAAAATCGGAAATAGGTCAAGACAGTCAATCTAGAAAAACTCACCCAGACGAGCTGCGTAAAGGAACAGGAACAAGTGGAGGCGAGCGCGCGCCACGGAGCAGGTATCCAAGCGAAGGCTTCTAGGAATTCCTGGAGAATAGCACAGTGAAACAGAAGCAACGGGGAAAAACATCCAGCGACAAATCAAGACGAACCAACAACTTAGGGTGGGGAAAACGGGGTATAAATAATGAGGGATCGATTGATTGAAAGGCAGTGACAGCTGGGGAATGTGATTGAAAAGCGTGGGGAAGTGAGGGAACCAATCAGCGACGTCTCAGATGACGTCAGCGGGGAGAAACGTGTGAACGAGGGAATTGAAATACTTGACAGAAAAAATGAATGAAAACAAAGCGAGGGTGGTTAAAGGAACAGAACGAGTGAGAAGGCAAGGACAGAACCCTCACAAAATGAGAACATTCTGCATAGATAGACATTTTTTACATTTCCGCTTATTTTAAGTATGTGTACATAGGTAGATATTTCCTACATGCATAACGATATTCACAACCAGGTTTTTCTATTAGGTTAAGCAACTGTCTGACTGCTATCATGTCAAGTTAGAAAGCTCTTCGAGCGTGTATTATTAATCTACATGAGTTTATATGTCTCAACTCCCATACGGCCAGGCTATATTTTGGTTGTTTTTTCCTTTGGGGGTGTATAACAATATCTATCAATTTAACAAGTTTTGCAGTAAAATATTTGTATACAAGAATCCATTTATTTTATGGGTCACCTTAGAGATGAGGAAAAACATGGTTGTGTTTTGTTCTACCTCCGGTAGGGGTATCTCAACATTTTGGGGGCATTGTCACTAGGCTATTCTCTCTCTGTGCTCCGTGTCTCTCTATCTATCTCTCTCTCTCTCTCTCTCTCTCTCTCTCTCTCTCTCTCTCTCTAAACAAACAAACAAACGCTGCTCTCTCTATCTCTCTCTCCCTCGCAGAGTGCAGTCGAGGTGTCGGGTAACACTATCTGCCTCGCTGTTTGAGGACGTTTTCCACTCGCTCTGCTATCGCTGTGTGGGCTGCCTAGGTTGTGGGCGGGCATTGGCTCCAACCACAGAGCCAATCGGATCACTATCCGCTCCATCCTTGCATTGTGACGTCACGTTGCGAGTAAAATCAGGATGACCTAATTAAATCGAGCAGGAAATGGTCGGACCTGAATGAGAGCAATCCGCCAATATGGTATTTAGAGACACAGACACATTGATACTAACTACTATTACTATAATACAATGCTAGACACTGAAAAAAGCCATTTATAATGCCTATAATCACCTTTAAGGAGGCTTTCAACTGTAGCTCAGAGGTTTTACCAAACAAAGAGACAATAAAATCAAGAATAAAATACATCCCCCTGTCTGTCCGAACCCATGGCACACTGCTTAACAAGAAAATTTATAAATGGCACCTAATTCCGAAAAGGTTGCCGACCCCTGACATATACATACAAGACAGACAACATACAAGCCAGACAACATAATATACAAGATGTAACTGAGGGGTACAATTCCCTGACTGTATTAAAGAGTATGATATATTAAACCACTACTAGTTATCAGTGATGCCACAGATTACTTGTAAAAGTAATCCGATTACTGATTACTGATTACTCCTTTAAAAAGTAATCCAAGTTACTTTACTGATTACTTGATTATCAGAGTAACTTAGTTACTTTGAAAGTAACTAGGTTACGAAGTCGTCGTCGTTCCCCCAACAGTTTTTTTTTAAACGCTTTATTGAAAGTGCATAAATAGTTTTTAACTTGTTTCTCTGCACATAACGTAAATTGTTAAACTAGTGCTTCAGCTTCTGTACCATCAAGTATGGTAAAGCAACAGTCTATGATGCTCACAGCATTAGAGCAGCCAGCCAGTGGTTTTACAAAACCAGTGTATCCATTCACATCTAACAAATGCAGGCTGAACTATTCAATTATATCAACTGTAACTATTAAATTGTTTTTATAAATGTCTCTCTATAAACATACAATCAGTCTCTCTTTAACATGTAAATTAACTGTAAATCTGGCAAATAAGAGCTTTTGCTCTGCCACCATCAAATATACATCAATCAAAAGGGAAAGAAACAATCTCTCTCTTTTGCTGTTTGGCTGGCCTCCGAGTCCTCCTGTACCTAGTCGAAGCGCCGGCTAGTGTTGTGATTCCAGATGCTTTCAATGCAATTGGATGTGCTGTTTTTAGCGGTAGACAGTATTTTGACTGAGGCTACGTTTAGACAAGCGTTTTGGGGTGGAAGTCTGAACAGAAACCGCAAAAGTCTTCTTGCGGTTTCACTTCGTTTAGACAAGCGTTTTGGGGTGGAATTCTCAGACGAATAACAACGGAGCCCTGCTGTCACACGATTGGCGCATATGTCACATGACGTGCTGTGAAGACCCGCCCTACTCTGCCTCTGATTTGCAGACTGTGGATGGGGAATGTGATTGGACCAAAGCAGAGTCACTCACAGACAGAGAGTCCAGTCACGCCGCGGGACACATTCTTGTACACATTCTTGGACCCTTTCACTGCCACACTACGTCACTCCCAAATAAGAAAAACAGCTCAAAATGTATTTTTGACTGTCGAAAACTAAATAAAATACTGCATTCCGCCTGCATTATGAATTTATGATGAGATAGTAACGAAATAGTAACGCACAGCCACTTGGACAAGTAACTGCAATCAGATTACTGGCTTTTAAAGATTAACGCGTTAGATTACTATTTTCGGGGAAAAGTAATCAGATTACAATAACGCGTTACTTAGTAACGCGTTACCGGCATCACTGCTAGTTATGTACTTTAATTACTGGCCATACAGTACATGAATATACCCACACAAGAATACGGCATTGACACATAAAGTTCTATTTGGAGGGTATTTATTATTATTAAGCAACATTAGGTTACAGATTGAGAATTAGGCTCGCGCTTGTATGGCGAAGAACATGCGTAAAGTCAGTCAAGAGCGTAAGTCAATGAGAATAGTATGAATACTAGGATGGGTCTAAACTGACGCCACCTGTGGTATAGCAATTACATAGGGCACACTAGTACCAGCTGGAGACACTGGGGGGTTCCCTCCGGGTGTAAGGCCGGCAGGGGTAGAGGAATGTTCGGGTACAAAGTCTGGGTCAACGAGGAATAACGAGGCTCCAGATACAGGAGCCAGTGCATGTACTCCCTTGATCAGTAGACAAAGCAACAGCTATAATCCAGTATGCTCGACAGCATGGAAGACAGCTAGCCAGCCTCTTCCTAGAGGCGGGCTCGAGTGATGATCCTCACGGGGGGTAGATCCCAAACGACAGTGGGATCGACGGTTCTCTGCTCCAGCGGTCACGGTCCCAAAGCAATATAATCCAACCAGAAATGGTTCTGCAGTCGCCGGTGTAGGTTCTCCGGTGTACATATCCAACGGTTCTCGCCTAGGACTCCTCGGGTGGGGGCACGAATTTAGGCCGCCCAGCCTGGATAAGTGCACTAGCTATATACACGACGAACCGGTGGTAATGCTGGTCACTGAAGAACTGTAGCCGCACGATACACTATAAATGATAGACTATTACTTCACATTAGAATAAGTCGAACTCAACGTTACTGCGTTAAACTCTGACACTTTGGCAATCTATTCGCACGCGGTTCTCAATACTCTATTTAGATGCAAAGTTGCTAACTTCACTGCACGTTGACTCGTGGTGAAGGCTTCAAGGTTTGAACTGAACAAGTGACTAAGTGCTGCTGTTTCCACCTGCGCCGTATTTATACGTAAGGTGAATTATCTAGTGCCAACCTCAGTTCTGTCTCGTATTACTGCGCAGACTCTGGACATGTTGAGACATGCCCGGAGTTGCCTTTGAACTTGCCGTTGGGGGCTTGGCCGTTGGCGCCTAGGGGTCGCTGTCCAATAGGAGAGCGAATATTACTCTGGTTTGTACCCAGGTAAAGGGATATTCCGTGTATATATACAAAGAATATACAAGGGATATCAAACGATATACAAATATTATACAAGGGATCTCAAGCAATAAATATATATATTCGGTTTAATCTGACCCTTTGTAACAGCCGCCTCCTAATTAGTCCGCACCTAATTAAATAAAGCAAAGACAGATTAATAGTCCTGTCAACTACTCAATGTCTGTTGTGGGGAGTAGGGCAATCTACAAAGTCAGTGGGTCATGATCGTCATCAAGGGAGTCAGGGAGCCTTGGCAACTCTATCAGCCTCGCCACGGGTCGGGTGTGGCGGTGAGGCAGGTCGGCCCTCCTGGGTATACTGGGCTGTGCTCGCCACTGGTGGTCTGGTCGAGTCCGCTGGAAGCGTCGTACTGCTTCTCTTCCATTCAGTATCCAATAGCGACGTCGGATCTCAGCGAAGACTCTCTCTGCCCCAGCGTGGTACACATCCTCGTCGTATTTCTTTATGATGAGCTCGGTGACCTTGTGTCGGCTGTTGAGGACTATAGGAAACTTGACGTCATCCGTTAAGTCCGGGGCTCGTCTCAGACGACCACCCACTCTGATGAGGTCATGGGCGTCGCGCTCAGGGGCCAAGTGGAGCAGTCTGCTGTCTGACGGGACTGGCTTTGATCCCTGCAGACAGTCTAGCTCCTCGGGGAACGAGTCTCTTTGGGCCCGCTGTAGCAGAAGGAGTTCTGCTTCTTCGTAGTTAGCTGCATTAATGTCGGTAGTGGGGGGAACCTCAGGGTGGTGCCACAGGAATGTCTTTAACTGCGCACTCTCAAGGGTGGGGCAGTCGTCTATGTTAGGGTCGGTGGGGACTGGTGTGTGCGTCAACCCACAGAACATAGATTTCTTGATCTCTGCCTCCTCTTGACTAGCCTCCCGTGGGGTGGGGTTAGGCCACTCTTCTTCCGGGAGCTTGAGGAACTCAGGACCGTCACTGTAGATATTGTGACGTGTGAGGTCATCTAGGGACATCCCCCGTGTGATGACATCTGCTGGGTTCTGTTTCGTGTCCACGTACCTCCAGCATGCTGATTCTGTTAAGTCTTGGATCTCTGTGATTCTGACTCCCACAAAGACCTTGTATCTACACGAATCGGACTGGATCCATGTGAGTACGGTCATGGAGTCTGACCACAGGATTGTTCTTTGCACCGGGATGGTGAGTTCACGTTGGATTAACGTGGCGAGTTGCGCGCCTACCAGAGCTGCGCATAGCTCTAGACGCGGGATCGATTGTTGCTTGCGGGGGGCTATCCTTGAGCGAGCCAGGATGAAGGCTGTGTGTATTTTTCCTCCCTCCTCTCGGGCCCGCAAGTAAGCCACTTCTGAGGCATCGCTGAAGACGTGCAGGTCCATCTGGCACGTCTCCAGCCGCACTGTGGGTGGGAAGTAGCTTCGGCGTATGTTCACATTTTGGAGCGAGTTGAGTTCTTTCTCCCACTCTCTCCAGGTGGAAGCGAGGTGGTCGGGTATGGGGTCGTCCCAGCCCTGTTCCTTGTCCCACAGCTCTCGTACAATCATTTTCGCCCTGGTGGTGTAAGGTAGGATACACCCCAGCGGGTCATATTGCCTTGCGAGTGTTCTGTATACGCTCCGTCTGGTGGTCGGTAGAGGGGTCGACCTTCCCTGCTCCGTGGTCAGGGGTGTGTATTTGTAATGGAGCGAGTCTGTTTTGAAGCGCCAGACTAGTCCTAATGTCATTTCTTGGGCTTCACCTGGGATGGTCGCCATCCAGGTCTCGCTGCTTGCTGCCTTTGTCTCTGGGGAGAGGCTGCGAAGTACTTGAGGGTCGCTGCTGGCCCACTGCCGGAGATCAAAGCCGCCTTTGATCAGTGAGGCGCGGAGCTTGAGTAGGAGGGCTTCGGCTTCTTCTGGCGTCGAGACGCTTTGCAGACAGTTGTCCACGTAGAAACTCCTCTCTACACTTTGTCTGACCTCCTCGTCAGCTGCTGGGTCCTCTGCGACATGTTTTTGCAGTGCGAATGTAGCACAGCATGGGCTGCATGTGGTTCCGAAAGGGAGGACCTCCCATTGGTAGATGGATGGTTGCTCATCCCCGATCCTCTCTCTCCATAAGAACCGCAGCAAGGGCTTGTCCTCTTCCACTAGTCGCACCTGCAGGAACATCTCTTTGATGTCGCCGCTGATGGCCACCTTGTCTTGGCGGAAACGTAGCAACACGCCTAGTAGAGAGGGGCCGAGTGTTGGGCCGGGCAAGAGTTCTTTATTCAGATTCTGTAGTCCGATCTGGTAGCTGCAGTTGAACACAATACGATCCTTGCCGTTGTGGTGGACCTTGTGGTGGGGCACGTACCATGATTCGGTCGTCTGGTCGGCCTCTTGAATGTCAATTTTCTTTATGTGTCCCGCTGTGATTAGCTTGTCAATCTCAGCGCGGTACACAGTGGCTTGAGTGGGGTCTTTGGCTAGACGCCGCTCGGTGTTCAGTAGATATCGCTCCGTCGCTTCTTTTGAGGCGTGGAGGGTGGGCATACCCTCTCGCCTCAAGAGTGGAGTTGCGTATCTCATCACTCCATTGACCTCGACTCTCTTTGTCCTCTGCTCGAGGAGGGTTATGGCATAAGTGTCTTCCTTTGAGCGAACAAGTTTCTTTTCATTCTTAAAGGGCATCGCGTCTAATGTCCATAGCCTCTCGACGTGCTGTAAGAGGGTGGTGTCTTCTTCTTTTATTCTTGAGTGGAGGCAGCGAGTGGCTGCTGGTCGGTTGGAAGACCTGGAGAGGGGGCCTTGTAGTGTCCACCCTAGGCGGGTCTCGACCGCTGCTGGACAGCCTCTGGGCCCGATGTGGACCCGGTCCGTTGGGACGATGAGGTGTGCGTGGTCGGATCCTATGAGCAGGGTCGGGGTGGCGCCGTCGATGAGCGGTATAGGTAGTTGACGTAGGTGCACGTATTTTTCCATCAGCTTGGGGATGGGGTAGGTGTACTGTGACAGGCCTATGTCTTGGCTGGTGAAGGCGTTAGTAATCCTATACTGCTTCTCGGGCTGCCCGACTGCTGCTATCGTGAAGGAGACATTTTCACCCTTTATGGTCTTCAGGTCTCTTCTTATAGTACGGATTGTCATTGTTTCTTCGCTCCCCCGCAGACCCAGCCGGGCTGCGGCGGATGCGAGGAGGAGAGTCTTTTCTGACCCATCGTCCAGGACGGCGTAAGTGTCCATGACCTTGTCCTCGTAGCTTAATATCACTCGGACCACTTTCAAGAGCACTCGGGAGCTCCCGCTGCTGGCGGGGTCGATATACATGACGTTCACTCTCGAGCTGCTTGGGGGTACGAGTTTCTTCTTGTTGCTGTCATGTAAGACATCCAAGTGGGCGCCGTCGCACTTGCTGCATTTCTTCTTTAAACGGCACTCGGCTGCCATATGGCTGCGCGTGCAGCGGAAGCAGCGGCGGTTGGCTTTGATCCACTGACTCACCTCGTCAGCGGTCATCTTCTTGAAAGTGTCACATTGAGACAGCCAATGTTCCTTTTCACAGTACTGGCATACAATCTTTCACTTCTCTTTCGTCGGGGGGGTGCTGTGGTTCTTGTGCTACGGTACTGACTCTGCTTGGTGCATAACGGTCACCGACCGGCGGTTATCATTAGATCTCCGAGGTCCATCTCTTGGGCTTGGTCCACTCCACACAAACGTATCCAGTCGTAGGCTGCTGACTTCCCTCGCGAGGAAGGCGGCCAGGTCTAGGAGGGATGGCTCGGGACCGTCGGGATCACGGTGGTCTCTCTGCCACCGAAAGCGCTCTTGGCGGGCTGGAGGGAGCTTCTCTAGTATTCGTTCCACATTAGAGTTAGCATATAGTTCATGTCTCCCTTTCTCTTTTTGGGACCCCAGCATCCCTACCAGGGATTGTACCTTGATAGAGAGGTCATCCAATGCTCTATTCTCTTTGGCTGGGGGGAGGCGGTCGATATCTCTTATTTCCTGTATCACGTAGTCCCATATGCGTCCATAACGCTGGTCGAGGGCCACTAGAGCCGCGGAGTATGGGGTGCTTGAGTTGGAATATGCCAGCGCTATATTATGCGCCCTGGGCACCTTGAGATGCTTGAGGAGGATGGCATATTTGTACGACTCATCAGGAACGTCGGACATCATAGTCTCCAAGCACATCCGTAATTCCGTGTACTGTGCTCTGTCCTCGTGCGTAAAGTCTGGGAACGTCGGTGTGCCAAGGTACGATGCCATGGATGGCTGGCACATTGGTGAGCGTAGGGGAAGAGGCCTCCTGGGCGAGTCTCCCCGTACGTGTTGTCGTGGGCTGGTACTTGGTGGGTACCAGAGGCCGGGTACCCAGGTGCTGTTCCTCGGTGCTGACTGTGCGTCAAACTCACCCGTGAGTTGAGTCGGGGGTTTGTAGCAAAGTGACTCGGGGCTGAAGTCTGGGCTGTACTGGGCCTCCTGGTCCTGAGTATGTTGCTGCTGGTGGGCTTGACTTTCCTCCTCTTCCTCTTCCTCTTCTAGGTCCTGCAGTCTTCTATTCAGTCTCTCGGCGGCGTAGGCCGGTTCTTCCCGGTAGCTGGGTCTCGTATGGACCGGTCGGGGAGGGGGTTCGGAGACGTAGATAGGATCCTTCTGTTGGCCGGGTTCCGGGTCACTTGGTCGGGTAGGGGAAGGTGCCCTAGACCCTTGTCGTGATGATGTCCTGGAGCTCCGTGCGGAGAGAGGGGGTGTTGCCCTGGCAATCAATTGTTCTATCATCTGCGCCTGCAGCCGGTCGCGCTCTGCTTCGCGCTGGGCATGGGCGGCGTCGCGCTCTGCTTCGCGCTGGGCATGGGCGCCGTCGCGCTGTGCATTGGCGCCGTCGCGCTGTGCATTGGCGGCGGCGCGCTGTGCATCGGCGCGGCCTCTTTCAATGTTCTCTTCCGTCTGAAGGCGTCTGGTCTCCAGTCTTATGCGGTCGTCTTCACTCCTTTGTTGCGCCTGGAAGCGCTCTCGCTCGGTTGCAGAGTGTTCGCGTTCACTAAGGGCTTGCGCTTGGAGTTGCGCGTGAAGGCGCTCTCGTTGGTCTGCAGACTGTTCGCGCTCGCTCGTCTGTTGAGTCTGAAGGCGCTCTCTTTCCATGGTAGAGTGTTCGCGCTCACTTAATTGTTGCGCCCAGAGGCGCTCTTGTTCCATGGAAGAATGTTCACGCTCACTAAGCGTCTGTGCTTGAAGTCGATTGCGTTCACCCTGAAGTCGATCGCGTTCGGTGGAGGCTGTCAGGGTGGCGATGAAGGCTTGTGCCAGTATCTGGTCCGCCTCGCTGGGGGATGACACTGACGGAGGTGATCGGCTTCTGACAGTGCTCGTTGGAGATCTGTTCTCCTGGCGCGCCCCGAGGTCCATCTCCTGGGCGCGCTTCTCTTCTGGTGGTGTGTCAGGTTCTGTCCCTGGAGCGCTTTCTTTATCCTGGAGCTCTCCAGGGACTATCCCGTTGACGTTGTCTGGAGGTATAGTCATGTCATGTCCCCCCTGGTCCCCCCCGTGAGCTTGGTCAGTTTCGTTAGAACCCACTGGGGTCTCTACTGGCAGGGTCGCCTGGTCGGTAGGATTTGACATGCTTTGACTATCCGCTTTATCCGCATTTAACGTCTGTTTAAAGCTAGGTATTAGAACGACAGCGTATTCCTCCAGATAGGGAGGTGGCTGACGTTTGCGCTGCGGGCGTTCTAGCTTGGGAGAGCCGCTTGGGGAGTGTTCACCGCTGGCCATGGTTAATATCAATATTATATTAAATATTACACTGATACCCTCCGGCTCGAAGGACCAATTGTAACTGAGGGGTACAATTCCCTGACTGTATTAAAGAGTAATGATATATTAAACCACTACTAGTTATGTACTTTAATTACTGGCCATACAGTACATGAATATATATGGTGAACACCCACACAAGAATACGGCATTGACACATAAAGTTCTATTTGGAGGGTATTTATTATTATTAAGCAACGTTAGGTTACAGATTGAGAATTAGGCTCGCGCTTGTATGGCGAAGAACATGCGTAAAGTCAGTCAAGAGCGTAAGTCAATGAGAATAGTATGAATAATAGGATGGGTCTAAACTGACGCCACCTGTGGTATAGCAATTACATAGGGCACACTAGTACCAGCTGGAGACACTGGGGGTTTCCCTCCGGGTGTAAGGCCGGCAGGGGTAGAGGAATGTTCGGGTACAAAGTCTGGGTCAACGAGGAATAACGAGGCTCCAGATACAGGAGCCAGTGCATGTACTCCCTTGATCAGTAGACAAAGCAACAGCTATAATCCAGTATGCTCGACAGCATGGAAGACAGCTAGCCAGCCTCTTCCTAGAGGCGGGCTCGAGTGATGATCCTCACGGGGGGTAGATCCCAAACGACAGTGGGATCGACGGTTCTCTGCTCCAGCGGTCACGGTCCCAAAGCAATATAATCCAACCAGAAATGGTTCTGCAGTCGCCGGTGTAGGTTCTCCGGTGTACATATCCAACGGTTCTCGCCTAGGACTCCTCGGGTGGGGGCACGAATTTAGGCCGCCCAGCCTGGATAAGTGCACTAGCTATATACACGACGAACCGGTGGTAATGCTGGTCACTGAAGAACTGTAGCCGCACGATACACTATAAATGATAGACTATTACTTCACATTAGAATAAGTCGAACTCAACGTTACTGCGTTAAGCTCTGACACTTTAGCAATCTATTCGCACGCGGTTCTCAATACTCTATTTAGATGCAAAGTTGCTAACTTCACTGCACGTTGACTCGTGGTGAAGGCTTCAAGGTTTGAACTGAACAAGTGACTAAGTGCTGCTGTTTCCACCTGCGCCGTATTTATACGTAAGGTGAATTATCTAGTGCCAACCTCAGTTCTGTCTCGTATTACTGCGCAGACTCTGGACATGTTGAGACATGCCCGGAGTTGCCTTTGAACTTGCCGTTGGGGGCTTGGCCGTTGGCGCCTAGGGGTCGCTGTCCAATAAGAGAGCGAATATTACTCTGGTTTGTACCCAGGTAAAGGGATATTCCATGTATATATACAAAGAATATACAAGGGATATCAAACGATATACAAATATTATACAAGGGATCTCAAGCAATAAATATATATATTCGGTTTAATCTGACCCTTTGTAACACAAGACATACACCATATATACAAGACATACAACATGTATACAAGACAGACACCATATATACAAGTCAGACACCATATATATATATATATATATAAGACCGACAACATACATACAAGACAGACAACATACATACAAGACAGATAAAGTATATACAAGACATATATACAAGACAGATACCAGATATACAAGACAGACAACATATACAAACTTCCAGCATCTCAACAGTGTCGCAGCACGTTAGAACAGATCTTCCACCTACCACACATAGATTATATGATAATACATATGCCAGATATGGACTTTATAAACAAGACAGGTTGATTGTTTAGTATCCTGTGTGTGTGTGTGTGTGTGTGTGTGTGTGTGTGTGTGTGTGTGTGTGTGTGTGTGTGTGTGTGTGTGTGTGTGTGTGTGTGTGTGTATGTGTGTGTGTGTGTGTGTGTGTGTGTGTGTGTGTATGTGTGCAGAGTGCACTGAAGTTCCTCTAGTGAGAGTAAACAGTCATTTGATTCATTCATGAGAGAGAGTTTACTGAGGGAGTCTGATAATGTTTTGCTGTGTGGACCACACACGCACGCACGCACGCACGCACACACACACACACACACACACACACACACACACACACACACACACACACACACACACACACACACACACACAGAAAGTCTCAAAGGACATGCCATTTTTAGTTTTTATTAGCTGAATCAGGAGTCAAAGGTCAAGGATAGCCAATGAAAAACCACCATTCTCCTCTCTTATTCTATTTGATTACATCCCCCTCTCCACTGTCCCTCTCTGCCCTCTCCCCCTCCCTCCTCTCTTCTCCCATCCTCCCCTCTCCTCGCTCTTTTTACCCAGGTGTCTTTGCTGAATCAGGAGTCAAAGGTCAAGGATAGCCAATGAAAAACCATCATTCTCATCTCTCTCTCTTATTCTCGTTGATTACATCCCCCTCTCTGCCCTCTTCCCCTCCTCATCTCTCAACTCCCCTCCTCTTATCTTCTCTCCCCTCCCCTCCTCTCCTTTCCCTCCCCTCTTTTCCTCTCCTTTCCTCTCCCTCCTGTCTTTTCCTCTCCGCTCCTCACTTAACCTCTAACTGCACCTGATGAGCAGTACAAGTATTACAGTAGCAGTGAACTACAGTAACAGTGAACTACAATAGCAGTGAACTACAGTAACAGTGAACGACAGTAACAGTGAATTGCAGTAACAGTGAACTACAGTAACAGTGAACTACAGTAACAGTGAATTGCAGTAACAGTGAACTACAGTAACAGTGAACTACAGTAGCAGTGAACTACAGTAACAGTGAATTACAGTAGCAGTGAACTATAGTAACAGTGAACTACAGTAACAGTGAACTACAGTAACAGTGAACTACAGTAACAGTGAACTACAGTAACAGTGAACTACGGTAACAGTGAACTACAGTAGCAGTTAGGGGTGTAACGGTACGCGGATACGTACTGTACCGCCTCAATGTGGTCCTCCGGTACAGTACGGGCTGTGCACCGAGCGATTGCAACGGTATGGAACCTTTTTTTGCAGAACTTAAATCCCCCCGGCCCTAATATAACGTGCACAACTAACCGGATGTTGTTTGTTCATTACACACAGCATGCAGCTACACTGAACGAGAGCTGTAATTCAGCATAGCATATTAGCCTTAGTATGGCGAGTCAATACTAACTGACAAGCCAGTTATTGTTCAACTTTATTGCAAACTTTATCACGCATTTGAAACGGCATCACCCGAATGTGAATATCACTGTCTGGTACACGGAAGAAACATATCCTAGTGCAAACCCAGCTCCCCGTTGCAATCCATTGCATTCAAGCAGCATCTCGCTATTAATTCACACCGGGCCAAAGCAATAACAAACGCCATATGTGTTTTTATAGCTGCAGATCTGCGACCATTAAAAGTAATATAGCCCGCTACCTAGTTCCCTCTCGTCATTAGGGGGACCCTGATGTAAACAAGACAAACGTCTTTCTCTGGTCTGCATCCCCTTAACAATTGTGTGTATTGAGCCGTACTGTATTGTACACATTCTGCAATCTGTTAAATAACGTTTTCATTCATTCATTAATTCATTCATTCCGTATTTCAGCCAGCAAGTCATACCACCTGCTCTGTATAAACTAGGGCTCCCCTTTCATGACTGTGATGCAAGCCCTGCCCCTGTATTCAAGCATCACAGTCATGAAAGGGGTTGCCTATTGCTTAATAACAGCGGAGCAGTGCTGCCGTTGCTTCCGCGTTTTCCCTGATTGGCTGCGACACGCCCCGCGGCAGGTGCGGCAACCGCAGAGCGGAGCGGAATTATGTAACCGCCCTAATCCGCCATGATTTTCATTCGGTGCTCAGCTCACCTGGCAGGGCAGCGGTCCTCTGGTCCTGCGGTCTGTTGTTGACGAGTTCGAATCCCATGAAATTTTTTTTTTAACGTGATTTTTTTTTTTAACATGTATTCTTTCGCCGGTTAAGGTTAGGCATGGTTAAGGTTAAGGTTAAGGTTAGGCATTGTTTCGGAGTTGGTTAAGGTTAGAACGGTTAAGTTTAGGCGCTGTTAAGGAGCTGGTTAAGGTTAGAGTTTGTCTTAGAGAATGGCAATATTCTTTCTATGGTTAAGGTTAGGCATGGTTAAGGTTAAGGTTAAGGTTAGGCATTGTTTCGGAGTTGGTTAAGGTTAGAACGGTTAAGTTTAGGCGCTGTTAAGGAGCTGGTTAAGGTTAGAGTTTGTCTTAGAGACAGCCTATTTCCGCACTGCCGCTCTCCCGCATTGCCGCGGTCACATGGTCAAATTGTCACATTCTTGCACTGCTCCGCTGTTAAAAAGCAACACGCAAAGGGGTTATGTATAAACAAGCACACGCTACAGTTGTCCACGACTTATCCTCCAAGGCATCTGCTATATAATAATCTTCAGATTTACTTAAGTGTTATTAGTAGGTTACAGCAGTAAGCATTAGTTTGCTCAGTCAATTATGGCCAATTCGTTTTATATTGTTTAATACAGTTAAATAAATAGATAAATGAAAGGCAATTTTTTTTAGATTTAGATTGTACTTAGGCTGTACTTTAGATTGTATATTGTATTGTATATTCCTCTTTTACTTAATTTTTTTTTACTGTATGAAGCACACTCTCAGGGGCTCATACAGAACCAAGCATTTCACCGTAAATGTATTTTATTGTGACAACTAATAAACAAACTTGAAACATGATGACTCATGTGAATGTGACTGTTAACCTCTTCCACCCAACGGGACCGGTACCGGTCCCGAAATGACATCTGGTCATAAATCTATATTTTCCAGACTGTTAAAAACTAGCGATTTTAATATAGCGTATTAAAGTATAAACATCATAAACATGTCACAACAGCATTTAGAATGTATATTATCATCAATACGTTAGTTTAGGAATAGGTTAAATGCTATTAGATAGATTTTCCTTCTCGAAATCTCAATGTTATTTCGGGAGAGGCGACCATTTTGTAAAACCTTGAATCATGGGAATTGTAGTTTTTTTTTAAAGCCATTTTGTAGAGGAGATCCATACCTATGGCTTTGCATTGTAATTTTTGAAAACTACACTTTGTGAGGTTTTGCCCGCTGCTCACTACCTTTTCTCTGTCTTCTTTAAGCCTACTGTTAGGAATTCCCTACTCACTCTCTCTAGCCCCCACCCTCTCGTTCCTTACCCTTAGTGGCCACACCTGTTTGATATTCTATTATCTCTCGCACCTGTGGTGGCAGGCTAATTAGTCCCCCTGTGGGCTTTAAATACCAGGGCGCTTCCCCTCGTTTTGGCGTGGGGTCGTGTTGTATTCATGCTGAGTCATATTCTCTAACATCTAGACTCTTTCGGGAGATCCTCTGGTCTACCAATGCTGTAAGATGGATCTCTCCAGCCTTGAGATGTTTTGCTCCAGCCTTCGTCTGCTGTCGCCGTAGCCTGTGGAGGAGACTGTTCTGCGCTCCCTGTAACTTCCACGGGAGGCACCCCAGCGCTCCACTGCAGACCCCAGCGCAGCTGTTCGTCCTGACGCACATCTAGACCAACGCGCATCTCCCGGACCCTCGGGCTTGGCACGCTCTCCAGTCACCAGCGCGCAACGCGCCTCTGCAAGGGCTTGGCACGCTCTCCAGTCACCAGCGCGCAACGCGCATCTTCAAGGGCCTTGGCCACCTGTCGCAGTTTGCCTGGAGGGAGACATTGTACTGCGCTCTCTAATTCTCTACGGGAGGTATTCCAGTGTTCCACTCCAGACCAGCGCGCCAGATGCGCTCAAGCCTTCGCCACCTGCCGCCGTTTGCCTGGAGGGAGACACTGTACTGCGCTCTCTAATCCTCTACGGGAGGTATTCCAGTGTTCCACTTCAGACCTTCGAGCTTGGCACGCTCCTCCGTACCAGCGCACAGACGCGCATCTTCCAGACCTTCGAGCTTGGCACGCTCCTCCGTACCAGCGCACAGACGCGCATCTTCCAGACCTTCGAGCTTGGCACGCTCCTCCGTACCAGCGCACTGACGCGCATCTTCCAGACCTTCGAGCTTGGCACGCTCCTCCGTACCAGCGCACAGACGCGCATCTTCCAGAC
The DNA here is from genome assembly GCF_963971535.1 of Notolepis coatsorum. Lineage (NCBI taxonomy): Eukaryota > Metazoa > Chordata > Actinopteri > Aulopiformes > Paralepididae > Notolepis > Notolepis coatsorum. Next base: position 197,028,405 of record NC_140165.1, read on the forward strand.
CTTCGAGCTTGGCACGCTCTCCAGACCTCAGCGCGCCGACGCGCATCTTCCAGACCTTCGTGCTTGGCACACTCCTCCTCGCAGACGCACCCCGAGGCGTCTCTCTGTTCCGACGCGCACACCAAGGTGTGGCGCGCACTCTGTTCCTCGGCTCCGACAGCGGCTACCCGGTGGACGACACCCTCGCCACCGCCACTGTTCCGACGCGCACACCAAGGTGTGGCGCGCACTCTGTTCCTCGGCTCCGACAGCGGCTACCCGGTGGACGACACCCTCGCCACCGCCACTGTTCCGACGCGCACACCAAGGTGTGGCGCGCACTCTGTTCCTCGGCTCCGACAGCGGCTACCCGGTGGACGACACCCTCGCCACCGCCACTGTTCCAGCACTCTGTTCCTCGGCTCCGACAGTCGGCTACCCGGTGGACGACACCCTCGCCACCGCCACTGTTCCAGCACTCTGTCCCTCGGCTCGGACAGCCAGCCACCCGGTGGCGATGCCCTCGCCCCGCTGCTGTCCCTGTACCATTACGCATACGCCTGGGTGAGTTTTGATTGTGATGTCACTCACCCAGCGTAGTGCCCTTGCCCCCGTTCCCGCTGCTGTCCCTGTACCTTTACGCATACGCCTGGGTGAGTTTTGATTGTGATGTCACTCACTCAGCGTAGTGCCCTTGCCCCCGTTCCCGCTGCTGTCCCTGTACCTTTACGCATACGCCTGGGTGAGTTTTGATTGTGATGTCACTCACTCAGCGTAGTGCCCTTGCCCCCGTTCCCGCTGCTGTCCCTGTACCTTTACGCATACGCCTGGGTGAGTTTTGATTGTGATGTCACTCACTCAGCGTAGTGCCCTTGCCCCCGTTCCCGCTGCTGTCCCTGTACCTTTACGCATACGCCTGGGTGAGTTTTGATTGTGATGTCACTCACTCAGCGTAATGCCTCTTGCCCCCGTTCCCGCTGCTGTCCCTGTACCTTTACGCATACGCCTGGGTGAGTTTTGATTGTGATGTCACTCACTCAGCGTAATGCCCCTTGCCCTCGTCCCGCTGCTGTTCCTGTACCATTACGCATACGCCTGGGTGAGTTTTGATTGTGATGTCACTCACCCAGCGTATTGCCTCCTTTAGTTCTCACTTAGTTATTAGTTTGGACATTTCATCTCCCACTCTGTTTTGTTCTCTCGTGGATATTATTTTGGACATTTCATCTCCCACTGTGTGTTTGTTCACACGAAGATAGTATTTACTTTGTTACTTTGTTATTTGGACTGTTCTGCATCTGCTTTGTTTGTTCCCTTTGAATATTAACCCTCTCCTCTGTTCTGCAGAGCGGCCCAGATGTTTTCCCACCAGTCCCCAGTTCCTCCCTGTCCCCAGCCCGCCTCCGCGGTTCTCTGTCCCCAGTTCCTCCCTGTTCCCCAGCCCGCCTCCGCGGGCCTCAGTCCCCTCTGTCCCAAGTTTTCCTCTTTCCCTAGTTCTCCTAGTCTCTAGTTCCTCTGTTCCCAAGGCGTTCCCTTAACCTTCCCTTAGGCGTTCCCTTACCTTCCCATAGTGTTCCCTTTTCCTGCCCGCCTCTTAAAGGCACTTTACCTTCCCCTCTTGTGTTATTCCAGTGTTTTGTGTTTTCTCCCTTAAAGGGACAGTGCCCTTTTTCCCTGTTCTAAATAAATATCTGTTTCTTGGCAAACCATCATACCTGTCTTGTGTTGTGCGATTGGGGTCGGTTACAAACCATAACACACTTCCCCTAAAGTTCTATGGGGTTCAAGGTTCAGAGTTCTGTATGAATTATTTCAATAACTATAATAATTCAATAATTATTCGGGATAATTCTACCACAAAAGGTAAAGTTTTTGACAAATTTGAAAACACAGTTAGTTTCTCTTCCCTATTGTTAGCATGTAGAAACAATTAGATCTGAAATTAGTTTCAAAACGGTTGCACCCTGGTGAAAATAAAAAAGTACAGTAGATTACATTATCTGTTCTTATGCACACCTGGTGATACTAAATCCAAATTGACCTGCCACGCAGATCTCAACTCTCGGGCCAATAAGAAAACACGAAAGCCTGTGACATTTTCAATGGCTGGAAACCCCAGCCCTACCCTCTAAACTGGTGGGTATGGGAAATCCCCCCCCCCTCCCCTCGCCGAGACGAGCAGGATATGCAAATATTGCCCTGACATCGAGGGAGCAGACGGGGCGGAACCGTACGTACTTGCGTGATGACGCTAACGCGCACAATTGGATCACCGAGTGAAGAGGCTCGCTCGTTTTGAGCTACGTCCTCCCCCTCCGTCATCAGAATCTCATCAAGGATATAACCATACCCAAAAGAAAAGGGGAGGGTTTATCCCCCCCCCCCCCAACCAACCTCTCGTAAATATGAAACACGCATGAGGTGAAGCACGGAGCGGCACCACTAGCCATGCACTGTGTTACAAATGAAAGACACCCACAATCGTGTGCTCATTTCATAGTTTTGAACAACCAACATAGCAACTAGCTACCAAACCGTGGGATCAGGGGCTGCGTATGTTCAAAAGGCGCGTTCACCCGAAGCCCCACGTCTCCGTTTCATAAGCGAAAGACTTGTCGTCCGCCATGTTTTTCATCTTATCACGTGAAAAAACACAGACTGAGTGAAAGAGATAAATTTACATTGCTTGCAAGCTAACATGATAGCAACACCAATTGTGAATTCAGAGTCTACGCCTGTTTAAAAAGGCGTGTTCTCACATGAATCCCGCAACTCTCCCCACACACAAGAGAACGCCACCCGTCAACTTCAGCTGTTTCAACAGACAAACAACGGGCCCTCATTAATTATTTTGTACGAGGGCTACCCCAAAATACACAGTGAATAATCACATGCTTGTTACAACAAAAACTCGTCACTCTTCTTAGAGGGACTTTTTATTTAGAAACGTAGTATTTATCTTTTTTTAATTATGTTTTTGGTAGATTTTTATTGTTTTTTTTTACTACCGGGCAGTCCAGTAGAGAGAGAGAGAGAGAAATAATGGGAGATAGACGGGGGAAGACATTCGGCAAAGGTCGCCGGGTCCGGGAGTCGAACCCGGGACGGTGGTGTTGCGACGCAGCGCATTACGTGGTTCGCCACTCGGGCGCCAGAAACGTAGTATTTTGAGGAGGGGGAAGAATAGGGGGTAAGATGAAAAAGGCAGGAGAGAGAGCGTTTTCCTTAACGGGAAGAGGGGCAGGGTGTAGCCCCTCGCCCATCACCACTAATGCCTGCTCGACACTGACAGGAGCGCTTGTTTTGTGCCACCTCCTCATCACACGCCTAGTCAGAAATTGATATAACACATCCAAAAAGCGCTTTATATCCCCCCCCCCACCCAACCTCACGTAAAGCGAAGAGACACACGAGGTGAAAAGGACTGCTTCCAGCCGTGTGTTGTTTTCCCAAGCGACCCACACGCAAGTATATGGCCATATGCACGCGCATCATTTAGGAAAACCACAGCACGAACTAGCCACCAACCGCGAGCCATAGGTCCACGTTTATCTAAAACTTGGCCACACGAGCACCAGCGCAGCGGTCTAAGCGCTCGTCGACAACGCAAGATACACCGGTATTGAATCCGGCTGTCAGCGTGGCTCAATTGGCAGCGTCAGCGGGAGGGAAGCCGGTGGGGTGGTATTCTGGTTGTTGTAAAACAGCGACTCCTACAGGTCAGTCAGGGCGCCTGCACAGCAAAGAAGGGATATGGTGAAGGTAGTGTGACCTCCCACGCGTTACACTTCACCAATGAGAGTCCGCACTGGCAGGTGAAAAGAGGTTGCTGGCTGTCTCCTATGTGACGGAGGAAGCATCTGATAGACTTCAGGACTCCCTAGACCGACCAGTGGGGGGCACATGCGAGCAACGACCAGGAATGGGAGGGGGGAATTGGCAGAACGACTAAATTGGGATGGGAGAAAAAATCTGAGAAAAACAGGAGGAGAAAAAGTGGATAAAAAAAATAATAAAAACCTGCCCCTTCTAAGAGGGTCTTTTTATTGAAGGAAACGTAGTTGTTTTTAGGGGGAAATATGGGGGTTTGGTTTGCAAGAGAGGTGAAGGGAAAAAAAGTGGGGGATACAGCCTGCTAGGCCTAGCCCCGCTCCCCTTACTTGCTGCCGGGCGTGGTGCATTCCCCTCGAGGTGAGCTCCACTGCAGCTTCTCTCTCCGTGTTTACATCTCGCGTCTCTCGCCATTTGGAGTCGGGGCTCTTTTTAATTGAGCACTGACCCCGCCAGCGAGGCACTGAAGATGAAACCCCCGCCCCCTCCATGCAACATTCTGGGATGTGATGGTAGGGGGCGCAGGGCCCACTCCGGTACCAGCATTTCCACAGAAACCGGAGGAACTTGAACCCTGCGGCCCGCGTACTCTTCCTCCTACTACCGACCACCCGCCCTGCCTGCTTCACCACCAGGAGCAACGGCAGGAGCATGCAGGCAGAGAGCTTGTGCCGTAATCGTCTGCCATCAGAGAGACCGCGCCCACTCTTGACGGGGGTCCGTTTGATGTCGACGCCGGAGCCGGAAGTCATCCCTGGAGAGGACGCATCCTCACTGAAAATGGGCGCTCAACGGTTTCCGGGCAGTGCACACCCAGCTCTGCACGCCGCCCATACCAACACATGATCTGTTGAAACGTGATAGTGGAGTGAATTACTCTGTTCATAGTTACATATGAGAGCTAAGCTCGCACACCCCTCTCTCTGTTGTGGCTTGTTGTTGCGTATTACGACAGAGAGAGTTAGAGAGAAACAGACAGTGGGAGATTATTATTATTATATTTATTTTTTAAACTTTATTTACACAATATCACAAAAAGGCTTTGTCAATACAAATAAATACATATACAGTATACAGTACCTCACATCACCTCATCATACTAAAAACACATGTATGTGTAAAGTGCAACTTCAACCAAGTTCAAACAACACTGAATGTTAATTCATCATCCACCACTGAGCAAATTGCATTGTTATAACACCACTGTTGGACAAAAGCATCTACAACTCCCATATCTTTATAAAACCTTAAATATATCTAAATTTGAGGTTTTTGCTTGCTCTTACCAGTGCTATAAACACACTGACCAAATCCTGAAAGACTTTTTGTTTTGTTTCTTCTTGTAAGATACAACACATGTTTTCCTCCACCAACAGGACATTTCACAGTTGCCACTTACCCAGCCCCAAATATAAAAACAGCCATAGACCATTCATCATTAATCGACAAAAACAAGGTTTCTAAAGTGTAATGTATGGAGTTAGTACAGGGACTACTTAACGTTAGTCTACATACGCCCCTCTTGTCATGCATGCTTACGTTACGCACAGGTCATATGAATGTACTGCCGGGTTGGGTTCAACGCTATCAACATCTCCGTGATTCTTGTATTATGTAGTTGTGTAATTAGACAACATACACGACAAATTGGCGACGAGATTAAAAGTACCTACCTTTTTTCATCTCCATGAAACCACCGGTCACGAAGGAGAGGAGATTTTTGAGAGGAAGACCCGAATTCACTTGCATTGTAAAAGTGTGGGCTGCATGCTAGCTGGCTACGGACCACACGTGAGAAGAATAAGGTTCACGTGAGTCGAGTGGAAAAGTGCACAAAGCTAGTTTGACGGAAATAATCTTGGACTGAATAATTTTTTTTCCGTTGATTGGCACTTTGGCTGCATTTGATAGCAGTGTTGAAGACTGGACAAGTTACATTGAAAGAGTAGAGCTTTATTGCCGGGCAAATCTTATCGGCGATGAACAAAAAGCTGTCGTTCTGTTGAGTGTGATGAGCGCAAAGACTTACGGACTGCTGCGCAATTTGCTAGCACCTGTGAAGCCCGCAGAGATGACATTCAAAGAAATTCAGGATACTCTTCAAGACCACTTGAGCCCCAAACCATTGGTAATAGCTGAGAGATTCAAGTTTCACAAGCGAAATCAGGAAAAAGGGGAAAGCATATATGAATATGTTGCAGAGCTACGCAGATTGTCAGAACACTGTGATTTCAGACTAGGCCTAAATGATGCGTTGAGGGACAGACTAGTTTGTGGTATGCATAATGAAGCCACACAGAAGAAATTACTGTCAGAGAAAGACCTTGATTATAAAAAGGCGCTCAACATAGCAATATCTATGGAAACTGCAGCAAGGGGAGCATCAGAAATACAACAAAAAGGGATAGAGTGTGAAACCAATCAAATGTCACTGAAACCAGGAAAGCAATGTTATCGTTGTGGCAAGACATCACACGATCCAGATGAATGTTGGTTCAAAGACAAAGAGTGTAGAAAATGTCAAAAGCAAGGTCACATTGAGACAGTGTGCAAATCAGGGAAAAAGCAGTACTCTGACTAAACACAAAGTAGCAGGAAAGCAGCACCCAAAGGAAAATACAAAAAGCTGCATAAAGTGACTGAAAAGTGTTAAAATGAACAAGGAAGTGATTCAGAGAGCAGTGACTTAGCATGTCTAGAGCTGCATCGCATGCAAGAGACAAATGCACATAAAATAATATGGATCACTCCAGAAGTGGCAGGAGCGAGACTCAAAATGGAGTTAGACACAGGCTCCGCCTTATCAGTGATTTCTGAGAACGACTACAAAAGACTGTATCCACAGATAGTTCTTAGGACTACAAAGGTGTTACTGAAGACTTACACCGGAGAAAGTGTGGCTCCAAAAGGGAAAATGCGGGTCACAGTGAAATACAAAGACAAAACGCAGGAGCTGGACATGTATGTTTTACCGAATGGGGGTCCTCCGCTGTTTGGCTGTGAGTGGCTCAGGAAAATTCAACTGGACTGGCATGATGTGTGTCAGCAGGAGATGAGAAGAGCGCCACGTCTGGGAGACTGTCAAAGATACTCTCAGAGGCACATGAAGTGTTTGGAGAGGAACTGGGAACACTGAAAGGTATGAAGGCAAAGATTGTGGCCGAGGAGAATGCAAGCCCCAAATTTCAAAAAGCCCGGCCAGTGCCTTATGCAATCCGCCCGCAGTAGAAGCGGAGTTGAAAAGCTTGGAACAGACAGGAGTGCTGTCCAAGGTGGAGTGGAGTGAATGGGCGGCGCCCATAGTCCCATTAATGAAGAAAAACAACACAAAGCCAGGAAGTCAAAGTAAAGTGCGCATTTGTGGGGACTTTAAAGTGACTGTAAATTCAGTGCTCCACACTGTACAGTATCCTCTGCCTCGTATAGAGGACATCTTCGCCTCCCTGTTTCACTAAAATCGACCTGGCTCAAGCTTACCTTCAGATGGAGGTTGAAGACTCAAGTTTAAGTTTCTTTAATAGTTGTCATACAGAAGTACAGAATACTTTCATACAAAATGCTTCTTACTGTTACGCTCCAGAGACTGTGCTAGACAAGATAGTATCAAATAACATAGTATAGCATGTAATTTAGAAGTAGAAAAGTAGAAAATGAGGTCACAGTGTTCAGTATGGACATATGTACAATGTTCGATGCAGGATAGACGTAACTGAGTTACCATATAATATACAATACTATGCAGTGTACTAATGTACAGTACTATATAGTGCAAAGCAGAAATGGGATGAGGTACAATTTACAGTAAGGTGTACGAGTTGTAGTGCAATCCTTCATCAATAAATATAAAGTGTGGGGAGTGGGTGCTACAGTGTGTTTGTTTAAAGTGAGTGTGTGCTATAAAGTGTGTGGGGTGGGTGCTACAGTGTGTTTGTTTAAAGTGAGTGTGTGCGTGTGGATGTGTGTGCTATGTGCGTTTGATGGTTGTTGTTGTGTAGTGTTCATTGTTCGTTTAGCAGCCTGATGGCCTGGGGATAGAAGCTTCTTCTGAGCCTTTCTGTGCTCGCCTTGAGACTCCCGTATCGCTTGCCTGACCGCAGCAGTTCAAAGAGGCAGTTGTTCGGGTGACTGGAGTCTTTAATGATTCTCTTAGCCTTGCCCCTGCAACGCTTGTTGTAAATGTTCTGGAGGGTGGGGAGCCCCCCTCCAATTGTGCGTTCGGCTGAACATGTCACTCTTTGTAGTCTGCTTCGGTCCTGTGCAGTGCTATTCCCAAACCAGGAGGTGATGTTGCCAGTCAGGATGCTCTCTATTGTACATGAGTAGAAGTTCTTAAGGATCTTCTGACTAACTTGGAACTTCCTTAGGTGCCTGAGGAAGTAGAGGCGTTGTCGTGCCTTCTTCACAACACTGTCAATGTGTGTGGTCCATGTCAAGTCCTCGGATATGTAGGCTCCGAGGTACTTAAAGCTGTTGACTCTCTCAACCGGTGCCCCGTCGATGCTGAGGGGGCTGTAGTCCTTGACCCCCGACCTCCTGAAGTCCACAATCATCTCCTTTGTTTTGCTGACGTTCAGGGAGAGGCTGTTTTCCTGGCACCATCCCGCCAGGACCTTGACCTCTTCCAGGTAGGCCCTCTCGTCGTTGGCAGAGATCAGGCCCACCACCACTGTGTCGTCAGCAAATTTGATGATTGTATTGCTACTCCGCTGAGCCACACAGTCGTGTGTGTACAGGGAGTAGAGGAGGGGACTCAGAACACAGCCCTGGGGGGCCCCTATGTTGAGGGTGATGGATGAGGAGGTGCAGTTGCCTGCTCTCACCATCTGGGGTCTGCCCGTCAGGAAGTCCAGGACCCACTGGCAGAGGTCATAGTTCAAGCCCAGGTCCCTGAGCTTGGCTATGAGTATGGAGGGGACTATGGTATTGAATGCCGAGCTGTAGTCGATGAATAGCATTCTCACATAGTTCCTCTGCCTCTTGTCCAGGTGTGATGCTGCTGTGTGCAGCACATGGGCTATGGCGTCCTCCGTGGACCTGTTGGGGCGGTATGCAAATAGCAGGGGGTCCATGTTGATGGGGAGGGAGGAGCAGATGTAGCCCTTTACTAGCTTCTCAAAGCACTTCATGGCTATGGAGGTGAGAGCTACAGGGCAGTAGTCGTTGAGGCAAGCAGGCTTGGATTTTTTGGGTACAGGGATAATAGTGGACTTCTTCAGGCAGGTGGGGATGACAGCCTGTTCTAAGGACAGGTTAAATATGTCAGTGAATACCGGGGCTAGTTGGTCGGCACAGACTTTTAGGACGCGGCCGGGGATGCCGTCCGGACCTGCTGCCTTCCTGATATTCACTTTTTTAAAGGTCCGCCTCACCTCATGCTCTGTTACCCTGAACACTGAGTCTCCATCAGCAGCAGACCCCCCCCCCCCCCCCATTGCCGTGGCTTGTGGGCTGGTGTTGTTATTACCAGCATCAAACCTCGCATAGAAGGTATTGAGGTCATTTGCTAAGGAGATGTCACTGTTCAGTTTGAGGGAGGCGCCTTTGTAGTCTGTCATCGTTTTGAGCCCCTGCCACATAGCTCTAGAGTCAGCTTGTTCAAACTGGAGTTCAATTTTATCCCTGTAGCGCCGTTTGGCCTCTGTCACTGTCAGTGATGCCGGTAACGCGTTACTAAGTAACGCGTTATTGTAATCTGATTACTTTTCCCCGAAAATAGTAATCTAACGCGTTAATCTTTAAAAGCCAGTAATCTGATTGCAGTTACTTGTCCAAGTGGCTGTGCATTACTATTTCGTTACTATCTCATCATAAATTCATAATGCAGGCGGAATGCAGTATTTTATTTCGTTTTCGACAGTCAAAAATACATTTTTGAGCTGTTTTTCTTATTTGGGAGTGACGTGGTGTGGCAGTGAAAGGGTTACACAAGAATGTGGCCCGCGGCGTGACTGGACTCTCTGTCTGTGAGTGACTCTGCTTTGGCCCAATCACATTCCCCATCCACAGTCTGCGAATCAGAGGCAGAGTAGGGCGGGTCTTCACAGCACGTCATGTGACATATGCGCCAATCGTGTGACAGCAGGGCTCCGTTGCATTCGTCTGAATGCAAGAGCTGCCCCTCTCTCTCTCTCTCTCTCTCTCTCTCTCTCTCTCCCCTCCCTCTTTCTCTAGTCTCTCTCTCTCTCTCTCTCTCTCTCTCTCTCTCTCTCTCTCTCTCTCTCTCTCTCTCTCTCTCTCTCTCTCACCCCAAAACGCTTACAGGAAGAAAAAACGCGGCTTATTATTATTACCGAGGCGCGCGGCTTATTATATTATTAAAACAGCTACTTGTGGGCACTCATAAAAACACCGTGGTCTACAAGTTGTTTAGCGAGAGGATGGTGGTAATGTGCTTCAATAGAACAATGGATCAATGCCATGTCAAAACTCGGCTCCGATGAATTGAAAATGGGGGACCCTGATGTAAACAAGACGAAAGTCTTTCTCTGGTCTGCATCCCCTTAACAATTGTATCTATTGAGCCGTACTGTACTGTACCCATTCTGCAATCTGTTAATAAAGTTTTCATTCATTCATTCATTCTGAAGGGCTCCGCAGTACACACACAGACACACACACACGCGCGCGCGCACACACAGGATCGCAGCAGCCACACACACATTTCCACTGTCCAATAGACAAGCGCCCTTTTCGACCGCGTGACATTGTTCAGATGTTTCAACTTCACCCCCAGAACCGCACCGAGTCCACCAAAACTATATGTGAAAGCGACCTAAACGTAAATACTGTCTACCGCTAAAAACAGCACATCCAATTGCATTGAAAGCATCTGGAATCACAACACTACGACGCTTCGACTAGGTACAGGAGGACTCGGAGGCCAGCCAAACAGCAAAAGAGAGAGATTGTTTCTTTCCCTATATTGATTAATGTATATTTGATGGTGGCAGAGCAAAAGCTCTTATTTGCCAGATTTACAGTTAATTTACATGTTAAAGAGAGACTGCATTGTATGTTTATAGAGAGACATTTATAAAAACAATTTAATAGTTACAGTTGATATAATTGAATAGTTCAGCCTGCATTTGTTAGATGTGAATGGATACACTGGTTTTGTAAAACCACTGGCTGGCTGCTCTAATGCTGTGAGCATCATAGACTGTTGCTTTACCATACTACAGAAGCTGAAGCACTAGTTTAACAATTTACATTATGTGCAGAGAAACAAGTTAAAAACAATTTATGCACTTTCAATAAAGCGTTTTAAAAAAACTGTTGGGGGAACGACGACGACTTCGTAACCTAGTTACTTTCAAAGTAACTAAGTTACTCTGATAATCAAGTAATCAGTAAAGTAACTTGGATTACTTTTTAAAGGAGTAATCAGTAATCAGTAATCGGATTACTTTTACAAGTAATCTGTGGCATCACTGGTCACTGTCCTCCTTACGTTGTATCGTGCCACCTTGTGGTCATTCATGTTGCCTGCCACTAGGCCGTCGTTGTATGCTTTGGTGCGCTCTCTCAGAGCTTCACGGACGGATTTGTCTACCCAGGGTTTTTGATTTGGGTAAACTCTCATTTTGGTAGTGGGGATTGTTTCTTCCACCAAAGTACAAACATAGTCCAGCACTGTCTCCGTGTAGACATTAATGTTATCTGTGTCGCAGAACACGTTCCAGTCTGTGCAGTCAAATGCAGCCTGGAGCGTCTCCTCTGACGTCAAATCCCATTTCTGCACCTCTCGCGAGACTACAGGAGTGCTTTTGATTCTCTGTTTGTACTTTGGTGAAAGGAAAATGGACGCGTGATCTGATTTACCAAAGCCACTATCAGAATGAGCCTTGTAGCCACCCTTAAATTGCGTGTAACAGTGATCTAGGATGTTACCGCCTCTGGTGTTGCAAGTCACATGCTGATAGAAGTCAGGTAATACCTTTCTCAGATTGGCGCTATTGAAATCACCCAGCACTAAAATGGCGGCGTTAACGTTCGCCGCTTGTATTCTATTTACCTCGTCGTGGAGTCTGGAGAGCGCGACGTTGTTACTGGCTTGCGGTGGAATATACACTCCGATCAGGACGATCGCCGTTAACTCCCTCCGGAGGAATAAAGGACGACACTTGATGGTTATATATTCCAGGTCTGGGCAGCAGTGGTTGGATAATTCCTTCACGTTAGTTGGATCGCTCCAATTGTTGTTAAACATGAAGGCGATACCTCCTCCACGTTGTTTGCCGGACTCTGCTGATCTGTCCTTGCGGTGGATGAAGAAGTGTTCGGCCGGTTGTATGGCGTGGTCTGGGACGTCCGGCGTCAGCCACGTCTCGGTGAAGCAGAGAACGTTGCAGTCTCTAACGTCTCTTTGGTATTGAATCCTTGCTCGGATATCGTCCAGTTTATTGTCAATTGATTGTACATTGGCTAGCAATATACTGGGTAATGGCGTTCGGTGACGTCTGGATCTCAGCCTGTTACGGATCCCAGCTCTCTTCCCACGCCGTCTGGTTCCTTTGTTCCTGGGGTCGGGATCTGGTCCCATTTTCCTGAGAATCTCCACAGGCCATTGTTGCGGTTCGGAAAGCTGATCCAGTGAGTAATCCAATCGGTAAATTTCCCGTAATCCGATGTCTATAAGTGACTGACGGTCATCAAAGCCGTATCTGACTATCAACACACACAAAGGCCTGTATCAATACAACTGCCTTGTGTTTGGTATAGCTTCAGCCCCAGCTATCTGGCAGAGGACAATGGACCAAGTACTAGTTTTCAAGTTTCTTTAATAGTTGTCATACAGAAGTACAGAATACTTTCATACAAAATGCTTCTTACTGTTACGCTCCAGAGACTGTGCTAGACAAGATAGTATCAAATAACATAGTATAGCATGTAATTTAAAAGTAGAAAATGAGGTCACAGTGTTCAGTATAGACATATGTACAATGTTCGATGCAGAATAGACGTAACTACAAGGAGTCCCAGGTACACAGTGTTACCTTGACGACATTCTTGTCACTGGCAAGGATGATCAGGAGCATCTATCAAACCTGGAACAGGTGCTCACAAGGCTGCGGGAATATGGACTTCGAGCTAACCGACCAAAATGTGAGTTTTTCAAAAAGGAAATATCCTACTGCGGACACGTGATCAAAAGAACGGCCTACACAAATCTCAGGACAAGATTGAAGCTGTGCTCCCGCGCACGTGCATACATGTTCCCTCGGTTGCGCACAGAACAGATGATTATTATGCATAAATGTTTTAAATGTAATTGTAGTTACAATTTCTTTAATTGAATTAACTTAAACTAGAAAAGTAAATACAAACTAAATTAACAATGTAACTTAGAGTTAGTTTACAGAAGGACAGTTTCCTTCAGAGACTGAAGCACAACTTAATGTCTCATCCTTCCAGTCGGGACCACACATCAAGCAACCCCCCACCAATTGTTACAGGGCTTGTATTTTGGTTTGGCTCTTCTCGTTGTTATGCTATCGGTATCCTATTATTATGCAAAGTCTAGGTGATAAATGCCGGCCGGGTACTTGCCGCACGGCGCGACGAGTCCAGTGACAATTGTGAAAGCATTTTTGTGTGCGCCTCAGTGATCTACTACAACGCCGTGTAACCGCGTGTGTGCACGACTGCATCGCTGGCGATCGATGACGGGGAAATGCTCAGGGGGATCCAACCGGCTCATGGTAAGATCTTTTTCACGTAAAGTACAACCCGATCGGGCATTGTTTTGATAGCCATCCAGGCGATCGGCCTATGTGGCTAGTTAGACGAACACGGTTATTGGTAATCAATAATAAGAAACAACGTCCCCCGCCCCCCCCCCCCCCCTTTCATGCATACATGCTTGAGGATCGTGCCGATCATATGCAGTTTGAGTTTTAACTGTAGCATCTGTATAACGGAAATGCCATTGGATATAACGTTAGTAGCTATTAGCCCTTTATCTAGCCTTCCAGAAAATATACTAGACCAAATCCTGTATAACGCTTATATTCACGGCGCTATAAAATGACAACGTATTGATGAATTATTTTCTTTCTTTAAGCCATTTTGAAGGGACGGTTTATGGACTCAATTGACAATGAGAATGGACAGATAGCAATACTATAAAGTATAGATTTAGCTCTACAAACAGCCCCACGTCTGTTTACATTTGCCGGTCCTCTAGAGATCTATTAGACGCATCTCAATGGCCCCGAATGTGTTAAGTTAAAGGGGGAGGATGTGTAATGTATGGAGTTAGTACAGGGACTACTTAACGTTAGTCTACATACGCCCCTCTTGTCATGCATGCTTACGTTACACACAGGTCATATGAATGTACTGCCAGGTTGGGGGTACGTCATTAAAGCCATGGGTTCAACGCTATCAACATCTCCGTGATTCTTGTATTATGTAGTTGTGTAATTAGACAACATACACGACATAAAGTATTAGATAAAACCTCAATTATTCTACACTAGAAAATATTTTCTACACTTCCACAGAAAGGACATTCATCTGAAACAGTAGGATTTATTACAGAACGCATTATCAACCAACAGCTCCATGAAGAACTGCAAGTCACCAGTTATTTTCTTAGAGGGGAGTTTATACAAAACTCTTCACCCTGGTTTACAATCACACGTCACATTACATTTCTTTCTCCACATTGAGTCTTCTTTTCCATTGAACTTGTTTGCGTTAAGAGCTTTAACACAACACTTACACAACACCTTACCACCTTCTGTATTACAGCTCAAATAGGATGACACGCCAAAGTGGGCAGGACAGAGGGCCGCAACAGCAGATCATTGAGACAACAGCGCTAATTAGTAATTATCAGTGATTCTACTGTAGTAAATATCCTCATTGATGGTAAGAGAAATACCAAAATATACTGCTTCCCTGATGCAATTATGTGTGACATAACAGAAAGAAAACCAGAAATGCTGTCTACCCAAAAAACTGTGAACAAGATTGTCATCCATGCGGCAGGAAATTATATCTCCAAGGAGCAGACAGAAATGCTGAAAAGGGACTTCACTGAACTGCTAAAGCTGCTAGGCTCCAAAGATATTTCATTCCAGGCCAGGAATGAAACGTTTCAATAGAGTTATGGCTCTAAACAGATGGCTCTCTTTTGCTTGTCCCCTACACAAAGTGAACTTTAACTTTAATCTATTCTGGGGGTGCAGAAACCTCATCAGACAGAATGGATTTACCCTTAACAGATCTGGAGAAATGCTTTACACCTCCAATCTGAATTACACCATCCACCACCCAACTGTGATGCCAAAGGAATTGACACCACCCCCCACAACACCAGACAATGGGTCTCATTCACCAACATTGCCATAAGATTTATCTTACGACAACCACCTTGGAAGGTCATAAGAGAAACTCGACGATAATTACACCCGGATTCACCAACGCGTGGAGAGGCTGTCTTATTTAAGTGGCCAAAATGATCACAGCTGCAACGGCCACAATGAGATACGTCACTCATTGACAAACTTGAACGTGCGTTCCCGTTTACTTAATTTGCATACAGACACGCCTCCGGCAGCTCCTTATAAAGCCAGCCAACAGAGCCGTGTGCAAATTAAATCCCAATGAGAGCGAAGAGAGTTAGAGGCGCACCTGCAGTGCTGGGAGTGGAAAGGAGGAGTTATATTATTTATTAGCGTCAGCACACGCTTGTGCACGTACTGTATAGTCTACGTGCGTAATTAATGAACGCAGTAGGCTTATATTAATATTTCAATAATGACTTGGATTTGATTACAAGATCACAGATACTGCGCTGCCCTACAGTACACATCTTAGCGTGACATCTCAACAGAGTCGGCCGTGAGCGGACCAGACTCCAGAAAAGTGTCCCACAAAAGGGTGCTTGGCATGTTGGTTGACATTGACCTGCATTAAATGTAGTAAACTGCCATGAGAAATGTAGGACATTTGTAGGCGGTGGTAAGCTTGACTGAAACCGCAAACGATTGCGGACATGCCGTGCAGAGTCCAGTCCGCTCGCGCCCGACTCTGTGGAGATGTCATGCTAAATAGATATAGGGCAGCACAGCACAGTATCCGTGATCTCCTAATAAAACAAGTCATTAGAATAATATAATACTGTTCATTCATTACGCACGTAGACTATACAGTGTGTGTGTGTGGGCTGAACAGGTGGCCAGGCAGGAGCGAACAAGACGGTATAAATATGGAATATTAATACAGTCTATTCCACTATATATATATATACAGTATATCCACGCGATTAGCTTTAGTTCTTATTTATTTATCCACTGTCATTTCAATACCATAGAATGCCGTCTTCACCCGGATTGTGTAAGCCTAGGGTGCAGAGTTGACCATTTAAATAGAGCGATTGCTCACTGTTAATTGGATGGCAGGATTCAATGTACATGATTGCTGTTCAAGTCCACCTGCAAGGTCAAGGTTTTAAGAAAAATTCCAAAAAATATTAATAAGAACAACAATAAATAATAACATTTATCCGATTTATTTATTTATTCAAAGTCATTTGCAGTGTTTGTGTACAGTGCTATTATTTATCATCAAATGCGTCGTTGAGGCATGACTTTAAATATAAAATATATTTTTTTATCATACAAATATTGTCATATTTATTTAAATTATGATTAATTAATTCCAAGGAGGCCTGTAGAGTTGACATGAAGGAATCACTATGATTCCTCCCAAATAAAGCCCAACCAGTTATGAAAATGTCATAAGCGGCGCTAAGACCAAGATTTGTCAGATCTTTTGTCCTAAGTCCGGTGAATGAGACCCAATGACCTTGCTACAGCAGGCCTTGCATCCCATAGCAACAGAAAACTCCAGCAAGCCCGGCAAACCAGGATGACCTTCGGAAAACTCCAATATCAGAACTGCTACGATGGTACATTGCAATGGATTTGCAGTCCACAGACCCAAAACGACAACGAGATTCTCACCACTCATCCTCCTCAAGCTCATCCTTTATTTTATTTATTCTATACTTTAGCACTTTTCTTTGTTTTTAGCTATGTGAAGCACTTTGGTTGACAAGTGTCATGTCTAAATGTACTATATAAATACATTTGATTGATTGATTTATTGATCCTCCAACCCATCCTGCCCACTCCCCTTTAACTACAGGATAAATGAACTGATTGGTCTCAAACTTATGCCATACTCACAATAACAAACCATGCTGTTCCTGTTTTGATTACTACCAGAATAAAGAAGCAATACTCAACACGCTCTGTAACCCAGTAACCGCAAAACTATCATCGCTCAGCCAAGGCCGGCCTCAATCCCTATCACAAAATCACGGAAAATGGACCTTCTTAACACATTCAGTGCCACGCCCCTTTGACCATATGGGCTAGAGTGCCAATAAGGAAGTCAATGGGAGGTCGGGGAAATTTGCGAAGGCTTAAACTATATCTTAAATTATGGCTATGGGTCTAAAACACCCCTCGCTTATCAATGACTTGCTTGCAGTCAACATGTACGAAACCGATTGTTTTTTCATTGGTACATTTCCGTTTTATACCATTTTGAATACGAGTATAGTTTTGGAGAGTTCTAGTAATTCCAGAGAAATTCCGCGATAATAGCTCTTTAGTGGAATACACAAAACACGTTGTCATTTTTCGGCTGATTTATAAATAGTTTTCAAATAAATGCTAGATTATCGATAGTATATGTGTAGTTATGCACGCTAGAGAAGCGGGCTGAAAAATCTATTATCCATGACCTGGTCAGCGCTAAGGTCATACACACATTTACATTTACATTTACATTTAGTCATTTAGCTGACGCTCTGTACGAGTTCTGTACGACAAGCCATCAGGAAGGGCACAACTCTATCAGCTGAGTAACAATGTTCATCAAAGTGTTGAGTGCTACAGTGTAGGTTAGTTTATTAGGACAAGTGCATGACATTATGGTTAGTTAGGGTTAGATAATTTTTCTTTTTTTTTTCTTTTTTCTTTTATTCAGATAATGGTTGAAGAAGTGCGTCTTTAGTCGACGGCGAAAGATTGGACGTGTTTCGGCTGTCCTAACTGGGGTGGGTAGTTCATTCCACCATTGTGGGGCAAGGATTGAGAATAGGCGACTTCTCTTTGATGACCCTCCCGGAGCTTGGATAGGAGTAGGTCTGAGGCGGCCAGAAGATGCAGAGCGTAGGGGTCTTGAGGGTGTGTAGTTAGAGACCATTGACCGGAGGTAGGCGGGAGCAGTTCCCTTTGCCGCACGGTATGCTAGGTCGAGGGCCTTGAAGCGGATTCGTGCAGCAATGGGGAGCCAGTGCAGGTCCCTAAGAAGTGGGGTGACATGGGCCGACTTCGGTAGGTTTGAGATCAGGCGGGCTGCTGCGTTCTGAATGAGTTGAAGAGGCTTAGTGGCAGTGGCCGGGAGGCCAGCGAGCAGTGCGTTGCAGTAGTCGAGGCGGGAGATGACTGTTGATTGGACGAGGAGTTGGGTGGCTTCTTTTGTCAGGAAGGGGCGGATCCTTCTGACGTTGCTCAGGAGGAATCGGCAGGTTCTGGTTGTCGCTGCGATGTGAGCAGAGAAGTTCAACTGGTCGTCGAGGACAACACCAAGGTTCTTGGCGGTCGGGGACCCGGTCACAGCTGCATTCTCGACTGTGATGGAAAGGTCGGTCAGGGGGGAGGATTTGGCCGGCAGGTGGAGCAATTCTGTTTTGCTTAGGTTCAGTTTGAGGTGGTTGGTCGTCATCCAGGCGGAGATGTCGGACAGACAGGCCGAGATCCGCTCAGAAACGTGGATATCTGAGGGAGGGAAGGAGAGGAAGAGTTGAGTATCGTCGGCATAACAGTGGTAGGAGAAGCCATGAGACGTGATAATGTTACCCAGTGATTTAGTGTAGAGGGAGAAGAGAAGGGGTCCTAAAACCGAGCCCTGGGGGACACCCGTCCGCAGGGGGCGGGTGGCCGACAGGGTCCCTCTCCATGACACTTGGTAGGAGCGGTCATTGAGGTATGATGACAACCATGTCAGCGCAGAGCCAGCCACTCCCATTCCTGCGAGGGCCGCGAGGAGGATCTGGTGGTTGACTGTGTCGAAGGCTGCAGATAGATCTAGGAGAATCAGGACAGAGGAGAGGCCTTTCGCTTTTGCTAAGTGAAGTGCCTCTGTGACCGCAATGAGGGCTGTCTCTGTGGAGTGACCAGTTCTGAAGCCTGACTGATTTGGGTCTAGGAGGTCATTCTGTAAGAGATAAGCAGTAAGTTGGTTGGATACAGCACGTTCAAGTGTTTTAGAAAGGAAGGAGAGAAGAGAGACAGGACGGTAGTTGCCTATGACGGTAGGGTTCAGGGATGTTTTTTTTATGAGGGGCGTGACTCTGGCTTGTTTTAGGGAGGTGGGGACCACCCCCGAGTTGAGTGAGGAGTTGATGGTTGCAGTTAGGAATGGGAGGATGTCTGGTGCTATGGTCTGGAGGAGTGGGGAAGGTAGCCGGTCCAGCTGGCATGTAGTCGGACGGTTCGACGTTACCAGTGTCAGGGTCTCGGCTTCTGTAATGGGAGAGAAAGATGACAGAGTGAAGGATGAGGTTCTCGATTCAGCATTTGGAATGGGTGGGGGTTGGGAGAAGGAGCTGCGGACACGCACACAGACACGCTGCGATGGCTGAGAAAATATCTGATTAACCCAATACTGGTAAAATAGAGTCCTTACCTCACATCAGATGTTCTGCAAAAAGATTAATCCAATTCCTGATCGCCATTCCAAATATTGATCGTGTTTATTGATCCAACGTTATAGTCCAAAACACATAATCGAAAACTGCTCCCAGCCTCCCCAGTGAATGTGGTAACAGATACTGCTTGCCAGAGAAAGGAAAACCCCGGACCGGACTTTTTTTCTGATGCACATGACCACCCAATCCAATCCAATGATGTGCAATACCATCCAGGAGACGATAGGCAGTGGTATTTGCCCTTTTCGAGCTCAGACGCATTCCCAATGATAACGTCAGGCTGGATGGATGGATGAAAAATGAATGGATATTGCTAATAAAAGCAAAAATTAGAAAAAACAAGAAACCTCGTCATTGGCACTCAACGCATAGCGAGTTAACACGACTAATCTCGTCGTTGGCACTCAATGTGTTAAAAGGTTAATTTATGTTTCTATTTGGGGATGAATAGTTCAAGTGAAAAGTTCGACACACTACTGTGTTAGTAATCATTACTATGTAATGTTACAGTTAGTAAATTGGTATGCCCATCTGCTATTTTTTTGTTGGGCTTTTTTTGTTTGAAAAAGTTTTTACAATGCAGTTTACACATCTTAGATACTTAGATTCTGGACAGTATTTCTCATTGTGGCAATAAACATGAATTTTTTGCATAAAGCAAGGATTTGTCGACTCATGTTGATAAGAGTATTCAAACTTGAAAAAGATCAGTTTAACACATTAACTGCCACGGAGTTTGCCCGTCTCATACCACTCTCTGCCACCACTCTAAGCCTAGAGAGATGTTCACCTTCTTTGCAGGGCTATAACTTTTTAAATTGTATTGCTAAATTGACATTACTATGGCCCATTCAACATCGATTATCTATCGTTCAGGATGTAGGAACGTTATACTTTTTCATTCATAGATTCATACAAAAATACCGTCTAGAACAGGGGTGGCCAACCAGTCAGAGACTAAGAGCCACAAAAATTACTGTGGTACCACAAAGAGCCACACCATATACCAGCGTTTCTCAACCTTTTTTTTCAGTCACGGCACCCTTCATGTGTTTATAGGTCTCACCCTCTGGCCTCTGAAGTTGCTAATGTCTTTTTTTATTTGGGCCTCACAGGGTTAAAAGTACCCTGTGAGACCCACGGGTGCAAAATTACAAAATCACTTTTAGCCATTTAAAAAAATAATGTTTATTTAAAAAATGTTAAAGGGGAACTATTTTACTACTTCTTTCGCTATTTGGGCACTTTTACACAATTCCTGTGAGTCTATGGAACACCTAGGTTTTTTTCAAAAAAAGAAAATCATTGTTTTGTATTTCTAATCAAGTACTCAAAAACCTTTTCTACCTCAAGATCTTAAGCCGTTTTGAGGCTGGGCTCCAACCACTGTGTGGCCTGGTGCCAACTGCCACATTATTATGCAGCTGATAAATCTCTGACATCACAGATATGCACATTTTCAGATGACTCAGTTCAGTGAGGGTGAATATTGTGAGAGGAGAATTGGAAGAATGCGCCAATATTAGAATTAGAGACATAGATCCTATTAATATAAGTCCACATAGCCAAGAAACAATGGTAAACACTGAAAAAGGCCATTTATAAGATAGTTCCCCTTTAAACACATGTATAGTCAATTGGTCCTGTTGTTCAGCCTCACAATGCTATTTGATAGTAAATGTAAAATATGTCCCACCCTCTGGCCTCTGAAGTTGCTAATGTCTTTTTAATTTGGGCCTCACAGGGTTAACCTCTTAAGCCAGAGATATACAGTAAAAGTGTATATTTTCAGCATTATGTTTGTTTACCAATTATTTTTTAACTGTTATTAGTGAAATATAAGATTATAGAAATCTCAGGGCATTGAGTTGGAAACCGGCGCATATTGACAGGAGGAAGTGGCACATCCAAAAGTGAGTGTAGTCTTTTGAAGGAAGAGACTCAGGGCTTTCAAATTTCGAAAAACTTCCCTACCCAGCTCACACCAGCCCCTGTCAATCATCTGACTTCTGGATTTACTTTTTTATTTCTCTTATTTTTTGGGATTATCTCCCACAAACCTGAACATTATTGCCATAAAACAGAACGCAGTTAGTTTCTCTACCTTTCTGTGAACGTCTTGCAAAAAACGGTGTTGCAATATGATGAAAAATGGTGGAGAAATTTACATTATAAAAAAGATGGCAGAATTCAGTACTGTATCTACAAAACCTTCTGTTTAATCATCTTCCCTTTATTCATTTGCTTAGATTTTTCAGGTCTGGTCAATTTTAGTATGGTGTTATTCACAGTCAAAGATAAATTTTTTTTAAATAGAATTGATATTCTCCTTTTGTTCATTACAATTTACTCAAGCCTAGTAACAGACACACTATTTCTGACACTGATCCATATATGTCCCTAGAACCAAGAACATGCAAATGGACCATTTAAAAAAAATTGTAAATGTTTATTCTACGTCCTTATGGAATGAGTGACATAAAAAAAATGTATGGATGGAAGAGCCGCACATTGACGGGCAAAGAGCCGCATGTGGGTTGGCCACCCCTGGTCTAGAATATAAATATGTTTTTATCGTTTTCTGCAGTAATTCCTAGAATTTGCAGTTTGTTGCCGATACACGCTATATTAAAAATGTCAACTGTACATTATCCTAAACGTTATGACTCATCATGAGCGGGGGGGGGGGGTCGTTTATAATTCCGTGATCGTCAGTAAATGCTTTATGTAGTATGGGTGATATATTGATCAGAGCAGTTTGCATTAATAATAATAAACAATCATGCTGAAAATGACGTCAGCGTCCTCTTACCGTTCGCCGATGAGACTGGAGGAAAAAGATCCCACTTATTTGACGTGGATCGACTAGATCCATTTCCGGTTTGTATAATAATAATAAACGCCCAAATCATATCGATTATTGAGTTATGGCAGCGATCCATATACACGGATGTGTGTCTAGAGTCCCGCAACAATATGTGAGTGCCGGACGCATTTCCCAGATGCACGGAGATCACCAGAGATCCATTTCCGGTTGTAACTCGCCCGATCATCCACCAGGCGGCAGTATTGAAGCGTTGCAGAGTTGTGCAGGCTCCCACTGTATCAGCCGAGGCTGGGTGAGGGAATTATGAATACCATGGCGAAAAAATTAAATATGATCTCAATAACGTCGTACGCCGTGGAATGGCAGAATTAGCATGACCTTGAAACACGTTGTACGACGTTATTGGCGCCCAATGTGTTAAGGTAAATTTAGAACAGATAAAAAATATGCAATACATTTCAAGTAAAATAAGGGCTGCATTTAAATATAAAAATACATAACAGAGAGCTTTTGAATATTAGCTTTTGAATTTTTTATAAAGTGCTTCATTAAAAAAAAAAAAAAAAAAAAAAAAAGTGCAGCTTGAGTTTCCCTCTCTTCTTTTTTGTTAACTCACATCTTAACACTTTCGCGGCCACTGGGATGAGTCTAATTAATCTCAAGAGGACGGGATATGTAAACAGACGTGGGGCTGTTTGTAGAGCTAAATCTATACTTTATAGTATTGCTATCTGTCCATTCTCATTGTGAATTGAGACCATAAACCGTCCCTTCAAAATGGCTTAAAGAAAAACAAAAATCATCAATACGTTCTAATTTTATAGCGCCGTGAATATAAGCATTATACCGGATTTGGTCTAGTATATTTCCTGGAAGCCGAGATAATGGGCTAATAGCTAATAACGTTAAATCCAATGGCATTTTGGTTATAGATACGCTCCAGTTAAAACTCAAACTGCATATGATCGGCACGATCCTCACGCATGTATGCATGAAAGGGGGGGGGGGGGGGGGCGGGGGACGTTGTTTCTGATTATTGATTAATAATAACTGCGTTAGCCTCATTAGCCTCATAGGCCGAACGCCTGGATGGCTATCCCGATCGGGATGTACTTTACGTGAAAAAGATCTTACCGTGGTCCGGTGGGATCCCCCCGAGCATTTCCCTGTTATCAATCACCATCTGTTAGATCGATATGTCCATTGGCTGATGATAAATCCCCTTATTGCATGGTGAAATCTGCGATGCAAAACGTAATCTAAGCTACAGGCTGCAGATCCAGAATCGACATAAAACTCCATTGAAAGTAAAAGTCCACCGTTCAGCCACGGGGAACACTGCATTATCGCGATAGCGCCCCTAAGAGGATCTGGCCGGTATTGCACCTTCTCGAATTCAAAGAGTAGGGTATATCTGCAGTGCCGCTCTGCGACCTTGAATAGGTTATTAAAATGGAATAAAAGCAATAACAACTTGCCACGGATTTATCCGTGCTTCTGTCCACAATGGGTGGAATCGAAACACGGATATATACGTTGTTCGTCCCCATTGTGTTAAGAGTATTCTCAACAATTCTTTTTTTATCCACTTTTTCTCCCATTTTCTATTTTTCTCCCATCCCAATTTTCGTATCATCCAATTCAACCCTCCCCTGTCTCGAACGCTGTTTCTTGCCTCCCACAAGCCGGCTGCAATGTGGACTAAGTCATACATAGCACGAGTCCCCTCCGATACTCGAGGTAACAGCAGTCGCATCTTTTCACCTGCGCGGCGCGATCTTTCAGCGTCAGGGGTCTGCGCTGCCCCCATCGCTTCCTGATTCTACTGCGCAGGCGCACCAACCGACCTGTAGGAGTCGCTGTCCACAACGCCCGATCCCCACCCATCAGTTTCCCACCCCCTAATACTGCCAATGTGTATTAGTACGGACGACCAGCTAAACTGAAAGCAATGTGGAGCGCTGGGTTCGAACAGGCGAACCCAGCGTCTCCAGTATTCGTGGTGAGCGCCTTGCCCACTCACCACGTAGCCGCCCGAGTATTCTCAACAATATTAGTTAGCTTAAAGACGTGTTTCACCATGTTAAGAGGCTAGGCAGCTGGCTAGGCTAGGCAGCTGTATGCCCGCGTACGTTAGTCATTGTGAGATTGTCGACTGACAAAACCTACCATGCTGTTTTTAGTGGGAACAAAGTCCTTTCGGTTGGTATTCTTAATCCACTTCTGGGGAATATCTTGGTCCTCTGCATGGCCAGGGAATCTATGTAAACTGTATGGTCTCAGACAGGGGCAGTCTTCATGCAGTAAAGACTTGTGAATTTCGCATTCAGTCTTTTTCAAAACATTGTTTTGCCACTACTGTTTGAGCAGCCGAGGACTACACAGCTTCTTCCCGACTTCCTAGACATCATTGCTTGTCAACAGTAACGTTGAATATTGTTAAAATGATCAAATACGCGCCGCATATTTTAGTAGGTAGTAGGTACCCTACTACTGCTGGCTAGTAGATACTGCGTATTGGACAACCACTATAATGGCGACTTGTTTACTTCCGGATTCGTGTATATACCACTCCCCCACTCTCTCTTGATCAGTGAGAGAAATTTGCTCTAGCTTGTCCTGCCAGCATTTTAAATCTGGGCTGGATTGGTGTCAAGGCCATTCTCATGCACATGTCTAGGTGCACATTGGTGAGCCTGAACTAAATTTTGTTTTAATAATCTTCATCGTGGAGAAAGCTGCCTCACAGCTGTATGTGGAGCCAAACATGATCAAGATGTACAGGGCAACTTTCCTCAGAAGTGGGAAAGCTGTCTCCGAGACCATTTGGATCCAGAAAGTGGCTGGGTCAGTTCCTCCATAATGCTGTTTCAGGGCCACATCTTCTTGGAGATCGACAAGTTGCATCTGGAGAGGCCCAGCATTTTCCCACTTGAAGTGCTGTGTGACCAGTGCTTCCTTTGAGAACCCCCTGACATCTGTGATGAGGAATGGGTTCTGAATGAACAGGGTGACCTGCTGTCCAAGGCTGAAGCTGTCAAAACGTTTGCTGAAATTTACAATCAGCTTTTCAACAAAGTCAACAAAAGAAGACAGATCACTCTGTCCCTGAACCTGTTCCTGCAGTGTTGAGAAGTGTACACAGTCTCCCTGCAGGTCTTCCTTGAGTTTCCTCTGGAAGGAGCAGACAGCTGTCATCAGGTCACAAACTGAATTGTCCTTGCCCTGTAGCTTTAAATTCAGTTCATTCAGGTGTGAAGTGATATCAACCAAAAAAGCCACAATATCCATCTTCTTCTCATCTTCTAAACATTTTGAAAATGGTGTTGCCTTCTCGCCCTTCAGCTGTGACAGGAAAGCTGTGATTTGCCTTTGGATAGACCAGAAGCGCTCCAACACCCTGCCTTTGCTGAGCCATCGGTCGCTGTTGTGCAGCAGAAGGTCATCAGCATTTGCATCAACTTCCCAGAGAAATTCCCTGAGCTTGCAATGCTGATGGGAAGAGGATGCCTTGAGAAAGTTCATCATTCTCATCATTGTGTTCATCACCTCAGCATACTCGTCTGACAGGGTGGAGCACAGGACCGATTGGTGAATTATGCAATGGTAAGAGAGATGAGCTCAGGATTGTCCACTTTCATTCTAGCCACAGCTCCTTTCTCTCTCCCTACCATGGCAGGGGCTCCATCTGTGGTTACTGAAAGCACCTGTTTTATCTCTATTCCCCTCTTCATTTACATCTCCTTTATGGCCAGGTAGATGTTACATAGAGTAACAGCTGATCATCGTCAGACACATCAGTGGACTCATCGACAGCTAAGCCTATGCATGGAGCCTTATGAATGGCTTCATCCAGCTGTGCTAGCACATCATGGGTGAATAGTTCCGTTCTCTTTGTGGCTGATGATAGGGTTGGGTACCGTTCACATTTGAACCGATACCGGTACCTGTGAATCGATACCGGTACCCAACGGTACCTTTTTCAGTACTTTTGTCTCTAAAAATGTAATCTACCTACCTCAGTTGTAAAAAAAAAAAAATTTTGAATAAGCGAGCGTTGTCTGCATCTAGCTTTGTAAAGTGTCACTTGTGACAGTTTTCGGCTTACCATTGCCCCAACTGCTTTGTTGTTGAATCAAGTCAAATCCTAGGTAAGCGTGTATTGTGCGTGTGAACGTTGACGTGAATATGCAGCAAACTTCTGATGAAATATGACACATAAATATAGCAGAGACATTCCTCTACAATAAGGGATATCTTTCACTCCCTGACACACACAAGGGCCCCAAACCTCTCTCCCTCTCCCACTCCCTCGCCACTCTCTCTCTCTCTCTCTCTCTCTCTCTCTCTCTCTCTCTCTCTCTCTCTCTCTCTCTCTCTCTCTCGGACATTCTAGTGCCACTTAACCTTCGGGTGAGGATTATAATTCAAATAAATTACACCAAACGTCACCACAGTTCGCCAGATGGCCACATCACAGATCGTTATCAATGGCACCTCCACAAACTCACACACACACAGGCTCTGATATCATTGTTTGCCCCCAAGACACATAGCCCCTCCCCATTACACATTCCGGAACACATAGTCTTATCTAAAAAGCAAAACTGACCACAGAGCAAGGCCAGAACACATTAGCCTAGATCGAATAATTCAACTCATTTGACACAAGATGACACAAGTCGCTGAATATATGACTGGCCGAAGGATTATACGGCCCGGCCAGATACAGACTAAATACCACACTCTCCATCTATCCCAGATCGTTATCGATAAGACAGACACGTGCACTCATGCACGGCGGACATACAGGCTGACCAATACACACAGACACACAACGTGCACTCAGGACAAAGACACATACACACTGGACTAAGGAGCCGCTAATTTTATTTTATTTATCCTTTATTTATCCAGGAATGTCCCATTGAGATACAAGATCTCTTCTTCCAGGGAGTCCTGAAAAACACCCTGACAGGGAAGGAGCTGGACTTCTGCTTTTACTTCTTCTGGACACTGCTGGACTGACTGGACGGACTGACTGGACTCCACTGACTGGACTGCATTTATTTTCTACACGACCGGCCGGTTGTACCAACTTGATTTCAATTGTACCTTGCTTATTCAACCTTCTTGTAATAAATACTCTCAAAAGTGTATCATTCTTTACTTCTTTTAAATCTCATTACCGATCAGGGTTTCCAAGTTTTAAAACCCGACACTTCATAGGTTTTGTTTTGCGGTAAACAAAACATTGATGTCATCGGACAATGTTCCGGGTCCAGACCACGGTCTGCCTATTAGTGACCCCTGCCATAACAGTTTAGCAGTATTTCTCAGACATTATGGCCTCCTAGTTTAACATAGAACTTCCTCCCTCTGATGTATGTTTTGAACCAGTTTCCCAGTCCGAGAAACCGACAAAGTTTTCAAGACGATTGATTAGAATATCATGATCAATTATATTGAATGCTGCACTGAGATCTATCAGGACAAGGATGGACACCTTGTGCAGGTGAACACCAGGAAGGCTGCTGGCCCAGATGGTATAACAGAACGCATACTTAAGTCCTGTGCCAACCAGCTTGCCCCGGTGTTCACCGCCATATTTAATCAATCCCTGAAGGAGTCAGTGGTCCCTGGACTCCCTGCCTGCTTCAAGATGTCTACCATCATCCCTGTACCGAAGAAACCCTCCCCAACATGTCCAAACGACTACAGACCAGGGGCGTTTTTAGGGTTAGAAAACATTGGGGGCTTCAGCCCGGGGGGTGGAGGGGGGGGCAATTTTAGAGTAATTAGAAATGAATACTGAAGAACTCGAATCATTAGAGGTTCTCAAAGTGAGGTCCATGTCCATGAGAGGGATCTGGGCAGTTCCCATAGAAAATTCAAAGTTAACAAGACATCAGTGTCTTATTTATTTATTTAACCTTTATTTTGCCAGATAAAACATTGATCTGGTCCAAGAGGCCCCAACAGGAGTACAAATATACACATATATATATACATATATATATATAATATATATACATATACTGTACATACATACACACATATACACCAATAACAAAATAAAAACAGTTAAGAATCATACACATAAGCAAATAAACAAACAAACAAACAAACATTATGCACAGCCTATGTACAAAAGAAATAAACAGTTCATCTCTAGTCTTTACAGTTTTCTTCAATTGCATAAACACTCAAATCAAAAGTATTACACAATTATCAAAACCTTACACTCAAGGAGCAACACGTAGGCCCAGATTTGCACCCCTATAAGCACAATGTCAGCCTCACACTTTTTGCAAAACAATACACACAGTGATTTGCAAAACACTAAACACACTTCCATTACATTAGACACATAATGTCAAATTACCACACATATGAGCCAATTGGTTAAACACAGCCATCAGATGCACAAACACACCATTGCTTAATTGTAGATACACCAATCAGGTTTAAGCACTATAAAAATGCAGCAGGTGTGTTCACCTGTCTTCAACCAAAATGGAAAGAGAGTGAAGTACTGTACACAGAGAACGTGAAAATATACAATACATTCACCAAACACTACACAAGACAACCAATGATGCAGACTGATGAAAATATACATTTTCTCCCATTTTCCCAAATCAGTCAACATGTCAACATGGAGAATCACAACAAAAAATTATCTTGCAGATCCATAGGCAAAGAGATAATGTCTAGTATTTTCTGTACTCTATTTACATTTTTTCAAAATTGTTTTTGTTTTACTGTAATTTTAACCTGTACTGGATACAGTATTTTATGTTTGTCTGATATTTGCTGAGCTTACAGTGTTATGCACATAGTAGCATGAAAACTGGGACATGTTTTGTTGTGATTCTCCATGTTGAAATGTTGACTGATTTGGTTATATGGAGAGAACATTTATATTTTCATCAGTCTGCATCATTGATTTGGGTATATGGAGAGAAGATATTTTTTTTAGCAGTCTGCATCATTGATTTGGGTATATGTAGATAAATAAATTATATTTTCATCAGTCTACTCTACAGCATTGGTCTTGTGTAGTGTTTGGTGCATTTATTGTATATTTGCAAATTTTCTGCGTACTTCACTTACAGTACTCTAATCACTGAGAAGTAGAATTGCTAAATGTGTTTTAGGTTAAGCACAGCAGTGTGTGTAACTGGTTCAAACAGAATTGAGTCATATGAAACGTGTGTGTCATATGGTAACAAAATGTAGTTTTTATAAATTAGTGTATGGTTTTGACAAGTGTTTAATTTAGCAAAGGATCTGAGGTGTTCTGATAATTGTGTGTGTGGTTGTGCTAATTGTGTGTTTTGAAACACCGGCCCCCGTTTTCAAAATCATGCTTAAGCAATCAAAAAAAAACTATTGTGTGTTTCATTATAATTATGTTTCAGTCTTCTCATAAAAAAAAAATTTGATTTTTGGGTCTTTTCCTGCCTTTGGTCCGCTTTGCATTCACATCTCAAATGAACCGGGGTCCGGGGCTAGGAGAAAAACATCCGGGGCTAAAGCCCCGGAAGCCCAGGGCTAACGACGCCACTGCTACAGACCGGTGGCACTCACCTCTGTGGTCATGAAATGTTTTGAGAGGCTGGTCAAGGACCACATTTGTGCCTCCCTCCCCAGTGATATGGACCCTATGCAATTTGCATACAGGACAAACGGTCTCCCAGGTACTGCACAGCACCCTCTCCCACCTTGACCGTCAGAAGGGGGGCTATGTGAGACTGTTGTTCATTGACTACAGCTCAGCGTTCAACACCATAGTCCCCACCAGACTGGTGGACAAGCTGATCGAGCTGGGTCTGAGCTCCGCCCTGAGCGCCTGGGTACTGGACTTTCTGAGTGAAAGACCCCAGGCGGTCAGGGTGGGGGGTCAGACCTCCAACACCATCACCCTGAGCATCGGGTCCCCCCAGGGCTGTGTTCTAAGCCCCCTGCTGTACTCACTCTACACACACGATTGTGTGGCCACGTTCAGCTCCAACTCCATAGTGAAGTTCGCAGACGACACGGTGGTGGTGGGGCTGATCTCGGACAACGACGAGAAGGCCTACCGGGAGGAGGTTGAGGTACTGGAACGCTGGTGCCAGGACAACAGCCTGCTCCTGAACATTGGTAAAACCAAGGAGCTGATCGTGGATTATAGGAGAGGACAGCAGGAGACACACACACCACTGATGATTAACGGGGCTACCGTGGACAGGGTGAGCAGCTTTAAGTACCTGGGGGTCCACATCTCAGAGGATCTGACATGGTCAACACACATAGACACAGTAGTAAAGAAGGCGAAACAGCGCCTCTACCACCTGAGACAGCTAAGGAAGTTCAGAGTATCGGGGAAGATACTCCAGTCCTTCTACTCAGGAGCTGTAGAGAGCATCTTGACCGGAAACATCACTGCCTGGTATGGAAACAGCACGGCACAGGACAAGAAGGCCCTACAGAGAGTGGTGCGCTCAGCCGAGCGTACCACGGGTATTGCACTACCTCCCCTGCAGGTTCTATACAACAAGAGGTGCAAATCCAGAGCCTGCAGGATAATGAAAGACCCTCACCACACCAATAACAGCCTGTTCCAGCCGCCTGCGAACCAGCCTGTTCCAGACGCCTGCGAACCCCAGCTACTAGGACAGAGCGGCTTAGGCGCAGCTTCTTCCCCCAGGCCATCAGAGCCCTGAACAATGAACATTGAGTGCCACAGAGCACTGAACTATCCACACACAAGCACACATGAACACACACATGACACGCACGCTGTGCATGCTCACACACTAGCAGCCACTTAACACTTTAACATGAGCGGGCACACACTCATGCCGCACACACGCACACTTATGGCCAAAAGGAAAGGCCACTTTAAATTAGAATAACAGGAACAGTGTATTGCACTACCAAAGCTACCTAGCATGTCCTATATGCTCTGTAAATAACTATGTACAGATACCGAGATGTCACACCATGTTACCTGTTATCTGTTTATTGCACAATGTTGTTTTTTATTGGATTCTATTATATGTTGTACCACTGTATTGCACATCGTTGCGGGCAAGACCACCCGCATTTCATTGTATACTTGTATGCCGTGACAATTAAAACTCTTGACTTGACTTGACTTATTCTCATCAGAGTTTAGTCTGAGGTTGCCGATTATTTTGGTGAGAGCCGTTTCAGTGATAAGATAATTTCTGAACGCATACTGAAATTCTTCTAAGATGTTGTTTTCTTAACACTTTGGATGCCACGGACGACATAACACGTGTTAGCAGTCCGCCCCCTGAATGCCCACCACGACAATTAGAGTGCATTTTTTTTATATTAGCGATCTGAATTCATATTTCATCAACCGAGTCGACCGTTGGGAAACCAGCCCCACCAGGAGCTCAGATGTGAAAAAAGCGCCCCCTATCGTCTCCCAGATGGTAATGCGCCCTTTTGGAATGGACTCAATGAAAATGGATGAGAAAAACATTTTTACTTCTCACGCATGTAAACGGAGATGATCCCAGTCATTGTGGAGCCTCAGGAATGCGTGGCATATGTGTTTACAGTACGTTGCATTGGATCAATAAAAGGATCGATTTTTGGAATGGCGATCAGGAATTGGAATAATCTTTTTGGATACCATCTGATCTCAGGTAAGGAATCTATTTTACCAGTCTTAGGATAATCAGACCTGTTTTCACGGAGATATAAGCTTTTCCCCTATGTGTGATATGGCTGTTTGGCTGTGCGAGCAATCAGGAACTAAGAGAATTTTCAGCTCGCGGCACCAGCGTGCATACGTACACATATACTATCGATAATCTAGCGTTTATTTGAAAACGATTCATAAATAGGCCGAAAAATGATAACGTTCTAGAATATTCCAGTACAGGGCGTTTATCACGGAATCTTAATTTTTTTCTTGAAAACGAGGGCTTTTCAAAATGCTATAAAATGGAAATTAACAGATAAAAAAACAATCCGCTTCGACAATGTTGACTGGAAAATGAGTCATTGATAAGCGACGGGCAGATTAGACACATAGCCATAATTTAAAACATAGATTAGGCGATATTAACACTAACATTGAAGTGGATGGTGGGCATTCAAGCACTAAATGTGCGCCCCCTGCTGGGCACTGAAAGTGTTAAAGGAAAACTCCAACATTTTCCCGGTGGCCTGGCCTGCACAGATAAAAAAAATTATATAAAAATGATATATATATTTTTTATTATCATTTAAAAAAAAAATTTGCCAGGCCATTGTTTCTAGTTGTGGCGGCGGCGCGATAGTTAGATAACCTAGGTGGGTGGGGAACAACCAGGATTTCACTGTCTGCGACAGAGTTGGAGAACTATCTGACTCTCTCTCCCGCGTCTATACTTTCCGTAGCCGCATTTCTGCAGGACGCTCTCTGATTGGCCAACGTCAGTTTCTACACTGGCACTCTTTCGAAGTAGGTTAAGGTTAGAGTTTGTCTTAGAGCATGACGGCAAGTTCTTTAGACGGTTAAGCTTAGGCACTCTTTCGAAGTTGGTTAAGGTTAGAGTTTGTCTTAGAGCATGGTGATAGAACGCCAGGTAGTTTGCAGGCTGTTCGACGCGGAAATGGGTAAAAGACACAGCTCGTCACGCGATTGGGCAAACATGTCAGTGGCCAATCAGAGAGTGTCAGTCAGTGGCCAATCAGAGAGCGTCCTGCAGAAATGCGGCTACGGAAAGTATAGACGCCTCTCTCCCTCACACGGATCACACACACACACAATGGAGCCGTGCTGCCGCTTGTGATTGGTGGAGGCGGGACCAGGCGATACAACTGATTGACAGCGGAGGCGGCGAATGGAATGGCAGATGGCACTTTTCTGAAAGGAGTTGTTAAATCTGACATTACAAAAAACAATAATGTGGTGGTTATGATTGGGGCTGAAGTTGAAAAAACAATTGATGAAAGAAAGTCAAAATAATTCCAAGATAATTCAAAGATTACACACCTTTGCCACATTGGCTACAAACATAATCACTGCAAAGTTATCAAAAAAATAAGAATCTGATCAGACACAAGGGTTAAGTTGTTGTTCCCTTTCTAATTTCCTCAAAAACATCTCGTCTAGTTAACTCTTTCAGTGCCACTCACGAGATTTCTCTGGTTTTTTTATAGGTGGTTGCGTGCCACTCACGAGATTTCTCGGAATTATTAATTTTTAATTTTTTTGCGATCTGAAAAATTATTGCATCACCCGAGCCTACCCGACTATAGCCGAGCTGCGCCGGTGATCACTGTGGAAAAAAGCGCCCCCTGTCGTCTCCCAGATGACATAAGTGATTTTGGAATGGACTCAATGAAAATGAATGGGGAAAAAAATCCGGTACTCCACATTTTCCAGTTCACTGATCCAGCCGGGGTTACCACAGTTCATTCTGGAGCCTCAGATCCCCGCGGATCATGGAGATCTACTGTGTCGCGTTGGATCCATACACGTATCGATTTTTTCAAATGGTGATCAGGAATTGGAATATACCAGTTGGATACCATCTGATGTCAGGTAAGGACTCTATGTTATCAGTGGTAGGACAATCGGAGTAAGTTTGATGAAGTTATAAGCTGTTTTGTGAAATGTCTTCTTTCGGTTTCACTTTAAAAGTCTGTGAGGAAATCAACGGAGCGATTATCAGTGCGCGGCCGTAATGTGCTTGCGTGCACGTATAATATTGATCATCTAGCGTTTATTTGAAAACGATTCATAAAAAGGCCGACGAATATCAACGTTGTGGAATATTCCACTAAAAGACGATTTTCATAGAATGCTCCAGAATGAGCTGTTTTTTATATCAAACAGGGGCTTTTCTAACTGCTCTGAAACGGAAACGACGCGATAAAAAAACAATCTGTCTTCACAGCACTGACTGGAAAATAGTCTTTGATAATGCGATGGGCAGATTAGACACATAGCCATAATTTAAAACATAGATTAGGCGATATTAACGTTAACATTGGCGCCGATGGTGGCATTCAAGCGGTAAAACGGAAAACCAGGCGTGGCACTGAAAGAGTTGTGATCAATATTATTTGGCAATTGATGCTTTTTGTTGGAAATTTCAGTCAGTGAGCTCATATTTTGAGCTCATTTTATAGTTACAATTATTGAGACAACACAATCTTCTGTCTTCGTTGTGCATGCATGCGTGTGCTCACCACACGCAATACATGTGTCACTATTCTGGCAGTGGCTACTGTTATTATAGTATTGGAATGAAAGGTCTGTTATTTAATGTTTGTGTAAAGGGCTATTTTAACTGTTGATGGGTAGTGCATCAGTAAAGTGAATATGGTATTGTGTTCTTGCTCTGTTTGAATAGGTGGAGAGAGTAGTTAACTGTATTATAATAGTAAATAGACAAATATGTTGTGCTCTTGCTTTTTTCTTTTTGAAGGTGGAGAGAGTAGCATTGCTAGTGCCACAACAGTTTTATTTGAGGTTCATAACAGTACATTGTACTAAGCAATTGTTGGCTCATTAGTTTGTGATTCACATGCACTAAAATTCACCAGAATGCAGGAAATTAAGTCTTTGTAACTAAAATTTTCCGGGTGGGGGACCCCCAGAACCCCAGCTTAAATAGTGTCCTGATTGGGGCTATATTTCGCGCTATATCTCCCGGTATGAATTATTTCCCCAGTCCGGCCCTGCATGCAGGTAAACAAAAACCCACCCACAACAAGAACCGTTTTAGTAATGGAATTTATTACAAGTTACTGTAAGCTGTAAACTGCTGGAGCCAGCTACCATTAGCTTGCCGAGGCTATTAGCACATCGACAAGCTGCTGGAGCCAGCTACCGTTAGCTTGCCGAGGCTCCAGCACACCGACAAGCTGCTGGAGCCAGCTACTGTTAGCTTGCCGAGGCTCCAGCACACCGACAAGCTGCTGGAGCCAGCTACCGTTAGCTTGCTGAGGCTATTAGCACATCGACAAGCTGCTGGAGCCAGCTACCGTTAGCTTGCCGAGGCTATTAGCACATCGACAAGCTGCTGGAGCCAGCTACCGTTAGCTTGCCGAGGCTATTAGCACATTGACAAGCTGCTGGAGCCAGCTACCGTTAGCTTGCCGAGGCTATTAGTAGCACATCGACAAGCTGCTGGAGCCAGCTACCGTTAGCTTGCCGAGGCTATTAGCACATCGACAAGCTGCTGGAGCTCCTGACGCTCGACTGGTTGAAGTGGAGCTAGGTAGCCAGCAGGCTGAATGCTCCGCGACGCTGAACTGCCTGCGCCGGTCTGTCTGTCGAAGACCGAGGGAACCGCATCAGGCTTCAGCTGATTAGTGGTCTTCTGGACAAGGCTCCCACCCCCAACAACATAATCCGAGGCAATGAAGTGTTCGCTGCAGATCCTCCTTCCCTGTCCAACAGGCTGATCGCGCCGCCTGAGTGCAGCCAGCCTGAGCCAACGTGCCAACAACACTGTTTTTTTCACTGGTAGTTTGTGGAAATTAACCAACTTTCCTCTCTCTTTCACACGGTAAAATTAGTTTGAACAGCCAGGAGCAATACAAAAAGAACCACCGCGGTCCCGTTGTTTGGTAGGCAACATTTGACTGACCCGACAGTCCATGTTTACTATGCTGCTAACCAGCAGTGTATACACCAAACCAACACTGTGACGTCAGCAACAAAATGGCGGCGCACATGTTCATAAATGCTACATAAATGGACATTACAAATCGTTTTTTCTTAGAAATGCCTTATTTTTATAACGTGATTTTTTCTGTGGTTTATCTAAATACTAATTTGATGGGGGCTGAAGTTGAAAAAACAATTGATGAAAGAGAAAGTCAAAATAATTCCAAGATAATTCAAAGATTACACACCTTTGCCACATTGGCTACAAACATAATCACTGCAAAGTTATCAAAAAAATAAGAATCTGATCAGACACAAGGGTTAAGTTGTTGTTCCCTTTCTAATTTCCTCAAAAACATCTAGTCTAGTTAATGTGATCAATATTATTTGACAATTGATGCTTTTTGTTGGAAATTTCAGTCAGTGAGCTCATATTTTGAGCTCATTTTATAGTTACAATTATTGAGACAACACAATCTTCTGTCTTCGTTGTGCATGCATGCGTGTGCTCACCACACGCGATACATGTGTCACTATTCTGGCAGTGGCTACTGTTATTATAGTATTGTAATGAAAGGTCTGTTATTTAATGTTTGTGTAAAGGGCTATTTTAACTGTTGATGGGTAGTGCATCAGTAATGTGAATATGGTATTGTGCTCTTGCTCTGTTTGAATAGGTGGAGAGAGTAGTTAACTGTATTATAATAGTAAATAGACAAATATGTTGTGCTCTTGCTTTTTTCTTTTTGAAGGTGGAGAGAGTAGCATTGCTAGTGCCACAACAGTTTTATTTGAGGTTCATAACAGTACATTGTACTAAGCAATTGTTGGCTGATTAGTTTGTGATTCACATGCACTAAAATTCACCAGAATGCAGGAAATTAAGTCTTTGTAACAAAAAAAATTCCAGGTTGGGGACCCCCAGACCCCCCGCTTAAAAAGTGTCCTGATTGGGGCTATATTTCGCGCTATATCTCCCGGTATGAATTATTTCCCCAGTCCGGCCCTGCATGCAGGTAAACAAAAACCCACCCACAACAAGAACCGTTTTAGTAATGGAATTTATTACAAGTTACTGTAAGCTGTAAGCTGCTGGAGCCAGCTACCATTAGCTTGCCGAGGCTATTAGCACATCGACAAGCTGCTGGAGCCAGCTACCGTTAGCTTGCCGAGGCTCCAGCACACCGACAAGCTGCTGGAGCCAGCTACCGTTAGCTTGCCGAGGCTCCAGCACACCGACAAGCTGCTGGAGCCAGCTACCGTTAGCTTGCCGAGGCTATTAGCACATCGACAAGCTGCTGGAGCCAGCTACCGTTAGCTTGCCGAGGCTATTAGCACATCGACAAGCTGCTGGAGCCAGCTACCGTTAGCTTGCCGAGGCTATTAGCACATCGACAAGCTGCTGGAGCCAGCTACCGTTAGCTTGCCGAGGCTATTAGCACATCGACAAGCTGCTGGAGCCAGCTACCGTTAGCTTGCCGAGGCTATTAGTAGCACATCGACAAGCTGCTGGAGCCAGCTACCGTTAGCTTGCCGAGGCTATTAGCACATCGACAAGCTGCTGGAGCTCCCGACGCTCGGCTGGTTGAAGTGGAGCTAGGTAGCCAGCAGGCTGAATGCTCCGCAACGCTGAACTGCCTGTGCCGGTCTGTCTGTCGAAGACCGAGGGAACCGCATCAGGCTTCAGCTGATTAGTGGTCTTCTGGACAAGGCTCCCACCCCCAACAACATAATCCGAGGCAATGAAGTGTTCGCTGCAGATCCTCCTTCCCTGTCCAACAGGCTGATCGCGCCGCCTGAGTGCAGCCAGACTGAGCCAACGTGCCAACAACACTGTTTTTTTCACTGGTAGTTTGTGGAAATTAACCAACTTTCCTCTCTCTTTCACACGGTAAAATTAGTTTGAACAGCCAGGAGCAATACAAAAAGAACCACCGCGGTCCCGTTGTTTGGTAGGCAACATTTGACTGACCCGACAGTCCATGTTTACTATGCTGCTAACCAGCAGTGTATACACCAAACCAACACCGTGACGTCAGCAACAAAATGGCGGCGCACATGTTCATAAATGCTACATAAATGGACATTACAAATCGTTTTTTCTTAGAAACGCCTTATTTTTATAACGTGATTTTTTCTGTGGTTTATCTAAATACTAATTTGATGCTATGACTATGTGTTTATCGCTATGCTTCATCTCCCCTTTAAAGCTTTGTGAATTGACAGTGAATTAGTGAAATATAAATTAAATAGCTTTTAGTGTAGTGAGGACTTACAAATACATACCTGTATCCTTATCTCCTCCCTTACTATTGTTGCTTTGGACCCAATTTTTCAAAGAGAAGCTGCCTCTCGCAACATTTTTCAGCTGCTTTTTAATATTCTTTCGATTTCTTTCTCAACAGTGTCAGACTGTGGTTGTACTGGGAAGTTCCTAGTGGTCAACAGTGTCAGACTGTGGTTGTACTGGGCAGCTCCTAGTGGTCAACAGTGTCAGACTGGTTGTACTGGGCAGCTCCTAGTGGTCAACAGTGACAGATTGTGGTTGTAGCTCGCAGGTGTGAACTGTGTGAATGTGAAGCAGGGCGTTGCTGAAAAACAACATCTGTGCTCAGAAAACCTGAGTGAAAAATGGAGTGACTGATAGGGTTGGGTACCGTTAACATTTGAAACGGTACCTGGGAATCGATAACGGTACCGGACAGTACCTTTTGTCTGTACTTTCATTATAACAAACATTTGATTTCTGTTGTAAAACTAAACTAAAATCTAAACTTCTCAATTTCAACATTGTTATCACACCACACAAACTAAAACCCCTCCCTACCTCCATCTCCCAAACCATTCCTACAACCATTTTGTAATGTTGCATGATCATGTATGCATTTATTATGTATTATTTAGTTTAAATATCAACATTATCTGGCCATCCTCAGTAAATACTATCAAACTCCTCTGACCTCATCTGGTCTTTCCAGAAGATCATAGATGGAATGCGAGTGTGCGCAAGCATGCACGCACACACACACACACACACACACACACGCACACGCACACACACACACACACACACACACACACACACACACACACACACACACACACACACACACACAGAAAGCGATAATGGCTTATAGCAGACTTAATGATTTTAGAATATTTCAGCTAATGAAATTAAATGTTTATTATCATCAACTATCCAGCTTATTTTTTTATATCATAACGTTTGGCTACTTTAAATCACTAAACATAGAGAGGGAGTTAGTTAGCTTACTAAGCTCTCTAAGCTCAACTAGCTTAGCTTAGTTAGCATTAGCAGCTAACCTTAGTTAAGGTTTTTACCACGACGTGGACATACATGGCAAGGATGAAAAGCATGTTAGACGCATTGGAGCTGTTGCTTGTGCTGATCTGTGTCTATTATGAAATGACAATTGCGAATTATTGATGGTCCGCACTGATCTGTGTCTATTATGAAATGACAATTGCGAGTCATTGACGGTCCGGGCTGGTCTGTGTCTATTATGAAATGACAATTGAGCATCATTGAAGGTCCGGGCTGGTCTCTATAATGAAATGACAATTGCGCGTCATTGGAATTCAGATAATTTTTTAACTGGCCGGGTATAGGTATCGAAATGTGGCACTGATTGATCTAACGTGAATCGGTACTCTGTAGTACCGACGTAATTCAGTACCCATCTCCAGTGACTGAGAGAGACTGCACTTTGAGGTGATATAAAGAGAGAGAGATATATATATATATATAAGGGAAGAGAGGGAATGAAAGCGGGAGAGAGAGCGAGGCTCACCTCTGTCATGGAGGCAGGGAAGAGTGGAATACACCTGAGACATGCAGCCCAATAATAGGCTAATCTGTGTGTGTGTGCGTGCATGTGTGTGTGTATGTGACAGCTGGTCTCTTTTCTCCAGTCATCTTTAAACAGTGCTAATGCTGGCCAACCCCCACAGGCATGTCCATGACACAGCCATTAATCACATACAGAGAGAGAGAGACAGAGAGAGGAAGAAAGAGACATAGAGAGAGGGAGAAAGAGACATAGAGAGAGGAGGAGAGAAAGAAATATAGAGGGTTATCAGTATTGAAACTTTGGTGCTACAGTCTTGAGTGCATAGTAGTAAAGACACATGCATGTCACGGCACTTTGCTCTCGTCTGTCGGCTCTGGGCTGCGTTTCTCCCGATCATTCAATACATTGTTGTAAAGTTGAATTTGCCGCTGTTCGATCGTCACCACACTCAACCTATTGCGTGCTTCAGGTCTCAAGTTACAAGACGAAATATCCGGCGATCGTCATTTGACAAGCCGTTCTGACGAGTGACCACGTCCGGTTGTAAACGGTCCTGAACTGACCAGTCACGGCTGATGGCGAAAATGATTGACCACTGACCAGCGTTGTAGCCAAGGAGCGCCTGCAATGAGAAGGGGGCAAACTAGTTATTTGTTTAGACTTGTGCGTCTGAAAGAATGGAAGTGGACGGCCATTTTGGATAATCACGCTGAATTATTGCAGTACACACATTACAAAAACTGATTTTCCGTGGGATTTTTATAAACTTTGGACTGTTTGACTATAAGACTTCAGGCTATGGAACCGTTATGTTTACCTCTCAGCTGGAACCCAAAAACAGGCATTTGGCACCAAGTCAACACAAAAGTAAGGAACAAATATTTTATTTCAGTGTGTTCAAACCTCTGTTTCTCTATTATATTAGCACTCAAAGTGATTTGACCTTATTGTGTAAGAAACTTCAGAATGTTACCTTTCAAAATAGACCAGACTCATGCATGTGCTATATG
Source organism: Notolepis coatsorum (assembly GCF_963971535.1). Lineage (NCBI taxonomy): Eukaryota > Metazoa > Chordata > Actinopteri > Aulopiformes > Paralepididae > Notolepis > Notolepis coatsorum. The sequence goes on from NC_140165.1 coordinate 197,069,230, forward strand.
GATAAAGTATAATAAATTGCAAATTACTTTGGGTATGCAATCGACAGGCATGTTATGCAAAATGTGCCCTCCTGGTGCTATTTAAGCGTTGACGCCGACTAGAGCCTCTTGCAGGCGATCTCCTCCCATTCTGGCAGTTAACACATTCTGCGCCACGCAGTATGCCCATCTATACCACTCTCTGCCAGTGCTGTAACCCTATGGAGTGGCTCACCTTCTTTGCAGGGCTATAACTTTTTAAATATTATAGCTATATCGACATTACTATGGCCCATTCAACATCGGGTATCTATCGTTCCGGATGTGGGAACGTTATATTTTTCCATTCATACATTGTCGTGTTAGTACCGTTGTGAATATAAGTATGTTTTAGACTGTATAGCAGTAATTCCTAGAATGCACGTTATAGGCCCTGACGCGTATTATACATAATCGATTGGCGTTTTGTTCCTATACACGCTATATTAAAAAATTCAAATGCATATGATCGCTATACATTATGCTCCATCATGCGTGAAGGAAAGGGGAGGGGGGGTCGTTTATGATTCCTTGATTGTCACTAATGGCTTTCTTTAGTACGACACCATATCGTTGATCGGATAGATTGCAATGAAATAAATGGACAATCGAGCTGGAATTAACGTTAGATTCCTCTTACCTGTGGCCGATGCGTCTTGCGTCTCGAAAGCAATCCCATGCACTCGAGTGTGTATCTTGATCCACGTTACAAGATATCTCTGCCGGAGGATTTTCCCCAATGCACAGAGCGCCACATATGGTTCAGAGTGGAGTGCAACTCGCCCGAAATCCACCAGGCGGCAGTATTGAGGCGTTGAAATATCAGACAGGGTCCAGCTGGAGCCCGGAGCCTTCCTGGATGAATTATGAATGCCAATAGCGAATAAAATAAATAACGATCCTAAAAACGAGTAAACTCGTTGTTGGCGTTATTCGATTAGCGGGCAATAATGAGTAGACTCGTTTTTGGCGCAAGATGTGTTAATGGCGGAGGGACAACATATTTGCATGGGCTTGTCCCTATGCCCTATGTGTAAATCGATGGTAATATCACTCCGCAAGTCGTCATAGGGAGTATATAAAACCCCCCTGAAAATGTTTCGTGTCTTTTGCCGAAACCCTCAGAGCGAGCGGTCATGAAATTACTCCTCCCCAGGAAAATAAGGTCTTGCGCGCAGGTTGAAATGACGGTGTAAGTACTGTTTATAGGCAATTGTTGGCCATATTATACCATTTGTTCAGTTTACGACAGTCTATAGTGTTTGTGAGATGTTTTTCCAGAGATTTTGGTAATATTTTCCACTCAAAAAGCTTGTTTCTATAAGTACCGATGCAATGTAAGAAAAACACCCAGAAAACATTGCTTTGTGTGTGGGTCATGCTGCCTAGCTGCTAGACGATAGCTGCGGTCTAACGTAAAGCTACAATTGACGTATTTATTTAGCGAATGCAATGTTTTGCTGTATTTAGTTTATTCATTACTGGGTCATATTCTATATATAATATATTTCATTGTATCAACCCAGAACAGAGGATGAGTGTGCTAGCGCTGGCTAACAACAAGCAAGTCGAGACCCAGACGTTCAGGCCAACCCCTGCCCCCAGGGATGATGCGTGTAGGGAGGCAGAGGGCATAGAGGAACACAAGGTTCTAGGAAGAGAATGGGGTAAGTTTGAATATTTTTTTTTAACTTTTGAACAATAGATGCTATTTCTAATCAGTCAGCTGTTCTACTGTATATTGCCAACAACATTGTCTACATTCCATACACTCTTATCCCAAGTAAGGAAAGTGCTTGAAAATTCATTTTTATCTTCACGTTCAAGTTCAACAGTTTAACTACATATGAAGAATAATAACAATAATAATGATGATAATCATACACATATTTTATATCATTGGAAAGCCCAAGTTGTTAGCTTCAAAATAGTACCAAATATGAGGTACTTTGACATACCCAGTAACTAATAATCTATCACAAACTGATGTACGTTCAAGTTCATGAATTTTCTAACTGGGCCAGTAGTAGCAAGAGGGTTTTAAGTAATGTTGTGTTTCTTTTTCAAATGTAGCCAAGAGTAAAGACAAAACAGCAGTCAAAGTGTATATTGTCAGCACTACTCTTGTTTACCAATGATTTTAAAAAGTATTAAGTGTTATTAGGGAAATATGAGCTTATACAAATCTCGACGATTTAGACACGAGATGAAGAAGCACTCATGAAATTGTTGTAGTCCTAAGAAAGAGGAAACCCAGGGCTTTCGATGGACGTCGACATTTCATGAAACTACTAGTGTTGCATGATACACTGATACTAGAAAAGTATCGAGGTGCGGCTGGGTAGCGCAGTGGACTAAGCACTCGCCTACCACCGCAGAGACTCTGGGATCGAATCCAGCTGTCAGCGGTACCACCGGCTTGGTCAGTCGTCCCTACTATGTGTCCTGGTCGTTGTAAACTGCGACTCCTACTGGTCGGTCGGGGCGCCTGTTCAGCAGGGAGGGGATCTGGGGGAAATAGCGCGACCCTCCGCACGCGTTATGTTCCCCCAGTGAAACTCCTCACTGTCAGGTGAAAAGAAGCAGCTGGCGACTCCACATGTATCGGAGGAGGCATGTGGTAGTTCTACACCCTCTCCAGGCCGACAGTGGGGCAATGCGCGCAGCGACCAGGAAGGGCATTGGCATAACGACTAAATTGCGATGGGTGAAAAATAAAAAGAAAGCCCAAGAATAAATAGAATTTAAAAAGTATTGCGATGCCCAGCTGTTAAAAACGGTTCAATACATTTTATTAGTATCGATACTTTTAAAATAATAGTCTGATGCTGTATTTTCTGATACAGCTTGACCTGTGTGTGTGCATGTGAGAGAGAGTGCACGCTTTGCATAATGAGCCTGTCAACAGTGTCGACTGAGCATAGGTAAAAGTCACATCTCCGAATGTCTTATTTCATAATATAAAGTTTCTGAATGGACGTTTGGATTAAACCAAGTTGTATGCAGTGATGAATGGTCTTTCCCAGCGGAACACAAGTTACTTAACGTTACACAGGTCGTGCTATGCATGCTTAGCTAATGTTAGATAGCAGGAGCCGTCTGCCAACAAAAATGTTGTTTCAACAAATGTATTCACAAAATGGATTCATCCAAACGTTATTGAAGACTCCTGTGACCAGTAAGTAAGTACGTCTAACCTTTCCTAACCATTTTGTGACAGCAACATTTGCTATGCAATATGCGAATATGTGCTACGTTAAATGTGTAAATCTGCGCTATGTGCAAGCGTTTCACTCGCATTTGCGACTAAACTGTGAACCGGAATTTTTATTTATTTATTATAATTAATTAAATAATTGTATTGATTTATCTTTTTATTTTTTTGATCTACTTTTTCTCCTCCTTTTTTCTGTGATTTTTCTCCCCATCCCAATTTACCTCTTGTGCCAATTCTCCCTCCCCTGTCCTGATTGTTGCTTGCATATGCCCCCCACCGGCCGGTTGTAGGGAGGATAGAAGCCTTGCATCACATGTCCCCTCCGATACATGTGGAGGCAGCCTGTCACATCTTTTCACCTGCCAGCGCGGACTCTCATTTGGCGAGGAGTAACGTGTAGGAGGCTCACACTGCCCCCGCCATTTTCCTGACTTTGCTGTGCAGGCGCTGTTCACGACGACCAGACTACCACCCTTCGACTTCCCACCCGCTAACTCTGCCAATTGAGTTAGTATGACGGCCGGCCCAAGCCGGAGGCAACGCCGACAGCCGGATTCGAACCTGGTGTCCCTTGCGTTGGTGACGAGCGCAATGTCCGCTGCGCCACCCAGCCGCCTAATTGTATTGATTTATTGAAAGAATTTTCAATGTCCTGTCATCTAATAATATGTTTCATTGCTTTTCCTGATATTTTAGGTTTTTGCGCTGGTATCGTTTTCGAATCAGTATCGTGATACTGATATCAGCTGGTATCAGTATCGAAGTAAAAATGTTGGTATCGTGACAACACTAAAAACTGCACTACCCAGCTCACACCAGCCGCCGACAACGGAAGTCCAACCATTTCTCGCATACATTTTCTCACATGATTTTCGTGTTTATATCTCACAGGTCGAACAAACCTCAACATTATTGCGATAAAATAAAACGTATATTGTTTCTTTACCTTTCTGTGAACTGCGTCGCAATCCGGTAAAAAATGGCGGAGCTATGGACATTATACAAAATTAACTACTTCCAGTAGATTTCATTCACGGTCTTTGCCTGGTGGTACTAAATCCAGATTCAACTCTGCCATTGGAAAGAGGAGATTTGGCCATAATAAGATAATAAGGCCTGATATTATATATTCATATTTCAAATTGCATGTGTCCGGATCGCTAAATTATGTGCTGTATCTACAAAGACCCCTGTAACTCATCTGTCCTTTGTTCATTTGCTTAGATTTTTTTGTACACTTGATCTCAAAAAGGTGCTGAATGAGCAAAATTATTCACTTTTGGTCAATGTTAGCATGGTGTTATTCACCATCAAAGATGAAAAAAATAACTAATAATACTATTAACTCAATCCCGCCCAAGCACGGATATCTCCGTGATTCGATTCCACCCGTTGTGGACAGAAGCACGGACATGTCCGTGGGAAGGTTGTTTTGACTTTATTCCATTTTAATAACCTATTCAAGGTCACCGAGCGGCACTGCAGATTTACCCTACTCTTTGAATTCGCCAACATGCATTACCGGCCAGATCCTCTTAGGGGCGCTGTCGCGATAATGGAGTGTGCCATGTGGCTGAACGGTGGACTATTTTTTTTTACTTTCAATGGAGTTTTCAGTTAGCTCGATTCTGGATGTGCAGCCTGTAGCTTGGATTACGCAGATTTCACTATGCAATAAGGGGATTTATCATCAGCCGATGGACATATCGATCTACCAGATGGCGATCGATAACGGGGAAATGCTCGGGGGGATCCCACCGGCCCACGGTAAGATCTTTTTCACGTAAAGTACATCCCTCCCTTGTTTTGATAGCCATCCATCCGATCAATGAATGAGGCTAATGAGGCTAACGCGGTTATTGGCAATCAATAATCAGAAACGACGTCCCCCCCCCCCCCCTTTCATGCATACATGCTTGAGGATCGTGCCGATCATATGCAGTTTGAGTTATTTCTGTAGCATATGTATAACGGAAATGCCATTGGATATAACGGTAGTAGCTATTAGCCCTTTATCTCGCCTTCCAGCAAATATCCTAGCCGAAATCCCGTTTAACGCTTATATTCACTGCGCTATAAAATGAGAACGTATTGATGATTATTTTTCTTTAAGCCATTTTGAAGGGACGGTTTATGGTCTCAATTGACAATGAGAATGTGTCTCGTCTCGTCATTCCCTCTTGTATAATTGTCCTGTCTTCCCCTGCGTCTGATGCTGATCCTGTCTGTACAGTTCTGTGTTTTGTTTGTCATTATTTTATATTTCTTTTTGTTCACTAAACCATGGTAATTATCAATTAAATATCTTTTGTTTGTTACTTTGGCTACTGTCTCCTTATTATGTTACATTGACCAGACAACAAGCCTTCCTTCAGTCAATGGTAACGTGATAGTGTGTAATGTGTACAGCATGTGTATGTATGTGTGTGCGTGAGTGTGTGTGGGTGCGTGCGTGCATGTGTGTGTGACTGTGTGTGTGCGTGTTTGTATGTGTGTGTGTGTGTGTGTGTGTGTGTGTGTACAGTATGTGTGTGTGTGGGTGAGTGTGTGTGTTTGTGTGCGTGCATTTGTGAGTGTGTGCATGCATGTGTATAACTACTCGGATGGTTAGAGGTGTTTTTGTGGTGACTCACATTCATATATATATATACATAATATATATATAACAAGCTGTTTAGGAGATAATTAATATCAACTGTGTGGATATGGACACATGTTACATAATTTGGATTGAAAGGGTATTTATTAGGTAATTAACTGTTGTGTTGTATTGTTTAGGGTTAGTATAGTTATAATAGTGTTGTATTGTTTCTTCATACATTGGTTTAATACATTGGTTTACTGGCTTATACATTGGTTTCTTGAATAAGTATTGGTTTTATACACTGGTTTGAACTTAGCATTCTGTATTCTTAGTGTTGTAGGACAGTAAATGGAAATAGTCAAAGCTCAGTTACAAATCCACAACTAACTTAACCCCACTAGTGATGTATTAGACTACAGCAAAGGGTTCCACATTACCAAAGTAACTCCAGTAGTGATGTATTAGACTACAGAAAAGGGTTTCACACAGTACCAAAGTAAACCCAGGAGTGATGTATTAAACTACAGCAAAGGGTTCCACACAGTACCAAAGTAAACCAAACGGTCTCTAGGTGCCCCGAACTGCGGTGGTCGAACAGAACACACACACACACACACACACACACACACACACACACACACACACACGCACACACACACACACACACACACACACACACACACACACACACACACACACACACACACAGTTACAGTATGTGCTCTTTGGATGGAAACATATTTTTCAGAAGGAGCTGTAGTCCTATTGATCTCCATGCTGAGGTGAAGCAGATTGATTTGCGTTTAAAGAAGATGAATTTAAAACCTTCCTCTATTGATTTGACTACTACTGCACCAAAAACAAATTACCACCCCAGATTACTGAAATGCTGATTTGCACAGGACTAATCATCAGATGACCTCTGTGTTTGCCAAAATATGGTAGGTCATTTGTGCTGGAATTTCTACTTTACAAAAGTAAGCAAAAGGAGAAGGTCCTGCACCCAGTTTCAAGCTTGCAAAATATAATTTATTGTGATCAGACAACGTTTCCATCCAGTGGATCTGGTTGTCTGGTCACAATAAATTATATTTTGCAGCTTAAAACAGTATGCAGGACTTTGTGGAGTATATACGATCACATACGTCCTGCTAGAGGTCCCCAGGTAATACTAGTCCTGTGAGAAGTATATAAGATCACATACAGTACGTCCTCCTAGTCAGGTCCCCAGGTAATACTAGTCCTGTGAGAAGTATATACGATCACATACGTCCTCCTAGAGTTCCCCAGGTAATACTAGTCCTGTGAGAAGTATAAGATCACATACGTCCTCCTAGAGTTCCCCAGGTAATACTACTCCTGTGCCAAAAGGGCTCAAGAAAGCATTTAGAAAGTAAATGAGTGAGTACGTGTGTAAATCGGTATATATACAGTATATGCACACGGTATGTGTGTGGGCGTTTTTATGTGCGTGTGTCTAAACAGTCTTGTGTCAATTTGCCTACTCCCTCTGCTGAGTGCATGAAAAACAAACACACTTATTGATCTGCTCCGTCAGACAGAGTGATGGATGGACACTTCCCTGGTTCTATTTATACATCTGAGTCGGTGTATGTGTATGTGTATGTGTGTGTGTGTTAGTTACAAAAGGAGCCATTGATCAGATAAATGTCTGTAGGTTCTACCAACACAGATACATGAAGATTCTACCAACACAGATACATGAATATTCTACCAACAGAAATACATGTCTGAAGGTTCTACCAACAGAGATACATGTCTGTACAGTTACAGCCATTAGCACTGTACCATTCTACGGCGGTGCCGACGGGATTGATTTTGAGGACGTCTGAAAGAACTGCCTTGAAGCTTTGATGGATAGCCGCAGCGCTTCAGAAATAGGTCTCGAAATCCATAGCACACATGAAGAATATTTATATCAATTTGACATTCATAACTTATGATGATGAAGTTAAGACAACCTTTCTCTAGGCTTTTGAAAATGTAGGGGAGCAGCTGAGATAAATCACTGATCGAAGCACAACTTTCCAAAAATGATATTACTAATATTTCATCATGAAAGATCATCATGATCACATATTTTTCATAATTATTTTCACCTAGAAAATAAACGAAAAACCTAATTATATCATAAAAAGGTGCTAAAATAATTTATTGTAATATGCAACATGAGAAAACTGTCTCGATCTGCAAGCCATTCACGCTGCAGCTAGCAGCTCTTTTATAATCACATATATTGTATGTATGTTGAGTGGTTTAAGATAAGTTATTTAGAACGTGATTCATTCATTGTGCACTAGTTTCCGAATGTGCTGCCTCTATTCTATAAGAGAATCCATAATGCAGCGAAGTATGTGACAGATGACAGCTAATCTAGTGGGGGGGGGGGGTGGTTAGGGGTGGACACAAGAGCTATTGTTCACAGCTGACCGCCAAGGTGTTAAAATGCTATAGGTTTGAGCTCTCCTCCCCCTTTGGAATAGGTGCCATTACTGATGTCAAACAAAGTGATACAAGCATGGGCGCCTGAGTAATGGAGCAAACAGAGCAGGTGCATCCCCACAATTGAACTTGGGCGAGCAAACGTGTGCTTTTGCACCCCCACTTTTTGATCATATGAAAAATATGATATGTCCCCCCCAATATACCACTGTAAACATAACTATGTAATTTCAATCAAATTAATAATATGCAATGAAATAATTTGTGCTGATTATAGACACTTAATAGCGAGTTTTTAAGTTTCCAAAGATTGTGACCCCCCAGTCAGTGGCGCATGATGCAGGTAGGCTGAGTGATGTGTAAATATCACCGCGACCAAGTCTGTCATTGGTGGCAGACCGTTTCCAGTTAGACATGTCTTTACTTCTACCACTCAATACAATAAAACACATTTATAATCATCACCTTCTCTTCATTTTCGCTGCATTGAATTACAGGTCACTCTTTATGTTAGCTAGCTGTTAGTTGATGTTTGCTAGCTAGCTAGTAACCAGTGTTTGTGTGTTTGACTAGCTATGAGCTAGCTACCTGGTAGATCGAAGCCCATTATAGTTTGAGTTTATTAGGATCCCCATTAGTTGTTGCATGACAACAACTAGTCTTCCTGGGGTCCACACAAAACATAAAACATTACATTCGACAAGACTTTTACAGAACAGTAAATAAAAAACTGATTTCCGAAGTCCATTTTCATTCAAGCATTGACTTTCATATTTTCCATCATATACCACTTATTTTCTGATTTTCATTTAATTGGAAAGAAAATAATTATAATAATAATAATAATAATGATAATAAAATAAGAATAAAGTACTTATATCTGCATTTACAGATGCCAGCCTTCAATTACCTTAAGGTACAACTACCTGAAATGAAAATAGAAGAAGAATGAAGAATGAATTATAGAATGATAGAAGATCATGTTACTTTTCCGACGAGGCATCTGAAGAGACCCAAGTTGATCGCCGGCCCGGAAAACGCGTGGAATATATATGTACAGTACCCAACGCTGAATCAATAAACGCGATCGATATTTGGAATGGCGATCAGGAATTGGAATAATCTTTTTGGATAACATCTGATCTGAGGTAAGCAATTTATTTTACCAGTCTTAGGGTAATCGGATCTATTTTCACCTATATATCAACAATCCGTCTCGACAATGTTGACTGCAAACAAGTCATTGATAAACGACGGGCAGAGATTAGACACATAGCCATAATTTAAGACAGAGATTATGCGTTCACAACGCTATCATTGAAGTGGGTGCTGGCATTCAACGGCGGTAAGGCGCACTGCATCGCCGGTAATCAAAGTGTTAAGGGGATGCAGACCAGAGAAAGACTTTCGTCTTGTTTACATCAGGGTCCCCCATTTTCAATTCATAATGAATTGTAAGTAAGGGTGCAATTAGCACCGTGCAATCCATTCTTTGTGGATCCCGCCCTTAGACTAGTTGAAACATTTTCATAAGAAAGAGGTGAAATGCTAATAGAAATGTTTCATAATGATGTTCAGTGTATTCATATGTGTATTGATCTCCTGTAGAATGATATGGTGACAGTGCAGACTCAGGGAGGAGGCAGAGAAGGAGAGAAAGAGACACAAGAGTTACAGGTAATGGAAATATCAGTTAGCTTAAAAAGTGTAGGATAACATAACAAATTAAGACACAAATACTTGGATCATATATTCCCCCCCCTCTCCCTTTCTTTACAGAGTAGCATAAAGATTGTGTATTCAAACCAGTTCAGTGTATTCATAAGTGTATTGCTCTCCTTTCAGTTTAGCTGGTCGTCCGTACTAATACACATTGGCCGTATTAGGGGGTGGGAAACTGATGGGTGGGGATCGGGCGTTGTGGACAGCGACTCCTACAGGTCGGTTGGTGCGCCTGCGCAGTAGAATCAGGAAGTGTCGGGGGCAGCGTGAGCCTCCCACGCGTTACTCCTTGCCACTGAGAGATCGAGCTGCGCAGGTGAAAAGATGCGACTGCTGTTACCTCAAGTACCGGAGGGGACTTGTGCTATGTATGACTTAGTCCACATTGCAGCCGGCTTGTGGGAGGCAAGAAACAGCGTTCGTGACAGGGGAGGGTTGAATTGGATGATACGGAATTGGGATGGGAGAAAAATATAGAAAATGGGAGAAAAAGTGGATAAAAAAAAGTGTATTGCTCTCCTTAACACTTTCGCGGCCACTGGGGCCCGTCTAATATAATGGTTGAGGGCCAGCTTTTGTAAAGAAACGTGGGGCTTTTTGTACAGTTAAATCTATACTTTATAGTATTGCTATCTGTCCATTCTCATTGTCAATTGAGTGCATAAACCGTCCCTTCAAAATGGCCTAAAGAAAAAAAAAATCATCAATAGGTTCTCATTTTATAGCGCCGTGAATATAAGCATTATAGCGGATTTGGTCTAGTATATTTTCTGGAAGGCTAGTTATAGAGCTAATAGCTGCTAACGTTATATCCATTGGCATTTCCGTTTTACAGATGCTACAGAAATAACTCAAACTGCATATGATCCGGACGATCCCAAAGCATGTATGCATGAAAGGGGGGGGGGGCGGGGGACGTCGTTTATTATTATTGATTACCAATAACCGTGTTCGTCTAAGTAGCCACATACGCTGGTCGGCTGGTTGAGTATCATAGCAAGCTCTGATCGGGCTGTAATTTACGTGAAAAAGATCTTACCATGAGCTGGTGGGATCCCCCCGAGCATTTCCCCGTTATCGATCGCCATCTGGTAGATCGATATGTCCATTGGCTGATGATAAATCCCCTTATTGCATGGTGAAATCTGCTATTCGAAATGTAATCCAAGCTACAGGCTGCAGATCCAGAATCCTGCTAACTGAAATATCCGTTGAAAGAAAACAAAGAGACTGATCCGTTTGCCCATAGGGCACATTGCAGTAGCGCTATAGCGCCCCTAAGAGGATCTGGCCGGTATTGCACATTGTCGAATTCATAGAGTAGGGAAGATCTGTAGTGCCGCTCGGCGACCTTGAACAGGTTATTAAATGGAATAAAAGCCAAAACAACTTGCCACGGATATATCCATCCTTCTGTCCATTAATCCACCACAAGCAAAATCATCGGATCTGTATATTTATGTCTAAATAAAATCAATCAATCACAATTACAATTGGCCAGTTTGTGAAATTAAGGCCTGCCTCTTATATAAGCCTCTCTCTAATAAAGGCCTGGTGCTCTTTGCAGCTGAGGTAAATACAAGACCCGTCCTATATTTGAGGATTTACGGTAGTTACAGTATTCACAAATGTATCCTATGTAAGAATCAATCTATTGTTCCATTATCTATTGTAAGAATGTATAGACAAATCTACAAATATGTGTACTATTACAAAATCTGCTGTTTACTGTATTAAAAACAGGCCATTGCCCATGTGTAGAAATGCACTGTGTAGCGGCCTCTGCCTGGGTCCGCTTCTAGTGGTTGTCGGGGGTGTGATTCCATACGCGCTCCATCCAAAGAATAGTCTCCACACCTTTGATTGATTGATTGATTGAAAAGTTTATTAACAGATTGCAAAAAGGGTACAGTACAGTACAGCTCAATACATACAATTGTTAAGAGGATGCAGACCTGAGAAAGACTGTCGTCTTGTTTCCATCAGGGTCCCCCATTTTCAATTCATCATATGACACACACGACATACAGATAGACAGTACTGCTACATCTATACATTTATGACATACCAGATTTGCAAATACAGTACTGTTTGTGATACTAAAAAATCCAGAAAAAGAGTGTATATACATTTGACATAGAAACTGTGCATTAGAGGAGGTTGGGTAGGTGGGGTGGGTCTGTACATTGGAGGTGGGGGGGGGGGGGGGGTGGGTAGGGGGGGGGGGACACACTGTACATTGGAATACTGACATACATTTGACATAGAAACTGTACATTGGAGGAGGTTGGGTAGGTGGGGTGGGGTTGGGTGGGGCTGTACATTGGAGGTGGTTTGGTAGGGGGGGGGGGGTTGAGGTCTCGTAGTGGTGACCGGAGTGCCGGATGTCCCGCGATGATGTCGGGGAGTTCGCGACCCTCTCTGCGCCACCCCCTATCTCCCTGTCTCCGGCTGTCCCTGAGCAACGACCGGAGTGTTGAATGTCCCGTGACTAAGACGGGGAGGACGTGACCCTCTCTGCGCCGCCCCTGTGCCTCAAATAGATCCGCTATCAACTCTATCTTTAATCTTTCAAAATGTTCAGTTGCTATCGCTATTAGCTCTATCTTTAATTTTTCAAAATGTACAGTTGCTATTGCATGCACTCATCTGTGTTTCACCACACACATGAGTGCATGCTTACCAACTGTCCGTCTGCAACACTACTATCACCAACATCTAAGAAGGGAGATCCCCCCTTGAACGGCCCTTCTAAGGTTTCTCTCCTCCACACTGCCTGTGGAGCTTTTTTCCCTATTGTTAGGTTTTAGTGAGTTTTTCCTTACCTTCGCGTGGGGTATGTCTGGGAGTGCTTGCATTCTTTCATTTATTTGCATTCATCTAAAAAATGTTTGGACCCTATGGTGTTCTTGTTCTGTTCTTGACTTATTGTTATGTTGTCTTCTTGACCTGTTTAAAGAAGACCTGTACGGCCCATGGGGACATTAACGTGTGTTGTCGGGCCCTATAAATAAATTTGATTTGATTTGAGTTCCGTTATCAGATACCACAGATATCCGATTTATTTAGAATATATATGGTTACATGGGAGAGGTGATCAAAGCGATCCTATTGTTCCTATAATGGTTCTAATTGTTCAAAGCATTTCTAAGACTATTCTAAGTGTTTCCAAAGCGTTCTAAAGCGGTCAGAAAATTGTATGCTTTCCCCCGTGGCTACACCACCCAGCTGATTCCTATCACCAATTTATGATCTCCGCCGCGCTGTAGCTGATCCGCCTGACAGGTGATCCACCCACAGTACAACAAAGTCCATTCAATTGGCTACACAGATAATCATAACATTCCCATAAATCGTATACTTCTATTGGTAATAATAATAATAATAATAATAATAATAATAATAATAATAATAATAATAATAATAATAATAATAATAATAACAATAATAATAATAATAATAATAATAATAATAATAATAATAATAATAATAATAATAATAATAATAATAATAATAATAACAACAAAAACACTCATATGGCCCTTACACCGGCCCCTAATTGTGTTTACACAATTACAAAATAAATAACACGGTCAGGTGAGTGTTCATTATGGCTGGCAATTCTTCTTTGATTCCAGTAGTAGGCACTTCATACTGAGCCTTTGTCATCTGGAAAGGCTTCCAGGAGTGGCCAGTGGCCAGGGTTCCTGGGCGCTGTGTAGTCCACTATAATGGATATGATAATGTTCATTCAAAGTCCATATTCTGGTCTTCTGGACATTCCTTGTTACAAAATAACAAATCTTCATGTCGATGATTAATAACTTAAAAAGAGTCCATAATAAACTTAAATGCCTTAATGATGCATATTCCTTGGTCTTAATGATGCATATTCCTTGGTCTTAATGATGCATTTTCCATTGTTTTTAATGATGCAACTTCTATTGTATTAATTGGGTATTATTGTCGTGTGATCAATACACCAATGCATCATGTTCACATTCTTGTGTTTGTGTTTCCTTTTCTCAAAGTCAAGACCTTTGCTTATTCTTGTTCAGCCTCTCCCTTACCCTACCAAAGGGGGGGGGGGGGGGTTTGAGAATCCACAATCCACCTCACTCCAGAGTTTGCCATGGTGGTGCCTTGGAATGATGATGCGAATCAAACACCACTCATGTCGTCTTCTCTTTCTTTCTTTTATGATACACCCTGTAATGGAGTATGTACCAGACATGGCCATCTTTCCTGCTTAGCTCTTGAAGAGGTGCCTTCTCTGTGCTCTTAGATATGCGAGTCTTTTCCTTGCACTTAGATCTTCCAGAGTTGTCTCTGCTCTGAGATCTTCCAAACTTGTCTTTGCTCTTAGATCTTCCAGAGTTGTCTCTGTTCCGAGATCTTCCAGACTTGTCTTTTCCGTCCACCACTACTCCTTTCTTGTTCTTAGTCTTCTTGGGCTTGATGTCCTCTTCTTCATCCTGTTTACTTTTCTTGACCTTCTTGTCGTTTTTGGTCTTGATTTTCTTAGGTTTGAAGTCGATTCCTGTCACATAATCTCGCTCCCTCTTCAGAGACTTCTGGTGTTTAGGAGAGTGGTAGAGGTCTTCTTCATGCTCAGACTTCATATTCATACGTGGAGAACTGCCAAAGCCATTCTCTTCCTTCTTAATCTTGCCGTCAAGGGACTTCACCTTCTCCTCCTTTCTCTTGTCCTTGTACTTGTCCTTGTCCTTCTGTTTATCCGTGCCGCCATCTTTGCGCTCTGCATCCTTCCCGAGCTTAATTTGCAGGTGCGTGGAAACCGGAGCCACCTGTGGCTTGGTGGCGGCTGTCTGCTGCTGTTTCAGTCTTTGCTTGCCGTCAAGGGACTTCACCTTCTCCTCCTTTCTCTTGTCCTTGTACTTGTCCTTGTCCTTCTGTTTATCTGTGCCGCCATCTTTGCGCTCTGCATCCTTCCTGAGCTTATTTTGCAGGTGCGTGGAAACCGGAGTCACCTGTGGCTTGGTGGCGGCTGTCTGCTTCTGTTTCAGTCTTTGCTTGCCGTCAAGGGACTTCACCTTTGGCTTCTTCTTCAGCTGGGCCTGGCTCACCGCAGACTTCGGGGTTGGTGCCGTCTGTACCTGGTTCTTCTGCTGGTTCTGCTGAGCCTGGAGGACCAGGCTCTGGGCTAGCTTCATCTGGTTCTGCTGCTGTTGTTGTTGTTGCTGTTGTTGTTGTTGCTGTTGTTGTTGTTGTTGATGTTGTTGCTGTTGCTGTTGTTGTTGTTGCTGTTGCTGTTGCTGTTGCTGTTGTTGCTGTAGCTGTTGCTGTTGTTGTTGCTGCTGTTGTTGCTGCTGTTGTTGCTGTTGCTGCTGCTGTTGTTGTTGCTGTTGTTGTTGCTGCTGTTGCTGTTGTTGTTGCTGTTGTTGTTGCTGTTGTTGTTGCTGTTGCTGTTGTTGCTGTTGTTGTTGCTGTTGTTGTTGCTGTTGTTGTTGCTGTTGTTGTTGCTGCTGTTGTTGTTGCTGTTGTTGTTGCTGTTGCTGCTGCTGTTGTTGTTGTTGTTGTTGTTGTTGTTGTTGCTGTTGCAGAGACACGAGGTAGACCCTCTCCTGTTGAAGCTGTCTCTGCAACCGCAGAAGTTGTCGCACTCCTCAATCCGTTTACGCTTGTACTTCCGCTCTCTCTCCGAGTGCCTCCTCTCCTGTTCTCTTCTCAGCTGCTCTTTGGCCCCTGCAGGTTTGTCACTTGGGTTGACAGAGTCTTCATAGTGGTAAACCTGTTTCTTGTCAGCCGGTCTGGCCTCCTGTTGCTGCTGGCTAATGAGCTTCTGCTGGAATGTCTGTAGACCTTCTGAGACCTTCCCAGCCTTTAATTTAGCCTTTAATGTAGCCTCCTGCAGCTTTAATTTAGCCTTTAATTCAGCCTTTAATTTAGCCTCCTGCAGCTTTAATCTATCCTCTAATTCAAAACGTTCCAGTACTTTGATTTTGGCCGTTGATGCAGCTATGTCTGTATCCAAGTCAAGTTTCTCCCTCTCAGCCTTTAATTCAGCCCTTAATTTAGCCCCCTGCAGCCTTAATTCAGTCTCCTTTAGACTAAATTCAGCCTTTAATTGATCCAGAGATTGTCTGGCTGAAAGTGCAGTGGCCTTTAATTCAGCATCTAATGTAGCCTTTAATTCAGTCTCCTTTAGACTTGATTCAGCCTTTAATAGATCCAGAGATTGTCTGGCTGAAAGTGCAGTGGCTTTTAACGCTGAAACGCTATCCTCTGGTCTTATTGCAGCCTGATGGTCCTTTTCCAGTTTCTCTTGAGTGGTCTCAACTCGTCTTTGGACCACAGACTCAATTTGGCCGGGAGCCAGGGTTTGCCTTTTCTGATTTTCCTCCATCAACCAATTATCCGTCTCATTAATAAATGCATTGAATACATCCATCTTCTGGCTATACCATTGTGCTGTAACATCTTCACCATCTTCCATCATAAACATCCACAATTGTAGAGCCTCATTGGTGACCTTAAGATCTTTGAGTACATTATTAAATAATGCCAGGTGCGATTTTACACCTTCTTCATCCTCTAATTGCACCCTTTGTTCAATCTCATGTTGTTTGCGGGTGCAAATTGCGAGCTTCTCATTACATGCTGCTCGTAATTGTTGCAGATAATTATTATCCTCCTCTTCATAAGGGTAAGAATAAGTAATTTTAGTTAATGGTTACTCGCCAATCTGTAACACAACTGTTTAATTATTCTATATCCCACAGCGCCGTGTGCGCGCACAACGTAAGTAGTAGTCCGTAGTTCTTTGATAACTTTTACTCACGAACGTTCCTTTGATGTCCTCGGGAATCCTTCCTTCCAACACTGTGGTTGATCGATTCCTTCCTTTTGATCACAGCGTTCTCCAAACAGAACCAGTTTCCTTCTTCTGGTTCTCTTGTCACCTGAAGCGCGCCTCCGCCTGGGCTCACATCAACAACACTGGTTCTCTTGTCACTGTTGAAGCGTTCCTCTGCCTGGGTCGCTTCAAAATTCAACCAGCAAGTCCTCTTGTCACTTATTGACACGCGCCTCCGCCTGGGTCGCTTTCAATAACCTGCGAGTCCTCTTGTCCTTGAAGCGCCTCCGCTTCAATAACAGCAAATTTTCTGACTAAATGTAGCGGCCTCTGCCTGGGTCCGCTTCTAGTGGTAGTCGGGGGTGTGATTCCGTACGCGCTCCATCCAAAGAATAGTCTCCACACCTTGAGTACCGTTATCAGATACCACAGATATCTGATTTATTTAGAATATATATGGTTACATGGGAGAGGTGATCAAAGCGATCCTATTGTTCCTATAATGGTTCAGATGGTTCAAAGACTATCTAAATCATTCTAAAGCGTTTCTAGGACTATTCTAAGTGTTTCCAAAGCGTTCTAAAGCGGTCAGAAAATTGTATGCTTTCCCCCGTGGCTACACCACCCAGCTGATTCCTATCACCAATTTATGATCTCTGCCGCGCTGTGGCTGATCCGCCTGACAGGTGATCCACCCACAGTACAACAGAGGCCATTCAATTGGCTACACAGATAATCATAACATTCCCATAAATCGTATATCCTTCTATTGGTAATAATAATAATAATAATAATAATAATAATAATAATAATAATAATAATAATAATAATAATAATAATAATAATAATAATAATAATAATAACAAAAACACTGATTTGACCCTCAGTCTGTCCTTCACAACTGAACCACAGGTGACAAGACTGTAACCCTATATCCTTGCTATTTTAGCCTGTTTTCCTTGTTTAGTCGTATTACAGGCAGCTGAATTTAAAGAAGGTCCCCAAAGAGTATAAAATGTCACATGTTAGAGAGGTTCAACACACTCTCTCTGCAAAGCCCTGGCTAAGTACTGACTGTGTCCACTCTACAGCTGTGATGTGTATTCTCTGTAATATTGTTTTATTCACTCTGTAATACATCTTTGAACCTAAAACCCTCTTCTTACCGTCTCTTCAAGGTCAAATTAACTGAACCCGACACTTATTATCCCGAATAATAAGAGTTATTAATAAAATGCATACAGAACTATGAAGCTTGAAACTCCATAGAGGCTTTCAGGAAGTGTAGTTCTGAAAAATTCCAACGCAGATCCAGAGCTAGCGATGTCCTTCACAAAATGGCTGCCAAAAAACTACAATTCCAAAATTCCAATGGTTCAAAGTTTTCCAAAAGGTCACCTCTCACGAAATAACCCTGACCAAAACTAAATGAAAATCTATCTAATAACACTTTAACCTATTCCTAAACTAACGTATTGATGATAATATACATTATAAATGCTGTTGTGACATGGTTATGATGTTTATACTTGAATACGTTTGAAAATAAAAACGATACTTTTGTAGAATATTGATTTATGACACAATGTCGTACCGGTCCCGTCGGGTGGAAGAGGATAAGGGCTTTATTTTGAAGGAATTAAATAATCATAATAATAATAAATACAACAATATTTGTATGATAAGGCATCGTGATGTCAGAAAAAAATACAAGCACTACACCAACGCTGCAAATGACAGTGGATATATAAATAAGAACTAAACCCAATCGTGTGGATATAGCTATAGTGGAATAGACTGTAGGGACTGTAACACTGGACAAAATTATACAACTTACAACCATGACGCATAGGCCTACGGAAATAATCAATTCACCTACATCTGGAGACGATGTGGATTTGACACAGTGGATTCTTGAACACGAAAAAATTCAACTTAAAACATTTGAATCTGAGCACAATCTACAGGATATAGAAAATGATATTGACCCAGACAATAATCTATTCTTCAACATCAACGACAACTGCTGCTACTATACAGAAGATCAGTACAACCGGACCATTAAGACAGTTAACAAACTATCAATAATTCACTTCAATTCAAGAAGTCTGTACGCAAACTTTAACAGCATTAAGGAATATTTAAACCAGTTTACACAACCATTTAACATAATTGCCATTTCAGAAACTTGGATGAACGAGGAAAAGGGAATGGATTTTGAAATGGTCGGATATGAACTCAACTATGAATAGAAAAAATAAGAGTGGAGGAGGAGTGGCTGTGTATGTGGATAAAAACTTGAATTATAAGATCGTAGAAAGAATGGCAAATGTGATTGATAATTTATTAGAATGTATAACAATAGAAATATGTGTAGAAAAAAAGAAAAATATAATTGTGAGCTGTAGCACCAGGTTCAGATATTGAAGTTTTCAAGGACTGGATGGAAGAAATGTATATAAACAATAATCAAAAGGCTATTTTCATCTGTGGGGATTTTTACATTGATCTTTTAAATCCAAACAAACATAAAATGACTGAGGAATTCATCAACACATTGTATAGTTTGAGCATTTATCCAAAAATCACAAGTCCCAGCCGAATCACATCCCATTGTGCCACTCTGATAGACAATATATTTATGAATATTATAGAAAACAATACAGTGAGTGGCTTACTAATAAATGACATCAGGGACCATTTACCAGTTTAACACTCAGACAGCCCATGGATCACAAGGGGATTACAGAATGCATGTAAAAAGAAAAATACACTATATAGAGAATTTATAAAACATAGAACTAAAAATAAGTTAACTAATATTATGAGAAGATGTAAGAAGGATCATTATAGTAGAATATTAGATAACAACAAATATAATATTAAAGGTGTTTGGAATATATTAAATGGTATTAGGAATGGATCAAGACAAATAAGCTATCCTCATATTTTATGGAAAATGATCAAACTATTAGCAATATGGATGATGTGGTTAACAACTTTAATAATTTTTTTGTAAATATTGGACCAGAATTAGCGGGGGAAATCCCAGATCCAGTGACTCCTGAAGACATAAATGACAATTATATTGAAAGAAATCCTAGTTCAATGTTTCTGGAAGCGGTAGATGAAAATGAAATTATAGAAACTACTAATAAATGTAAAAACAAGACATCTACAGACAGTAATGAAATAGATATGAAAATAGTAAAAAATGTCATTTGTGGGATTTCAAAACCATTCACACACATCTGCAATTTATCATTCAAAACTGGTCGATTTCCGAATAAAATGAAAATAGCAAAAGTCATACCTCTGTTCAAGACTGGAGATAAACACCACTTCACAAATTATAGGCCTGTTTCTCTACTTTCTCAGTTTTCAAAAATATTAGAAAAACTCTTCAACAACAGATTAGATAAATTCATTGATACACATAATTTACTCACCGATAGCCAGTATGGATTCAGAACACACCGGTCAACATCAGCATTAACACTTTAAATGCCAGCCACGCTTTTTGTCGTTAGTTCATGCCGACCTTTGAGTGTCCGCCAATGCTATCTAGCGTTTGTTTTTCGTTTTTTTTTTTATTGGCGATTTGAATTCATATTTCATCAATCGAGCCTCAGGTTAGTGTTGCAGACTCTCTCTGCGCTCAATTGGGAAGATACCGCCCCCTATCGTCTCTCCCTGTGGTACTGCACCCCATTACTTTAGACTGCTGAAGGGGGGGGGCAGTTTCCTCATTTTACTTTTCCGTCAAGGCCAACTGAAGAATCCATTGTGCTCGCCGGCCGGGAAAACGCGTGGATTATGTATTTACAGTACCCAACACTGTAATCAATAAGCGTGATCGATATTTGGAATGGCGATCAGGAATTTGAATAATCTTTTTGGATAACATCTGATCTAAGGTAAGGAATCTATTTGACCAGTCTTGGGATAATCAGAGCTGTTTTCACCTATATATCAGCGTGTGCCCCATGTGTGTGTGTGGCTGTGCGAGCGATCAGGAAATGAGATAATCGATATTTCAGCCGGCTTCTATAGCGTGCATAAATACACATATACTATTGATAATCTAGCGTTTATTTGAAAACGATTCATAAATAGGCCAAAAAAAGTTTTTGTGTATTCCAGAATATTCCAGTAAATGCCTTTTATCACAGAATCTTTATATTTTCCTTGAAAACAAGGGCTTTTCAAAATGCTATAAAACGGAAATGAAGCGATTAAAAAACAATCCGTTTCGACAATGTTGACTGCAAACACGTAATTGATAAACGACGGGCAGATTAGACACATAGCCATAATTTAAGACAGAGATTATGCGTTCACAATGCTATCATTGAAGTGGGTGCTGGCATTCAACCATGTTTTACCATGTTAATGGCCGGTAATCAAAGTGTTAATAGAACTCATTGAAAAAATCACAAATTCCATAGATAAAAAAAAAAACATGTAGCTGGAGTATTCATTGATCTAAAAAAAAGCATTTGATACTATTAATCATAATATATTAATCAGGAAATTGGAACGATATGCGATCAGGGGGGTAGTATTGGACTGGGTGAGAAGCTATCTAAATAGAAGACAACTATTTGTCACGATGAGAGATTATAAATCTGAATGTTTGGACATTGCTTGTGGTGTCCCCCAGGGGTCAGTGTTGGGTCCAAAACTGTTCATCTTGTGCATTAAGGATATATGTAAAGTATCCAATATATTTAAATGTTTTTTATTTGCGGATGACACTAATCTTTTCTTTTCTGGTGAGAATATCCAGCAGCTTTTAGAGGTCATCACATCTGAAATGAAGAAATAAAAAAAAAATGGTTTGATAGAAACAAATTATCATTGAATTTGAGCAAAACTAAAATTATGTTATTTGGAAACTGTAGATTAAATACTCAAGTACAAGTTAAAATAAATTATGTGATTATTGAAAGTTAATGAAAATAAATTCCTAGGTGTAATAATAGACCATAAAATCTGCTGGAAACCTCACATAAAACATGTCCAATCTAAGCATTTCAGTCATGAGTAAAGTAAAGCACATTCTGGATAAAAAATCACTCTACATTCTCTACTGTTCACTAGTTTTACCATATTTAAATTACTGTGCTGAAGTCTGGGGAAACACTTATAATTCTACACTACAACCACTTTTTATACTCCAAAAAAGGGCCATAAGGATAGTTCACATTGCAGGTTATCGTGATCACACAAACATATTATTTTTAAAGTAAAAAACATTAAAGTTAAATGATCTTGTGGAATTTAAAACGGCACAATTAATGTATGAAGCAAAAGGTCATGTACTTCCAGGAAACATTCAAGAACTGTTCTTTGATATGGAGGGGGGTTATAATCTGAGGGGAGAACTCAATTTAAAAGTTCTTAGTGTACGCACTACCATGAGAAGACACTGCATCTCAATATGTGGAGTGAAACTGTGGAACAGTCTGAATGTGGTGCTAAAGCAATGTCCAAATATGAGACAATTCAAACTGATTTATAAGGAAATGATGTTCACGGGTGTTTACATATTTTCTTTCATGTTTATGTGTTATTTTTATTTTTTTTTGCATATTTGTTTTGAAATGTTTTAAATTAGTACTAATTTGAGTAGTGGAAAAGGGGTAGGATTAAATAAGTGTATACTTCTTCCTACCCCTTTTCAAACATGTAAATTGAGTTATGTTTTGCTTTTGTTTAGTTATTTATTTTGTTTGAATTATGTTTTGATTTTGTTTAGTTATTTATTTAGTTTGTATTCATTTACATGTTCGAAATAAATATTTCAAATCAAATCAAAAGGACATCAGATTTTTTATGCGTCAAGTTTCACATTGTCGTGCTGCCATGTCAGATGCTTCATCAAATTTGATTTAATATTTTTCGCCGGTGCCAACTCGTTGCTTTTCCCAAATAGTTTACAATGCACAGCTCTTGAACACATAATGCTACCTTCCTGCTGAATTGAATTGAGTTTAGTAGCCCAGGAAACTCATAGACCAATTGCATGTGCTATAAATCATCTCAGGTCTCATAATATAGTTATGTTCAAAATATAAATATAAAATACAAAGAATATGTTCAGAACCAGTATGTCTCATATGTTCAGAACCAGTATGTCTTATATGTTCAGAACCAGTATGTCTTATATGTTCAGAACCAGTGTATATCATATGTTCAGCACCATTATGTCTCAGTATGTCTCATATGTTCAAATCCAGTATGTATCATATGTTCAGAACCAGTATGTCTCATATGTTCAAAACCAGTATGTCTGTTCCTAATTTATGCAAATGACATGTTGTCAGCTTGTGACTGCAACTTGTTCCTGTTCGCGGACGACTCAGCCCTGCTGGTCTCTCTGACAAGAACAAGTTACAGTTTGAAAAAACCCTCAGCTCGGAACTAGGCAAAATCTGCACCTGGCTCGCTGATAACAAACTATCATTACACGTGGGTAAAACAGAGTCCATTCTCTTCGGTTCAAATAACAAACACAGCAAGACCGACGGCTTCTCAGCAGTGTTGGGCAGTAGCTACATAACTTAGCTACATCTCTCAGTAACGTGATGGTAGCGTCGCTCCTTTTGAACCAAGTAGAGACGTAGCGTGAGCAAATGCTACACGCTACTGTCCGGAGAACTGGACTGCTGAATAAAGAGAAAACCCACTATGATTGGTTGGTTGGTTGGTTGGTTGGTTTAGATATGACGACTCACGATTGGGTAAGGTTAGGGCTAAACATTACGGGTAGGCCAATCAGAGGCAGGATAGGGCGGGTCATGACCAAGGCTCCGCAAACCAGGAAGTAAAAAGCAGTCCGCGGCGCAGTGTTTACTGTGTCAGCCAAAAACAAAGCTGCTCTCAACTTCCCACACGTCGGTTGAGCTGATGAAACGCTTTACATAACCATTGTCAACTGTTCCCAAACAGCACACAAGTCAGTGAACTTTTTTTGTCAACAGCTAACTAACTGCTATCATGTTTCACTGTAGGCAGAAAATTAACAATATTATATAATATTAGGGGATGGCTACTTGGGCTCAAGCCCCGAATGTTTTCTGAAAAGCCCCGAATCTATTTTCATTTTTTTTTATTTTTTTTTTTACAATTAATCATTGTTACATGAAAATATGTTTGCACCAGATTTAGCAGAAGCTAATTTCCATCTGTAGTCTATCCAGCTGCTAACTGTATTTGAGTGAGTTAAGTCTTGGTGTTATGGTAGACTCAGACCTAAGCTTTAAATCACAATCAACAAGTTGACAAAAACATAATTCTTCCACCTTAGAAACATAGCTAAAGTACGGCCATTTATAAATCAAAAGGACGCTGAAAACCAGATCCATGCCTTTATCTCAAGCCGACTCGACTACTGTAATGCACTCCTTACCGGCCTCCCGAAAAAATACGATGATAACTATTTTATTGCAATGCACTATTGCATTATTAAATTCTATTTTACTAACTATTTTATCGAGTTAACCCTAGATCTTAGATCCTAATATGAAAAACGATGTGATTTAATGTTCTATGTCTTACCTTGACTTTGTCTATTTTACTACTATCTATTTTATGCTTTATGTCTGCACTTTATGCATTGCTCTTGATCTGCCAATGTTGTGCTAATTTTATGCCTGTCTTTTTGTACTGCTGTGAAGCACTTTGAGCTGCAATTCTTGTATGAAAGGTGCTATACAAACAGTGTATTATTATTATTATTATTATTATTATAAATTATTATAGTTTGCTTCATTAATTAAAGGGTGTGAATTTAAGTGTTCTCTAGTGCCTTTTGTCCGCTTTAAGGTGGTGGTATAAGTTAAAGGTTGTGGTGTCGAAGTAAAAAAAACCTATCTGGGCTAAGCCCCGGATCTCCTACAATCCTAAATCCTCCCCTGATTATGGGGGTGGGGAAAAGAAAAGGCAAACATTATTGTCATTTTGCTACTGTGGTTTGAGTTGAAACAGTAGTTTATCATGTGCTGAAAAGTCTCCATTCCAATAGAGATAGTATATATTTGGGTGTTTATTTGATTGTTTTACTGCCTTTTATTTATTTATTACGTTTCCACAGTTTTTTCCTCATACTTTATTAACATTTTGTGTTCCACCCCAGGTGAAAATCTGCATAAAATGTATACCTAGGTAAATGGAATATTACTCCACTTCTACAAGGGCTATTTGCATATTCTTGGTATCTAGGTACATCTATGGACCTCAGTGAATGTATTCTCAGTTTCAGAAATATTGTGTCTATTACTAGGCTTGCTTAAATTGTGATGAAACAAAGTGTAGCTAAGGGGCTACACAACCCGGACTGTATTAAAGATTGTTTAGATTAAACCACTACTAAAGAATAGTACTAGCCAGACAGTACAGTTAGATAAATATGGCGGACACTCAATTGACGGCACGGGGACAAGGATACCGAGTTTACAGTATTTTAATCGTCATAGTAATATACAACTGAATTATCACACTGCTCTTTTAATAATTGAATGTCAGAGTATCAAAGTCAGTGGTAATGAATATCTCCTAGGTTACGAATACTCGACCGGAGCTCTGCATGGAGTGAGAAGAGACGAGGTGATACGGGGCAAAGCAAGGGTAGTTGGAGACGATGGTTCTCCTCTGGAGCTTCAAGCTCCGGAGAAATTGAAGAATGGTCGGATAATCCTGTCGTCACTGGAAGAAAAGGGGTCTCGTACGGAACCGGTCCTTGTAATCCTAGTGCCAGATGGCAGGGTTAATAGCTATTAATCCAAAGCCCGATGGCATAGATGGTAGCTAGCTAGCTTAATTTGTACTGGAAGCTAGCCCGCAGACGGTCTTCAGTGAGTAGTTAGATCCAAACGCCGCTGGGTTTAACTATACGTTTCTCCACGTTACTTCGCTTACACAAGTCACTATACTGCGCCAATAATGGCTCTACAATATTATAGTCGTATCTAAGTAGCTACTAGCTATCCGTAACGATACACCGCGGGTAGGTCTGTGTACAACTGTACCGGACGTATATACACTCTCGCTCTGCTGCTTCTCCTGTTCTGATACTGCCGACTCGTTACTTCCACTGTTAGGTTACTGCTCACAAGGCTGCTTGCGCCATCTACAATATATATAATTCATTACACAACTCAAAGAAGCTCTTATAGTATTCCTACGGGAGAATGCAAACTCGGTGCAAGACCCCAGAATAATATGGATGTCGGTAAAGGGAATGATCAAAGATTTCACTGATAGCTTTTCCTCCAAAATGCGCAAGAATCGATGCACAAAACTGGCTGAGCTGGAAACGCTTTACTCAACGTTATTTAATTCTTTAAAATACAACAACTCAACTCGACTAGAAAATCAAGTTAAGGTACTAAAAAAAGAGATC
This sequence comes from Notolepis coatsorum, assembly GCF_963971535.1. Taxonomy (NCBI): domain Eukaryota; kingdom Metazoa; phylum Chordata; class Actinopteri; order Aulopiformes; family Paralepididae; genus Notolepis; species Notolepis coatsorum. The sequence goes on from NC_140165.1 coordinate 197,095,457, forward strand.
AATGCCATATACAGACAACAATCGGAAATACAAATACGTAGCACAAGACAACAGCAGTACTCCCAAGGTTCTAAACCTAGTCACCTATTAGCCATGCGATTAAGAATTAATGCAAAATTTGCAGATATAACTACCATTAGAGCACAACAAGTACTTGAAACAGACCCTGAAAAAATAAACGATACATTCAAAGAATTCTACTCCGACTTATATAAATCAGAAACGACCTTCGATCAAAACAAAATGGACACATATCTTAATCAAATTATTCTCCCTAAACTTTCAGAGGATGACGCTAAACAGTTAGAAACACCGATCACACTAGATGAACTTAGGGAGGCCATATCTGAAATGCAAAGTGGTAGGGCTCCTGGAAGAGACGGTATCCCACCAGAAATGTACCTCTCTTGTTGGGACATAATTGGACCCTTATTACTAAATATGATTTTATACTCAGTTAAGGAGGGGAACTTCCATAAGAATGACAATATTGCACTCATAACAGTCCTCCTTAAAAAAGACAAAGACCCCACCGAGTGCGGTAGTTATAGACCTTTAAGCCTCCTCGGAACCGATATCAAACTGTACTCTCAGGTATTAGCCATCAGACTACAAAAGCATATGACATATTTAATTCACCCGGACCAAACTGGCTTCATAAGAGGTCGCTTGATCACCGATAACATAAGACGATTACTACACGTACTAGATGCCAACAAGGAAGACAACACACCTAAGGCAATACTGTCCCTGGATGCAATGAAAGCTTTTGACAGGTTTGAATGGTCGTATCTATGGGCAGTATTAGAAAGGATGGGGTTAGGAAAAGGATTCATTGATATGATTAAAGTATTATACAAAGACCCATCGGCCATGATTACAACAGGTACAATCATCTCCAAAATCTTTCCGGTATCACGCTCAGCCAGACAGGGTTGCCCTCTTAGTCCCGGACTATTCGATCTATCATTAGAGCCTTTAGCACAATATATAAGACAATCCCAATCCATAGAACCAATCATAATCAAGGGCACACAACACAAAATTTGTTTATATGCGGACGACGTAATACTGTTCATGCAAAACCCCAACACAGCATTGCCTCATCTTCTCAAGCTGATTGAGGACTTTGGAGATCTATCAGGATTTAGGATAAATTGGCCGAAGTCGGCCTTCCTCCCACTTAACGCCCCTGCAAAAAGAAACATAACCCTCCCAAAAGAGATACAGATGGTAAAACAATTTAGATGTTTGGGAGTTGAGATATTCCCCACCATAAGCCAAACGGTGAAGCACAATTACATAAAAATCCAAAACAAAATCAAATACGACCTTGTCAGGTGGTCGAAACTTAAAAACTCATTACAGGCACGTATATCAATAATCAAGATGGACGTCCTACCTAGAATCAACTTCTTCAGCTCAATGCTACCGTTACCCCCTCCAAAGGGTTACTGGAAAGAATTACACTCCTCCACATACAAATTTTTTTGGAATAACAAACCACCACGTATAAAAAGATCCACCGCACAGAGAAACAAAGCAGACGGAGGTATGGCATTTCCAGATTTCTACCACTACTTTAAGGCGTACACTTTAAGACCACTAACAACATGGTTTGATCCCCAAGCATTAGTATCCTGGAGAAATTTAGAAGAAAATATAGTAGCTCGACATAAGCTGAAGGGCATAGTATACACCAAATTACCAATTAAGCAATGCGAACGGAAATTTGGCCCCATAATCACTCATGCAATCCGGATATGGCACGAAACACAAAAAAAATATTCTACCCTACATAAATGGCATAATCATACTCCCTTATTCAATAACAATGCACTATGGATAGAAAAACAACCTATAAGATTCCCTAGATGGGAAAAGCAAGGCATACACTCATTAGGAGACGTCTTCAATACACAGGGTTTTTGTAGTTTCAATGAAATACGCAAAAAATGTTATCTCGCCAAGTCCACATATTACTTTTACGCACAGTTATTGGCATGTTTGAAGGCTCACAGTGTTCCATTAAATATACCAATTGCACACCACAGATACCACAAATTCTTCTATGAAAGAGAGACATCAAGAGGTTTTGTTTCAGATTTTTATCATCAATTACTAACGTCCTCTTATGAAACCCTCCACCTAGACTCCGTCTGGAGGAGGGATATACCAGACCTGGAAAGTGATTTTGATTGGCAAGAAGCCTGGGCAAATATTCGATTCACGGAACCCGGACCATCAACAAATCAATCTTAACTATATTCACAGGACATACTTGACTCCTATAAGACTGAAAAAAATGGGTCTTATACAAGACTCCAAATGCTCCTTATGTACAAATGGGGACGAGGGGACATTTATGCACATGTACTGGGACTGCCCACCAGTTAAGATATTCTAGAAAGAGGTGACCCAGCAACTATCAAATCTCTTAACTTGGAATATACCTGTACACCCCTCTGTACTACTGCTGAATTATGTTTTTGAGTGTGCAGTACATCCACAGCTAAAGAGATTGGTTTTATCGGGTATCACAGTGGCTAAAAAGCTGATAGCATCACGATGGTTCCAACCGGAAAAAATTTGCCAAAAAGGTCTGGATTATTACATATCTCGATGTGATCTATCAAGAAATATCTACAGCAAGAATTTTGGGTCTCAATGAATCCAAAATGACATTGTGGTTAGAAGTGGTGGAGAAAATAAAAGCTAGCATATAATGGTAATGTCTGGTTAGGAGCGAGGGAAAATGGATGGATTATCCAATGGGGGGTCCGGAAGGGGGGGGGGGGGTACGCGCTGGAACATATGTGTGTAGGTTTTTAGATAACAGGTATTAAGGGTATATCCTATATAAGACAATTAACTAAAATGTGATTTCATTGGATGTGCACTGACAACTAATGCTTGTATATCTTATCGTGTGTTGTCATGTTTGTTTATGTGTTTGTTTAAAAAATAATAATAAAAAAAAAAAATACAAACAAATATATATACTCAGACTGATTTCTAGGGCGCAGCCGATTTACCTGTCCGGAATCAATGCGCCTGCTATGGGCAAGTCTGAACTTGTCCGGACATGTCTCGAACTCTGTCTGGGGGGCTCGTCTGGTAGCGCCTCCAATGTCAAGGGCGGGACCCAATGAGGCGAGCGAAGAATACTATTATGCAAACGGATGCCGTTGGATATATATCTTATATATATAAACAATATACAAGTTATATAAAATAATAAACGCAGACTTTCAGTGTTAATCTGGACCTTCAGAACAGCCGCCCCCTAATTAGTCCGCACCTAATTAGTAAATAAAATATGGGGCACAGATTAATATTAAGGTCAAGTCAACTTTTCCATAATGTGCTATGGGGAGTTGGAAATAATCTATAAAGTCAGTGGGTTATCGTCGTTGTCAGGGGAGTCAGGGATCTCCGGCAGCTCTATCAACTTGGCTACTGGTGTGGTGTAGGTCCGCCCTTGGACGATGACTTCTGCCGCTCTGACCTTCCCATCGGAACCAGTAATCACTCTGCTCACACGGCCGGCCGGCCACGTAGCTCGGGGTAGTGACTGGTCTATTATCATCACGACGGTATTCACTGTCAGGTTGTCCCTGTCTTTAACCCACTTCTGACGGGCTTGAAGGGATGGTAGATAGTGTAGGAGGAAGCGGGCCCAAGACTGGTCGGCCAGTACTTGGCTGTGTCTCCACATTATCCGTCCGCTCATCTCGTTCTGTCTGTACACTGTCTGAGAAAGGGCAGGGTCCGGCCGCACCATCAAGAGGCGGTTTGGGGTGATGGGTTCGATGTCAGCTACGTCGCTCGGAACGTAGCCGAGGGGCTTGGAGTCCAGAACTCCCTCTTCTTGAGCCCTCAGGTAGGCCACTGATCCGTACGTCACTTCTGGGGCGTCGCTGAAGACGTGCAGGTCTGTCTGACACTTCTCCAGTCGCATGGTAGGGGGGAAGTGACTCCGCGGGATGGCCACCTCGCAGAGTAAGACAAGTTCATCCTCCCACTCTCTCCATGTGGTAGCTAGGTGCTCGGGTATGGGGTCTTCCCAGCCCTGCTCCTTGGCCCACAGTTCTCTCACCGGCATCTTCACCCGCCTCAAGAGTGGGGTTGCGTATCTGAACACTCCGTCGACCTCGACTCTCGTAGTCTTCTGATCTAGTAGAGCGATGGCATACTTGTCCTCTTTGGGCCGAACCATCTTGCGTTCGGTCTTGAATGGCAGCGCGTCTAGTGTCCATTGCCTCTCAACGTGCTGTAAGAGAGTGTTGTCTGTGTCGCTCACCTTGGTGTAAAGGCAGCGTGTGGACGTTGGTTGGCTGGCAGGTCCGTAGAGGGGGCCCTGGAGCGTCCACCCCAGTCGGGTCTTAACCGCGGCTGGGCATCCTTTGGGTCCGATGTGGGCCGCCTTGATTGGGACAATGAGGTCCGCGTGGTCGGAGCCAATGAGTAGGGTCGGTGTAGCTCCGCTGATGAGCGGTATGGGCAGTTGGCGTAGGTGGTCGTACTTCTCCATCAGCTGTGGGATGGGGTAATCGTAGCGTGACAAACCTATGTCGTAGCTCATGAGCGCCTTGTTGATGCTGTACTGCTTCTCAGGGTGGTCGATCGCTGCAATGGTGAACGAGACGTTTTCACCTTTGATTGTCTTTAAGTCTCGACTAATGGTACGGAGGGTCATCGTCTCCTCTGGGCCCCGCAGGTCCAACTGGGTCGCGGCGGAGGCGAGGAGGAGTGTCTTCTCCGACCCGTCGTCGAGGACGGCGTAGGTGTCGAGTACCTTGTCCCCGTGGCTGAGGAGTACTCGTACTACCTTGAGGAGCACTCTGGAGCTCCCACTATTCGCGGGGTCGATGTGGAGCACTTCTGTTCCCGAGTTGCTTTGTAGAGCTAATCTTTGCTTGAGGGCCTCGCGCAGTGTTTCGCAGTAAGCGGTGTCCTGCCTGCGTACAGCCTTACCCCACTGATCCATTTCGTCGGGGGTCAGTTGCTTGTATGCGTCGCACCGTGACTGCCAGTGTCCGCTGCGGCATTAAGTACACCAGGGGGGGGGGGCCAATGGATCTTCTGTAAAGGGGGGTAAATAATCTTCTGTTGTGACACCGACTCGGCCTGGTACATCACTGTGATGGGCCTACTTTGGTCTTCTGGTGGGCGCTTATTGCTCTTGTGCAGTGCTTCTAGGTGAGCGCCGTCACACTTGCCACACTTCTTCTTAAGGCGGTTTCTTTGCCGCCGAAAACGAACGTTCTTGGCGGAATGGGGGGAGCTTCTCCAATATGCGCTCCACGTTGGAGTTGGCGTACAACTCGTACATCCCCTTCTCTCGTTGGGACCCGAGCATCCCTACTAGGGACTGTACTTTGACGGATAGGTTGTCCAGGGCTCGGTTGTCTCTAGCCGGGGGGGGGGGCGTTCAATCTCACGTATCTCCTGAATGACATAGTCCCATGTACGTCCGTAACGTGCGTCGAGGGCCACCAGGGCATCAGAATAGGGAGTCTGTGAATTGGAGTATGCCAGCGCTATGTTGTGCGCTCTAGTTACCTTGAGGTGTTTAAGGAGGATGGCATACTTGTATGACTCGTCCTGTACTCTGGACATAATTGTCTCTAGGCACATACGCAGCTCGGTATACTGCGCTCGGTCTTCTCTTGTGAAGTCTGGGAATGTGGGTGTCCCAATGTAGGATGCCATGGATGGCTGTGACACGGACGCAGGTGGGGGGAGAGGCATCCGTGGCGAGTCTCCTTGTACGTTGGGTCGTTGGTTTGTGCTGGGCGGGAACCAGGGGCTGGATTTCCAGGCACTATTCCTTGGTGCCGTCTGGGGCTCGAACTCCCCACTGGGACGGGTTGGGGGTTCATAACGCTGCGCGTCGGGACTGAGACCGGGGCTGCACTGTTCCTCCTGGTCTGAGATGGGTTCGTGCGGGTGGGCTTTCTGTCCTCCCTCGTCCTCCGCTAGGCTTTGTAGTCGCTCGGTTAGCTGCTCTGCAACGTAAGCAGGTTCTTCCCGTAGGCTGGGTCCCGTGTAGCTTTGTCGGGGAGGGGAAGGTGCCCTCGACCCGTGTCGTGATGATCTCCGGGAGCTCCGGGTGGAAGAGTGGGGTGTCACCCTCTGGAGCGGTTGCTCCATCATTTGTGCTTGTAGACGGTCTCGCTCCGTCTCGCGCTGCGCATTGGCGCGGTCTCGCTCCATCTCGCGCTGCGCATTGGCGCGGTCTCGCTCCATGTCGCGCTGCGCATTGGTGCGGTCTCGCTCCATGGTTTCTTGAGCCTGGAGGCGACTCTCTTCCAGTCTGAGATATACGCGCTCACTCTCTCGTTGCGCCTGTAGGCGGTCACGCTCTCCCTGGAGGCGGTCTCTTTCGGCTGAAGCTGTCAGCGTGGCGATCAGGACTTGCGCTAGCCTCTGGTCGGCCTCGCTTGGGGATGACGCTGATGATGGTGATTTGGAGTTGGCAGGGCTTGGCGGTGACCTGGTCTCCTTACGCGCTCCGAGGTCCATCTCGGGGGCGCTGTACTTTGTCTTCTCCCGCGCTCCGAGGTCCATCTCGGGGGCGCGGTGCTCTTTTCTCGGGTGCGCTCCGAGGTCCATCTCGGGGGCGCATTCTTTATCCTCTTGCGCTCCGAGGTCCATCTCGGGGGCGCATTCTTTACCTTCTTGCGCTCCGAGGTCCATCTCGGGGGCGCGGTCTTTATCTTCTATGGGTTCATGCGCTCCGAGGTCCACCTCTGGGGCGCGGTGTTCTATGGGCATAGTCAAGTCATGTCCCACTTGTCCCCCCCCCCGTGAGCTAAGTCAGTTTCACTTAAACTAGCTTGGGTCTCTACCGGTGGGGTTGACAGGTCGATAAGGTTGGGCATACTTAAGCTACTAATTTTATCCTTGCTTAACGTCCTCGTAGATAAGCTAGGAGGTAAATCTACAGCGTAGTTCTCCAAGTGGGGAGGGGGCTGACGCTGGCGCCTAGGGCGCTCTAATGGGGGAGAGCCGATTGGAGAGTGTCCGCCGCTGGCCATATTATTATTAATATGATTATTATTACTGATACCCTCCGGCTCGAAGGACCAATTGTAGCTAAGGGGCTACACAACCAGGACTGAATTAAAGATTGTTTAGATTAAACCACTACTAAAGAATAGTACTAGCCAGACAGTACAGTTAGATAAATATGGCGGACACTCAATTGACGGCACGGGGACAAGGATACCGAGTTTACAGTATTATAATCGTCATAGTAATATACAACTGAATTATCACGTTGCTCTTTTAATAATGGAATGTCAGAGTATCAAAGTCAGTGGTAATGAATATCTCCTAGGTTACGAATACTCGACCGGAGCTCTGCATGGAGTGAGAAGAGACGAGGTGATACGGGGCAAAGCAAGGGTAGTTGGAGACGATGGTTCTCCTCTGGAGCTCCAAGCTCCGGAGGAATTGAAGAATGGTCGGATAATCCTGTCGTCACTGGAAGAAAAGGGGTCTCGTACGGAACCGGTCCTTGTAATCCTAGTGCCCGATGGCAGGGTTAATAGCTATTAATCCAAAGCCCGATGACATAGATGGTAGCTAGCTAGCTTCGTTTGTACTGGAAGCTATCCCGCAGACGGTCTTCAGTGAGTAGTTAGATCCAAACGCCGCTGGGTTTAACTATACGTTTCTCCACGTTACTTCGCTTACACAAGTCACTATACTGCGCCAATAATGGCTCTACAATATTATAGTCGTATCTAAGTAGCTACTAGCTATCCGTAACGATACACCGCGGGTAGGTCTGTGTACAACTGTACCGGACGTACACTCTCGCTCTGCTGCTTCTCCTGTTCTGATACTGCCGACTCGTTACTTCCACTGCGGTTAGGTTACTGCTCACACGGCTGCTTGCGCCATCTACAATATATATACTCAGACTGATTTCTAGGGCGCAGCCGATTTACCTGTCCGGAATCAATGCGCCTGCTATGGGCAAGTCTGAACTTGTCCGGACATGTCTCGAACTCTGTCTGGGGGGCTCGTCTGATGGCGCCTCCAATGTCAAGGGCGGGACCCAATGAGGCGAGCGAAGAATACTATTATGCAAACGGATGGCGTTGGATATATATCTTATATATATAAACAATATACAAGTTATATAAAATAATAAACACAGACTTTCAGTGTTAATCTGGACCTTCAGAACACAAAGGAAAATATGAATTATGATTTTTCTTTTCATCTTTGACAGTGAATAACACCATGATAATAATGACCAGACTTAAAGAACTGCCACTGACCTCGTTCAGTACCCTCTTGAGATCATGTGTACAAAAGATCTAAGGAAATTAATAAAGGGAAGATGATAAAACCAAAGGTTCTGTATATACAGTACTGAATTCTCCCATCCGGACCAAGGCAATTTGAAATATTATTATAGAATATAGAATATATGCTTATACATTACCTTATTATAGCCAATTCGCAATATATATATATATATATATATATATATATATATATATATATATATATATATATATATATATACATATAGTATCTTTCAAATGCCTGAGAAACTAACTGCGTTTCAATATTTGTCAAATCGTTACCTTTTGTGGTTTATTATCAAGAATAATAACATTTATTGACATATTCCATAATTCAACTCTGAACTTTGAACCCCCATAGAACTTGAAGGGAAATGTAGTTTGAAAAAATGTCAACGCTCATCGACAGCCCTGAGTGCCCTCGACAAAATGGCCGTAAAAAAACTACAATTTGCTGGGTTTTTTTATTTCCAAAATGGTCGCCGGCTCAGATATACTTCTTCAAAATGAGAAGGTAAAACCTTATTATGACACTTATAACCTATTGCTAACCTATTGCCAACCTAACGTTTTACATTCTACATGCTTTTGTGACATCTTTGTGATATTAATACTTGAAAACGGTTGATTTTAAAATCGGAAATGATTTTCATCATTCATAAAAATATGGATCTATGATCATAATGGCAAAAGGGGTCGGTACCGACCCTGAGGGGTGGAACAGGTTTATTAATACAAGTACATGTTAAAAGGATGACACAAAAAGCCAGACAGAGGGCTTGTTTCCAGTTTCAGTTTGTTTTATAATAAACAATCAAACTGAGAATTTTTTGCCTGCCTATTTGTTTGGTGGAAACTTGATCATGAAGTAAAAAGAAGAAAAAAAAGTAGTGCCGATGTAGCTATCTATTTTTGCCATGTTCTTGTAGTGTAGCTTGCAAATTTTTTCTGGGGATAGCTTCCGTTGTAGTTGAGCTATATTTAATCAAGAGTAACTTGTAGTGTAGCTTACTACATTTTCCAAGTAGCTTGCCCATCACTGCTTCTCAGTTACAGTGGGTGACAATATTGTCACAAGGAAAGATGAAATTACATACCTAGGTTCCATCGTAGAGGCAAATCTTTCCTGTGACAAAATGGCATCCAATGTAATAAAAAAAGTCAACCAACAAACTAGATTCTTGTACCGGATCTCCTCTCTGGTAAACAAGAATACCCTGAAGACTCTGGCAGGAGCACTCATTCAAGGGTACTACGACTATGCTTGCACCTCATGGTACCAAAGCACCTCAAAGGTGCTAAAAACAAAATTACAAACATCACAAAACAAACTGGTCAGACTACTGCTTGACCTTACTCCTAGAACCCACCTCAACCCTGCCCACTTTGACAACATAGGATGGCTTAGAGTAGACGACAGAGTACAGCAACTTGCAATGGGCCTGGTCTACAAGATACAGTACACACGACTAAGGTACCCATGTACATGTCAAAATACTTCCCAAAGGTCAGTGAATATCACAACCAGTGTTGGGCAAGTTACTTTAAAAAAGTAACTAGTTACAGTTACTAGTTACTTCTTCCAAAAAGTAACTAAATTACTTACTCAGTTACAAATTATAAAAGTAACTAGTTACTTCAGAAAGTAACTATTGCGTTACTTTCAAGATTTTTTTTTACATAAACAACATACACAAATCTAAACTATTTTAATGTTGCTGTGGGACAAAGTGAGACTAGCCTCCAATCAAATGCCATGTAGGCTATGTAGATATTATAATTACTATGTTTATATAGTGGATCATACAAATACAAACAGAATAGATGTTTTGGAACTTTTGATATGTATTGCCCCTCAACAGGCCACAACTGGGCAACATTAAATTATGCTTGTTAAGCACTATACCAAAAATAAATAACAAATATATACTGATTGATTGAACATTTTAATTAACAGATTTCAGAATGGGTACAATACAGTACGGCTCAATACACACAATTGTTAAGGGGATGCAGACCAGAGAAAGAGTTTCGTCTTGTTTACATCAGGGTCCCCCATTTTCAATTCATGACATTTATGACGAAAGTCTTTCTCTGGTCTGCATCCCCTTAACAATTGTATGTATTGAGCTGTACTGTACTGTACCCATTCTGCAATCTGTTAATAAACTTTTCAATCAATCAATCAATGACATACACAACATACAGATATAAGAATCTAATCGAATCATCTAAACTAATCTAATCATTACATTTAAGACATGCATGACATACAGAGATATATATATATCTCTGAGCACCTGAAGCCTGTGCTATTAAACCAGGAAGTGCAGCACTGTTGATACGGCTGTCAGCACTGCAGTAGAGCCACTCAGTGCCCTGCGCTGCAAAGAGTGAACACAAAACGCTCATGGACCCGCGGTCTCATGTTGACATTGTGTTGTTCGTTGGATTCGTGTTTGAGCTCAAAACGTACACTACACGGACCGCGGTCTCATGCTGACTGATCAGTGATCGCTTGTCTTGTCGCGCTGTGTGTCAGACTCTGGATGCTTTAGACACCCGCCCACCTCCACCTCTGATTGGCTTACCATGACATTGTATTCAACCTCAGCCAATCGTCAGCATGTATGCTTGGCTCGCGCACTGTCCACTAAACAAGGAAGAACATATTATTGCCTCTCGGCGCAGAGATATGTCTGATGAAAGAAACAGGTTCATTCATAGTAACGCGCCGCATTTTTTTTGTAGTAACGGTAACGACGTTATTAAGATTGGAAGAGTAATCCGTTAGATTACTCGTTACTGAAAAAACGAACGCCGTTAGTAACGAAGTTACTTATAGTGCCGTTATTCCCATCACTGATCACAACCACAACACCAGAGGGAGCTGCACAAATCATGTGAAACCCAGATTCGGCTCAAACAAGGGACTAAACACGTTTCGCAATTATGCCACATCAATGTGGAACGCCCTACCCAAAGCTGTAAAGGAATGTGAATCACTACTCACTTTCAAAAACACTCTCAAAGAACACTTACGGGAGACTGCAATTCGAAACTGGCCCTACAAATGTCCTAACCCAGTTGTACAGTAAATTACCAAGTATGGCTTTGTCAGTATTCCAATGTACAGTGTACAGTGTCCCCCACCCACCCACCCCCTACCCAACCCCCCCCCCCCCCCCCAATGTACAGTTGAATTGAAAATGGGGGACCCTGATGTAAACAAGACGGAAGTCTTTCTCTGGTCTGCATCCCCTTAACAATTGTATGTATTGAGCTGTACTGTACTGTACCCATTCTGCAATATGTTAATAAAGTTTTCAATCAATCAACACACACACACACACACACACACACACACACACACACACACACACACACACACACACACACACACACACACACACACAGACAGACACACACACACACACAGCATGTTGTTGTCTCACATAAGTAGGGCCGGACTGGGGAAATAATTCAGGCTGGGAAATATAGTGTGAAATATAGCCCCAGTCAGGCCAATTTTTAAGTGGGGGTCCCCCACCAGGAATTATTTTGTTACAAAGACTTAATTTCCTGCATTCTTGTGCAGGATTTTTTTTAAATGTCCCTTTAAATGCTAGTGTTTTTGATGGGCATCACAAATAAAAAATAAAAACACATATTCAATACATTTTTTAATTGTAACCCTTTAAATGCCAGTTTGTGTGATGGCATCACAAATTATTGTTAAAAAAACACACAAAAAGTAAAATATTTTCAATATATCAAATGCAAAGTACATTTTTCTGGGGGGGATTATTACAGGCTAGGCATGTGTCAACAGTGGTGCGTTATTGAAATCATCTGGGGTGACACGCGCCACGTGCACGCGCGCGCGCGCTCCCGCGAATGCGCATTTAATGTCCCCTCGCTTGAGCACAGACTAAAGACAGTGCCTAATTGCCTCTACGAATGGAATGTAACACATGTCTTCACAAGAAGTTAGGTGTGAATGCATCTGAGAACGTATTTAACACACCTGACGACCGGCGCTATTGATATGCAAATAGCGAGTACTTATGTACTATGTACTTAACAAACGCGAAATAACATTATACATTATGCTCCGCGAAATAAAGAGAGCTTATTATTAATCAGTCAGCATCCTCCACTGATGTTATGACGTTACAAACGCGAAATAACATTATACATTATGCTCTGCGAAATAAAGAGAGCTTATTATTACATACCAGTAATCATAACCAGCCAATGGCATGGTGAAAAATATACGCCATCAATGCGTTTACCTGCTATTAACCTCAGGGCCATCACGGTCAAGCCAAAGCAGACCTCCTCTAAAGAAGTCCAACAAATAAAATTAGCTTTCCTAAATGTCAGATCACTGAATAATAAAACATTCTTAGTAAATGATCTGATTAAAGAAAATAACTTAGATTGCATCTGCCTAGTAGAGACATGGCTAAATAATGACACAGCAATAATGATAGAAGCTTGTCCACCAGACTATAACTTTTTTCAAATACCCAGAAAAAATAAAAGGGGCGGAGGAGTTGCAGCAATCTTCTCCTCAAAACTCTTGTTTAGAATCACAGAACTAGGCGAGTTCATGTCAATGGAATATCTTGCCATTGAACTAAAAACAGAATCAACTATTATTGTCACAATATACCGCCCGCCTAGACACTCACCAATATTTATACAGGAGCTCTCTGAACTGATCTCACTATGTGTTACCGGATATGATAAGGTGATCCTAAATGGAGACTTGAACATCCATTTTAATAAGAAAACAGACTCCAAAACTATAGAACTAAAAAATCTACTGGATAGCTTTGACCTAATACAGCATATAACAAATGCAACTCACAGGCTTGGGAATACACTAGACTTAGTTATAACAACAACTGGGCTAAGCATAACAAATATCTCAATAACTGAATTACCTCTCTCCGACCATCACTGTATATTTTTTGATACTCAAATAACCCTTACTAAAACAAAAAAAGAAATCATAGTTAAAAAGAGGCTCTTAAACGACAAAGCTGAATCAAAGTTCATTGATCTTATCAGACTACATGAACCACACAATCATGACAGCTCTCTAAATGAAATGGTAGAAAATCTCAATGATGCAATGTCATCTATATTAAATTCTGTCGCCCCATTAAAAACGAAAAAGAAGAAAACTAGAGCCTCGCCCTGGTTAAACTATAATACAGTCAACGAAGAAAAAAGGAAATGTCATGCAGCGGAGCGAAAATGGAGAAAAACAAAAACCATCATATGCTGTGATATATACAAAGATGCTTTAACTGCTTATAATAAAACCATCCGCTTAGCAAGGAAAGATTACTTCTCTAAAATCATTACAGAAAATGCTGGAAACTCCAGAATCCTCTTTTCCACTATTAATGTACTACTCAACACTGCCCCTACACCTCCTCAGTCATCAACGGTTAAGTGTGAAGAACTTGCACTGTTCTTTAACAACAAAATAACCTTGATCAGGGCCAGCATTACTCATGATGGAAATAAAGCTGATTGCGGCAAACCGTGCAAAGTAACAATGAGAAGTTTCACATGCATCACATTAGATGTACTCTGCAAAACTGTCTCAGAATGTAACTCCTCCACCTCAGACATTGACCCTATACCTACAGCTTTCTTCAAACGGGTATTTAATAGTGTTTCAAGTCCTGTGCTAGATATCATAAACACTTCCCTTAGGACTGGTATTTTCCCGGATGCCTTTAAAACAGCAGTTGTAAAGCCATTACTAAAAAAACCTAACTTGGATAGTAATGAAATGGCAAATTATCGTCCAATATCCAACCTACCATTCATTAGTAAAGTACTTGAAAAGATAGTTTCAGTTCAAATAAATTCCTTTCTTGAAGAAAACAACATCTTAGAAGAATTTCAGTCAGGATTCAGAAAATATCATAGCACTGAAACTGCCCTCACCAAAATAATCAGTGACCTCAGACTAAACTCTGACGAGAATAAGATCTCCATCCTTATCCTGTTAGATATCAGCAGTGTTGTGCTAGTTACTGAAAAATAGTAACTCAGTTACTTTACTAGTTACTTCATTTCAAAGTAACTTCGTTACTGTACTAGTTACTTACACCCAAAAGTAATGAGTTACTGTGAAAAGTAACTATTTTGTTATTTAAAAAAAAAAATAAAAAAAAATTGCTCAAGTCCCATGCCCCAGATACTCAAAATCGGTTGATCAACTTGACAGTTTCCATTCACATCACCAAACTCTGCTAAGCAATGTGGTCTAGAGCGTTTCATTATATATTCCCTCCCCGCCGTATGTATATTTCTCTCCCACCCACCCACCCCCTCCTAATGTACAGTCCCCTCCCCATCATATGTATATACTCTGTCAGGATCTAGGGGTAACAGTACTGTATATTTGAATACCGCTTATGTCACAAATGTATCAGTACTAAATACCTATATGTCCCTATGCCATAAATGTCATGTATGTTGTGTATGTCATAAATGTCTATATGAATTGAAAATGGGGGACCCTGATGGAAACAAGACAAACGTCTTTCTCAGGTCTGCATCCCCTTAACAATTGTATGTATTGAGCCGTACTGTATTGTACCCATTCTGCAATCTGTTAAATAAAGTTTTCATTCATTCATTCATTCATTCATAACCATCTTGCAACGTTGTTTAAGATATCAATCAAAGCATTGCAACGTTAGAATAGTTAGGATATCAATTGTGCATGAAAGGACTATATTTATATTGTTTGATTAGTATTATGAGATTCCCTGGCAGATTTCGTACTGTATAACATAAGTGTTCAACTTGAGTTTCAGTGAACACATTGCACTCACCAAAGTCTGCGGTGGTCGAGATGTAGTAACGTTAGTAGTTGACTCCAGCAGCCCTTCAAACATGTTCTTTATCTCGTTTCCATGTTGTATATTAATTATCTCTCCAAGTAGTTGCTAAATGGTTTGTTAGTTCGTTATTACTGCGTTCTTATTATGTAGATTCATAGCGAGCGTCCTCTTGTTGTTTACTATAGAGAGCGTCTATTTCTTTCCGTAGCCTCATTTCTGGTTTGCGCATTTCTGATTGGCCAGTGGCCACTGACTGACGCTGTCTGGTCAGAGAACGTCAGAGAACGTCAGTCAGTGGCCAATCAGAAATGCGCAAACCAGAAATGAGGCTACGGAAAGAAATAGACGCTCTCTACAGTAAACAAAACAAACGCAGGCGAAATAAGGACGCTCGCTATGAATCTACATAAAAAGAACGCAGTAACGAACTAACAAACCATTTAGTAACGGTAACAGCGTTACTGAATTTAAAAAGTAATGCGTTAGAGTACTATTTACGGCAAAAAGTAACTTCGTTACTGTAACGCGTTACTTTGTAACGCGTTAGTCCCAACACTGGATCTCAGTGCAGCATTTGATACAATCGATCACGATATTCTAATCGATCGTCTTGAAAACCATGTCGGTTTCTCAGAACATGTGCTGGGCTGGTTTAAAACATACATCAGAGGGAGGAAATTCTATGTTAAACTAGGAGATCACATGTCTGATATATACGACAACAACTATGGAGTTGCACAAGGGAGTTGCTTAGGTCCTTTACTCTTCTCCCTTTACATGTTACCGCTGGGTGATATCATCAGAGAACATAATGTAGATTTCCATAGCTATGCGGATGATACACAACTGTACATATCTGCTGAACCAAATGATACAGCGATTAGCTCCATTACAGACTGCTTACTGGCAATAAATAAATGGATGAGTAAGAACTTCCTGAAACTAAACGAGAACAAAACTGAAATTATAATTATCGGCTCCAAAACTAGAAAAGAAACATTAATAAAGAACCTGGGGGGACTAACCCCTTGGATCAAATCTGAGGTCACTAGTCTTGGGGTTATCATAGATTCAGAACTGAACTTCAATTCTCATATTAGCAAAGTGACGAAAACATCGTTCTTCCATCTCAGAAATATAGCAAAAGTACGACCATTTATTAATCAGAACGATGCTGAGAAGCTAATTCATGCATTCATATCTAGCCGGTTAGATTACTGTAATGCACTTTTCACAGGTCTCCCTAAGAAAACCACAGAGAGGCTTCAGCTAATCCAAAACTCTGCAGCCCGACTGCTAACTAGAACCAAAAGGAGAGAGCACATTAGTCCAGTCTTAGCTGCTTTACACTGGCTTCCTGTAACATTTAGAATTGACTTTAAGGTCCTTCTCCTTACATACAAAGCTCTAAATGGACAGGGACCTAGCTACATCGCCAACACTCTAATAAATTACACACCAGCAAGAACACTGCGATCATCAGCTGCTGGACTACTAGAGGCTCCCAGAAGCAGTCAAAAGAGGATCGGTAATGCAGCCTTTATCAACTATGCCCCAAAACTATGGAACAAACTACCCCAAAACATCAGGGAAGCCAACTCGCTAGACATCTTTAAAAGACAGCTTAAAACCTATCTCTTTGCTCAGGCATTTCACTGATAGATATCTGCTACCACCTAGTGGCAAGAGGAAACATCAGGGATATCCTGACACAACTTGTATTTACCTGCACTATTCTTACCCTACCTACTCTTATACACTGCCTATCAAATTCATGTGTCGGTTATTGCACTTTTTACTTCTTACTGATGACTATTTTTAAACTGAATCATTTTAAACTATTTTTATTATTTGCTAGATCCAAATGTGAAACTGCAACTGAGGGGTTACAAAACCCTGACTGTATTAAAGATTGTGATAGATTAAACCACTGCTAATTATTATCATTATTACTTGCCAGAAAGTACAGTTATAATATGGCAGACACTCAGAATAATACGGCACGGTGACAAAGAAATATCATTTAGAGTATTTATTATTATGCAGCAATTGTACAGAATGGGAATTAAGGGTCGCGCTTGTATGGCGAAGAATATGAATAAAGTCAGTCAGTAGCAAAGTCAGTTGGAATGAATAATTCCTAAACTGGGATACTAGACTAAACGCCGCCTGGCGTAGGGTGGCACTATAGTGGGCAAACGATGGTACCGCTGGAGACAGGGGGTGTCCTCCCAGAGATGTAAGCTCTGGAGGAAAGAAGAATGTTCGGATACTCAGTCTGTTCACTTGAATAAGAAGGGGTTCTCGTATAGATCCAGTCCTTGTAATCCAAATGCTCAGCAACAAAGCAATAGCTGTAATCCAATTGCCCGATAGCAATGACGATAGCCAGCTAGCTTCGGTCCTCGAAGCTAGCCCGAGGTAAGATCTTCAAGGTGGTTAAATCCAAACGACAGTGGGTATTAACGAGGCTCTTCTCCACAGTAGTACGTTCCACAATCACTATAATCCAACCAATACTGGTTCTGCAATCGCCGCCGTAGGTTCCAATATGCACATGTCCAGTAGGTCCACGACTAGGTTGCACTAGTTACTAAACGAACGAACTGCTTGGTAATGTCGCACACGAACGAACTGCTGTAACACGATTCACACTAAATGACAACTCTTTACTTCACATTAAGCTAAGTCGAACTTGACGTTACTGCATTAACTCTGACACTTTTACTATTCACTTCGCACGTTAGGTTCACAACACTCTGTTTAGACGAACTGCTCCACACTACTGCTGCTGCGCCTTCCATGATATATATACTTAAATGGCTTTCTAGTGCCAAGCCTCAGCTCTCGTCTCGAATCAATGCGCCGGCACCAGGCATGTTCCAACATGCCCAGACTCGCCTTTGAACCTGACTTCAGGGGCGCGTTGTCTGGCGCCGAGAACGCCAAGGGCATTATCCAATGAGGAAAGTGAATATTACTAGGATTCAAACGCAGGCTTAAAGGGATATAACTTATATATATAAATAATATACAAGGTATATAAAACAATAAACGTAGATTCTCAGCTTTAATCTGGCCCTTCACAACAGAAACACTGTGATTATTTGTTCATGCAATAGGTCCCACTATTTAGTATGGGTTCGAGTCCCTGTGATCTAATATCACTAAAGTTACAGTGTGGGTTCGAGTCCCTGTGATCTAATATCACTAAAGTTACAGTGTGGGTTCGAGTCCCTGTGATCTAGTATCACTAAAGTTACAGTGTGGGTTCGAGTCCCTGTGATCTAGTATCACTAAAGTTACAGTGGGGGTTCGAGTCCCTGTGATCTAGTATCACTAAAGTTACAGTGTGGGTTCGAGTCCCTGTGATCTAGTATCACTAAAGTTACAGTGTGGGTTCGAGTCCCTGTGATCTAGTATCACTAAAGTTACAGTGTGGGTTTGAGTCCCTGTGATCTAGTATCACTAAAGCAGTGTGGGTTCGTGTCCCTGTGATCTAATATCACTAAAGTTACAGCAATATGTACTGGGAAGTATGTTGGGAATTACAGGAGTATTACTGAATAGAGAGCCTATTAGGATGCTAGATCCTAATGTGAAACACTGTGATTTGCCATATCTTGCTATGCTCGCTCATGCCTGTATTTTTTATGTCCGTTCTATTTTATATTTTTTTTTACTATTTTTAAACTGAATCATTTTAAACTATTTTTACTATTTGTGTTACTGAAAACTGTAAGCGGAGAGCCTATTGGGATGCTAGATCCTAATGTGAAACACTGTGATTCTACCTGTCTATCTTTTTATGCTCGCTTATGCCTGTATTTTTTACTGTTGTGAAGCACTTTGAACTGCAACCTCTGTATGAAAAGTGCTATACAAATAAAGTTATTATTATTATTATTATTATTATTATTATTCAGTCAGCAGCCTCCACTGATGTTATGACGTTACAAACGCGAAATAACATTATACATTATGCTCCGCGAAATAAAGAGAGCTTATTATTAATCAGTCAGCAGCCTCCACTGATGTTATGACGTTACAAACGCGAAATAACATTATACATTATGCTCCGCAAAATAACATTATACATCATTTCATTTGGGACCTCTGCCGCGCTCGCGGCAAAAGGGGGCGGGCGGTCACGTGGCCGTGTGGCCAATCAGAGAAACGCTGAACGAAAAGCTGAACACAAGTTGGTTGCCTTTAATATTCACGCGGCCTGGCCTGCTTCTAAGTTCAGTGGCCTGACTGCACAAAAAAAATTAAAAATCTTTAAATCTTTTCAAGTACCACCAGCAGTACCACCAAGTACCACTAGTGGTACACGTACCACAGGTTGAGAACCACTGGTCTACACTGCCTTAAACAGTAATCCTAACTATCTACCTCAAACTATGGTCTACCCATATAACTCTTTATAGCATGTACAATAATGCTGTACCGCATACATATATTTATATTTAGCGTGCATATATTTATCCATATGTCATATATCATATATACCTGCATATAATCCTTTTTACATACCTGTAGATACTGTATCTATATCTGTACATATCCTTACTAGTAGGTGCTAGTTACACTGCTGGCCAGTATGACTTACTACCAGTGTCTTTATACCTGTATCACTGTACATATTAATACTACAACTCTGTACATACATCTGATTATCACTATTACACAGTAGTATTAATTTATATATTTTATACCCAGTTTAATCACATGTACATTGTATATTACTATTGCACTTAACTGTTACATATGCACTCTGGTTCAATGCCAAACTTCTTTTCAATCTAATGTACTTGTGCTGTATGATGACAATACATTTGAATCTAATCTAATCTAATGGTTTGATTTTAAAACGTCAGACAGCGAGCAGAAAACTCTCATCCGCTAATTATGTCAGAAGACAGTGTTTGTAAAGGGTGGAAAGACCTGGCCCCGTTCCCCGTACCTGGCTAACTGAGTTAGCCGGATAATTTTCAGCATAGCTTGACTTAAGCCGGACCTTTCCGTTCCCCGCCAGCTTCTCCCACCCTCTGATACAGCCAATCGTATCAGTGCAGACGGCCAGCCAAGCTGGTGACAACCCCGCCGCAGGGATATTTTTAATGAATGAAACCTATCGGCCGTTTGGCTCTGATTAGTTTCATATATTCTCCGCTGTAGATTTGCTTAACGGAGCGCCCGAATTGTGTTTCATTCAAGCATAAAATTGAAGTGTCTATGGGTGGATTGTGGTTTTTGTGGATTATGAATTACGAGGAATCTGAGGATTGTTGAATTGTATCATCACTCACACGTTATTGTGATATTGTAACTGGGATTAAAATGTCTGATGAGATGCGCTGTTTGACGGATTTGAGCAATTGAATGAGCCGTTGACGTCACATTAATGCATTTGAGAATAAAGAGATACAACTTCATTAAAAAGAAAAATATTCGAAACGCGGGTCTCTTGTCCATTGACGGATACACAATGGATATATCCGGTCTGGCACAGTGGTGCAACGGCTAGTGCTCACTCCTGTCAAGCGGACGACCCTAGTTCGAAACCCCGCGTTTCCAATATAATTTTTTTGGAATATAATATTAATGAATATACGCAAAAGTAGCCTAGTTTTAAGTTAAAATATTATAAATCTACATGCATTGAGGATGTCATTCTTTATATAGCTCTCAAAGTGCACCAAATTGAAGCATTTACATTGCAAAAACAAAAACAAAAAATAGAAAAAGGGGGGATTCGAACGCGGGTCGTCCGCGTGAAAGGCATAAGGACCAACCATCACACCACGGTGCCAGATGAATAAAACATCCACCATACATCCATCAATGGACAAGAGAGCCGTATCCTTATTCTGAAAGAGTTGAACTAATTATTTTCGCTAGCAAGATCTCATTTGATTATTCAATTCATAAGCCTACTGCCAGCAGGCACGTTTAAAGAAATATAATCTGATTGATTGGGGTAATGAGGGACTTAAAATTAGCCTATAGATTATGCATTTAACTTGTCGGCGAGGCTATTGAGCCGTACTGCATTGTACCCATTCTGCAATCTGTTAATAAAGTTTTAAATCAATCAATCAATCAATGCCGTTAGAAAATCAGGATTTCTGCGATCGACACCTGCTGTCTTTTCAGCTGAAGCGGCCGCGCGCAATTATCCTGAGTCTCAAGTCTGGTTCAAATGAACGAGACTGAATCAGCGTTCGAGGAACAGGAAAATCCCGGATTCAAACATCGGGTTAATTGAATCTGGATAATGGGACTCTTGATCGACTTAGTTGAACCAGGTACGGGGAATAGGGCAGCAATCAAGTTCAAGTTCAAGTTCTTTAATAGTTGTCATACAGAAGTACAGAATACTTTCATACAAAATGCTTCTTACTGTTACGCTCCAGAGACTGTGCTAGACAAGATAGTATCAAATAACATAATAACATAATATAGCATGAATTTAGAAGAAGAAAATGAGGTCACAGTGTTCGGTATAGACATATGTACAATGTTCTGAGTTACCATATAATATACAATACACAATACTATGCAGTGTACTAATGTACAGTACTATCTAGTGCAAAGCAGAAATGGGATGAGGTACAATTTTAGGTACAATTTACAGTAAGGTGTACGAGTTGTAGTGCAATCCTTCATCCATAAATATAAAGTGTGGGGAGTGGGTGCTACAGTGTGTTTGTTTAAAGTGGGTGTGTGCTATAAAGTGTGTGGAGTGGGTGCTACAGTGTGTTTGTTTAAAGTGGGTGTGTGCGTGTGGATGTGTGTGCTATGTGCGTTTGGTGGTTGTTGTTGTGTAGTGTTCATTCATTGTTCGTTTAGCAGCCTGATGGCCTGGGGATAGAAGCTACTTCTGAGTCTTTCTGTGCTCGCCTTGAGACTCCTGTATCGCTTGCCTGACCGCAGCAGTTCGAAGAGGCAGTTGTTCGGGTGACTGGAGTCTTTAATGATTCTCTTAGCCTTGCCCTTGCAACGCTTGTAGTAAATGTTCTGGAGGGTGGGGAGCCCCCCTCCAATTGTGCGTTCGGCTGAACGTGTCACTCTTTGTAGTCTGCTTTGGTCTTTTGCAGTGCTATTCCCAAACCAGGAGGTGATGTTGCCGGTCAAGATGCTCTCTATTGTACATGAGTAGAAGTTCTTAAGGATCTTCTGGCTGACTTGGAACTTCCTTAGGCGCCTGAGGAAGTAGAGGCGTTGTCGTGCCTTCTTCACCACACTGTTAATGTGTGTGGTCCATGTCAAGTCCTCGGATATGTAGGCTCCGAGGTACTTGAAGCTGTTGACTCTCTCAACCGGTGCCCCGTCGATGCTGAGGGGGCTGTAGTCCTTGACCCCCGACCTCCTGAAGTCCACAATCATCTCCTTTGTTTTGCTGACGTTCAGGGAGAGGCTGTTTTCCTGGCACCATCCCGCCAGGACCTTGACCTCTTCCAGGTAGGCCCTCTCGTCGTTGGCAGAGATCAGGCCCACCACCACTGTGTCGTCAGCAAATTTGACGATTGTATTGCTACTCCGCTGAGCCACACAGTCGTGTGTGTACAGGGAGTAGAGGAGGGGACTCAGAACACAGCCCTGGGGGGCCCCTATGTTGAGGGTGATGGATGAGGAGGTGCAGTTGCCTGCTCTCACCACCTGGGGTCTGCCAGTCAGGAAGTCCAAGACCCACTGGCAGAGGTCATAGCCCAAGCCCAGGTCCCTGAGCTTGGCTATGAGTATGGAGGGGACTATGGTATTGAATGCCGAGCTGTAGTCGATGAATAGCATTCTCACATAGTTCCCCTGCCTCTTGTCCAGGTGTGATGCTGCTGTGTGCAGCACATGGGATATGGCGTCCTCCGTGGACCTGTTGGGGCGGTATGCAAATTGCAGGGGGTCCATGTTGATGGGGAGGGAGGAGCAGATGTAGCCCTTTACTAGCTTCTCAAAGCACTTCATGGCTATGGAGGTGAGAGCTACAGGGCGGTAGTCGTTGAGGCAAGCAGGCTTGGATTTTTTGGGTACAGGGATAATAGTGGACTTCTTCAGGCAGGTGGGGATGACAGCCTGTTCTAAGGACAGGTTAAATATGTCAGTGAATACTGGGGCCAGTTGGTCGGCACAGACTTTTAGGACGCGGCCGGGGATGCCGTCCGGACCTGCTGCCTTCCTGATATTCACTTTTTTAAAGGTCCGCCTCACCTCATGCTCTGTTACCCTGAACACTGCGCCTCCATCAGCAGCCGACCCCCCCCCCCCCATTGCCGAGGCTTGTGAGCTGGTGTTGTTATTACCAGCATCAAACCTCGCATAGAAGGTATTGAGGTCGTTTGCTAAGGAGATGTCACTGTTCAGTTTGAGGGAGGCGCCTTTGTAGTCTGTCTATAACAATCTGTTATATCACCTAAAAACAAAACACATGTTGGAAGGCAAACATGGAGTGAATCATTGAGTAGCGACAGGAAGAAAAGAGCTGACTCTGTATCTCAGACATCAGTTACTCAGGTGTTTTCCAAAGGCAGTCCTTACCACAAAAACAAGCCAGCGGTGGACCAACATAACAAATGCCATCACTGTTTACTTATGTAAGTAGCTTGAGAAAAGGTTTAGCATTTTTTTCTATTACAATTTTTCACAATAAATATTCTTTACAGACCACTAAACTATTTGAAATTATGTCCTGATAATACAAGAGTACAGTCAAAGCTGCCATACCAGTGTTTTACCCCTTCAGAACATTTTTATAGACCCCGTCAGAAGCATTTATATATAGACATAAAAAGAAATGATTATACAGTGATATATATGAACCACAGGGCTTTCCCTAAACAATGGTATAGGGGAGCAGCACCACTATGATAACCCGCCAGTGCCACCATGTGTTTAACATTTCTTTTAATAATAATAATAAAACAATTTGGGGCCAGCTTAGAACACACATCATTGTCTAATATGTGATTGCTCGGTCCTCTGTTAGCACCCTTAACTGCACGCTGTATCTGCTCCGTCTTTGCACGCTATTCACTAAAGATATTGCACAGATGAGATACTAGTGCAAACACGCTCATAGGTGTGCAATTTGCTCCTGATTTGCTCCAGCACAGTTGGCTCGCGGAGCAGTATGCACCTGCCAGCACTGTTGGCAGATATCAGGAAGGGGAAGGCATAGGCAATGAGGCATAGACCTAACAGTATTTTTCACCATTTGTATTTAGTTTATTTCGTATTGTATTTAATTTATTTAGTAATGTAATGTATAGAGCTTGCTTAATTTGTATTTTCATGACACATTGCATCCAAGTTCAAGTTCAAGTTCAAGTTCTTTAATAGTTGTCATACAGAAGTACAGAATACTTTCATACAAAATGCTTCTTACTGTTACGCTCCAGAGACTGTGCTAGACAAGATAGTATCAAATAACATAATAACATAATATAGCATGAATTTAGAAGAAGAGAATGAGGTCACAGTGTTTGGTATAGACATATGTACAATGTTCTGAGTTACCATATAATATACAATACACAATACTATGCAGTGTACTAATGTACAGTACTATCTAGTGCAAAGCAGAAATGGGATGAGGTACAATTTTAGGTACAATTTACAGTAAGGTGTACGAGTTGTAGTGCAATCCTTCATCCATAAATATAAAGTGTGGGGAGTGGGTGCTACAGTGTGTTTGTTTAAAGTGGGTGTGTGCTATAAAGTGTGTGGAGTGGGTGCTACAGTGTGTTTGTTTAAAGTGAGTGTGTGCGTGTGGATGTGTGTGCTATGTGCGTTTGGTGGTTGTTGTTGTGTAGTGTTCATTCATTGTTCGTTTAGCAGCCTGATGGCCTGGGGATATAAGCTACTTCTGAGTCTTTCTGTGCTCGCCTTGAGACTCCGGTATCGCTTGCCTGACCGCAGCAGTTCAAAGAGGCAGTTGTTCGGGTGACTGGAGTCTTTAATGATTCTCTTAGCCTTGCCCTTGCAACGCTTGTAGTAAATGTTCTGGAGGGTGGGGAGCCCCCCTCCAATTGTGCGTTCGGCTGCACGTGTCACTCTTTGTAGTCTGCTTCGGTCTTTTGCAGTGCTATTCCCAAACCAGGAGGTGATGTTGCCGGTCAAGATGCTCTCTATTGTACATGAGTAGAAGTTCTTAAGGATCTTCTGGCTGACTTGGAACTTCCTTAGGCGCCTGAGGAAGTAGAGGCGTTGTCGTGCCTTCTTCACCACACTGTTAATGTGTGTGGTCCATGTCAAGTCCTCGGATATGTAGGCTCCGAGGTACTTGAAGCTGTTGACTCTCTCAACCGGTGCCCCGTCGATGCTGAGGGGGCTGTAGTCCTTGACCCCCGACCTCCTGAAGTCCACAATCATCTCCTTTGTTTTGCTGACGTTCAGGGAGAGGCTGTTTTCCTGGCACCATCCCGCCAGGACCTTGACCTCTTCCAGGTAGGCCCTCTCGTCGTTGGCAGAGATCAGGCCCACCACCACTGTGTCGTCAGCAAATTTGACGATTGTATTGCTACTCCGCTGAGCCACACAGTCGTGTGTGTACAGGGAGTAGAGGAGGGGACTCAGAACACAGCCCTGGGGGGCCCCTATGTTGAGGGTGATGGATGAGGAGGTGCAGTTGCCTGCTCTCACCACCTGGGGTCTGCCAGTCAGGAAGTCCAAGACCCACTGGCAGAGGTCATAGCCCAAGCCCAGGTCCCTGAGCTTGGCTATGAGTATGGAGGGGACTATGGTATTGAATGCCGAGCTGTAGTCGATGAATAGCATTCTCACATAGTTCCCCTGCCTCTTGTCCAGGTGTGATGCTGCTGTGTGCAGCACATGGGATATGGCGTCCTCCGTGGACCTGTTGGGGCGGTATGCAAATTGCAGGGGGTCCATGTTGATGGGGAGGGAGGAGCAGATGTAGCCCTTTACTAGCTTCTCGAAGCACTTCATGGCTATGGAGGTGAGAGCTACAGGGCGGTAGTCGTTGAGGCAAGCAGGCTTGGATTTTTTGGGTACAGGGATAATAGTGGACTTCTTCAGGCAGGTGGGGATGACAGCCTGTTCTAAGGACAGGTTAAATATGTCAGTGAATACTGGGGCCAGTTGGTCGGCACAGACTTTTAGGACGCGGCCGGGGATGCCGTCTGGACCTGCTGCCTTCCTGATATTCACTTTTTTAAAGGTCCGCCTCACCTCATGCTCTGTTACCCTGAACACTGCGCCTCCATCAGCAGCCGACCCCCCCCCCCCCATTGCCGAGGCTTGTGAGCTGGTGTTGTTATTACCAGCATCAAACCTCGCATAGAAGGTATTGAGGTCATTTGCTAAGGAGATGTCACTGTTCAGTTTGAGGGAGGCGCCTTTGTAGTCTGTCATCGTTTTGAGCCCCTGCCACATAGCTCTAGAGTCAGCTTGTTCAAACTGGAGTTCAATTTTATCCCTGTAGCGTCGTTTGGCCTCTGACACAGTCCTCCTTACGTTGTATCGCGCCACCTTGTGGTCATTCATGTTGCCTGCCTCTAGGCCGTCGTTGTATGCTTTGGTGCGCTCTCTCAGAGCTTCACGGACGGATTTGTCTACCCAGGGTTTTTGATTTGGGTAAACTTTCATTTTGGTAGTGGGGATTGTTTCTTTCACCCTAGTACAAACATAGTCCAGCACTGTCTCCGTGTAGGCATTAATGTTATCTGTGTCGCGGAACACATTCCAGTCTGTGTTGTGAAACACTGACCGGATCGTATCCTCTGACGTCACATCCCATTTCTGCACCTCTCGCGAGACTACGGGAGTACTTTTAATTCTCTGTCTATACTTTGGTGAAAGAAAAATTGATGCGTGATCTGACTTACCGAAGCCACTATCAGAATGAGCCTTGTAGCCACCTTTAAATTGCGTGTAACAGTGATCTAGGATGTTACCGCCTCTGGTGTTGCAAGTCACATGCTGATAGAAGTCGGGCAATACCTTTCTCAGATTGGCGCTATTGAAATCTCCCAGTACTAAAGTGGCGGCGTTAACGTTAGCCACTTGTATTCTATTTACCTCGTCGTGTAGTCTGGAGAGCGCAACCTTGTTGCTGGCTTGCGGTGGAATATACACTCCGATCAGGACGATCGCCGTTAACTCCCTCGGGAGGAAGAAAGGACGACACTTGATGGTTATATATTCCAGTTCTGGGGAGCAGTGGTTGGATAATTCCTTCACGTTCGTTGGATCACTCCAATTTTTGTTAAACATGAAGGCAATACCTCCTCCACGTTGTTTACCGGACTCTGATGACCTATCTTTGCGATGGATAAAGAAGTGATCCGCTGGTTGAATCGCGTGATCTGGAACCTCCGGTGTGAGCCATGTTTCGGTGAAGCAAAGGACATTTGTTTTTGTCACTATCTTTCGTCATTGCATTTGTTTGTCATCCCCAAATAAATGATTTTGAGCAGACCTATCTGTGGTGTTGAATCTCTAGATCGAAGTAGGCACTGTGCCAGTGAAAATATTGTCTCATTTAGGAATATATTTTGAGTGAAAAAGGTGTATTTAATTGAAATAATTTTTTTGTTCTCACTTTTTCTGTATTTTCCTCCCATCCCAATTTAGTCGTTATGACAATTCCCTTCCTGGTCGTTGTGTGCATTGCCCCACTGTCGGCCTAGGGAGGGTGTAGAACTACCACATGCCTCATCCGATACATGTGGAGTCAGCCAGCCGCTTCTTTTCACCTGACAGCGAGGACTCTCACTGGGGGAATGTAACTTGTGTGGCTTCTTCCATCCCACTTTTCGGACCATGGGTGGTGTCTGTTGTTGCTGTTGTCTATTGTTTTGTGATGGTTGTAGTGTTGTTTTGTGGTTGTCTTGTATTGTATAGGTTGTATGGTTTGAAATGAAAAAATGAAACTGATACTGTTACTTGTTTAGTTTAAAAATAGGGGGCAGGTAACCATAAGATTTATTCTTCTTCCTGCTCCTTTTGCCCATGGTAGAACTCTATTTATGATTTTGTATGAAAACTGTATGATTGTATTGCTTCCATGTGGCAAATAAAAATTCTGAATCTGAATCTGAATCTGAGGTTCACGCTATTTCCCCGATCCCCTCCCTGCTGAACAGGCACCCTGACCGACCAGTAGGAGCCGCAGTTTACAACGACCAGGACACATACCCCGCCGGCTTCCCACCCGCTAACACTACTAATTGTGTTAGTAGGGACGACTGACCAAGCCAGTCTCTGCGGTGGTAGGCGCTACCCAGCCGCCCGAGAAAGGTGTATTTAATGTTTAGCTAAGATAATAGAACCCGCATTATCATATACTCCAGAATAAACTTTTCATTGGCCGTGTTTCCAGCGTCTACTCCTCATGGACCTGACGAAACGTTATAAATTAAAAGCTTATTCTGGAGAATATGAGTGTCCGGGTTCTATTATCTTTATTGTGATTATTACCTAACCCATGCAGCACCCAAATGAGTGATGTGCTTTGGGGGGAATATATAGCATTGCCCCACCGCTGTTAGCGTTGTGGGTGTGTGTGTTGGACCCAAGCGCAGAGTGGAAGAGAGGAGACGGAATGCGAAGGTTGATGCTTCCAAAATAATAGTCTTTATTTTGTGAATAGTGGAAAACTCGATGGCAGGTAGCAAACAAGAAGGGTGAGACACAGAGTCTCCAGAACCCCGTATAACGAGGAAATAAAAGGCAAGACAACACAGTCCGCAAAAGGTAATACGAAACAAAACACTTACAGGGGGAAAACAAATGAGAGAAGCCAGTCTCCAAAAACGGGATAAGTTATAATAACACGGCACTTGGTGGTGCTGCGGTCACACACACCAAAGTACACTCCGTAATAGTTCCGTACACAATAAGCAAGACACGATAGCGATAAACATGGAACTCCAAGACAGGAGCGATAAGGGTAGCGTTTAGCAAGGGTACTCACGTTAACCGTCAGTGAACGACTGACAAAGTGAATCAGTAAACAGGGAGGACATATGGAGCAGGGCAAACAATACACAGCAGATACCAATCGGGACAATCAGGGCAGAAGGACAGGGCATTTACCACTGGGCAACGCTAGGGCTTTTGCTCCCAGGTGAGAGCAAAACCCCAAACGTCACACACCGCTAGATCCAGCCATCTAAGCCGGCTTTTTAAGATGCCAAATGTGCGCTCGAGCAAATGTGCACGTTCTGATGTGAGCCCGATTGTACGCCGCCTCTCCAACATTGGCAGGATTACGCACGGCAAGTGGACCCAGGGAATTTGGCATTTGTTATTATATTACTGGTGTTGCACACTACCTGTGTTGATTGAATACGTTTGCTTCTAAAGACATGTTCGTTTTCGCTTGGTGGTACAATTGGAACGTGAGAATCATAATAATAATACACTTTTTTTTTATAGCACCTTTCATGCAAGGATTGCAGTTCAAAGTGCTTTATATAATGAAGACATAATAAAACAAGCAGCAAGAGCAATGCATAACACAAATAAAAATTGCAGCATGATGCAAAATCGAAATCTTGTTACAAAATCAATCAATCAATAGCGCCGACAACATTGGGGAACCCGACAACGTTAAATAACAATATTTAAATAATAAATAAGATTGCATGGGATCTCTGGGTGGCCATTGTATGTCATGAATATTGCCACGGCTGTGATGCACCGGCAGGCACGAGAGCGAAGCTCGAGTACCGTAGGCATCACAGCCGTGGCAATATTCATGACATATCACAGGCTTTGAGTGTATTATTGCTTTTATACAGCAGGTTGCACTGTCTGGAAAAATATAGGATGAATACAGACAATTCTAGGGTCTTTTATATCGATTTCAGTAAACTTGGCGTAGAATTTATTTTCCTAAAGATGTCTCGTTGCTATGGAATTTCAAATGGCATAGGCTATCAACAAGTCTAATGCAAGCGAAAGTCGGAGAAAGTCATCAGCACCTTGGACAGTTCCGGGAGTTGGGCCATGCACAAGCCTTCTGAGCTCAAAATAATTACTGACTAACACATTTAGTGTACTTGGTGGTGTTGACTTCATTGCGGCTTTTCTCCAGCGCGTCCAGCTCGTCTTTCTTGGATTGGCATGTCTAATAATGCTGTTTTTCTGAATACCGGTAGTTGTAGGCCCATCCTCTTTATCTATCCACTCGTTTATGGTTAACGGGTACGTTAAATCAAACGTAACGTTGTCCACGGAGTAGGTCATGTTGACACAGTTTACGTTTGATGAATGGCAGTTGAAACTGTCTACAACATTCTAAAGCCAGCGCAGTGGTATATTCATGGTGATTTAACTGTGAGTATATCATGAATATACTCACTGTTTAGAACGCTCTCGACCAATCACAATGAGTGATCGGAACTTCCTGTTGTATAAAAAAGCATATTCATACAATGGCAAGTGGATACAAAACTAGCCCTGTTACACTAACACAAACACATGTATGTATGCAAACACACACAAACATAACTGAAATACAAGCACACACACACACACACACACACACACACACACACACACACACACACACACACACACACACACACACACACACACACACACACACACACACACACACACACACACACACACATACTGCTTCTGGATAAGTAGGACTGCAGACAAAAAAATTAACAAGTTTGTCATATTTGCCATGCTTATGTTAGAAGTATGCCTTCGGAATAGGTTTTCAAAACCAAAGTGAATAAATGGTATTGCTGTTTCCTCTACAGATGAATTCACAGCCGTGCAATGAGACTGGTATTGCATACAGCTGGCCTTTTCCTGCTGATGGTTAAATGAAAACGTACAGGTTGTGTAAAAAAATTATATCTGTGTTAACTTCATTCTCTCCAATTTCATTCCCAACCAACAAGGATTTGAGTGAGTTTGTGAGGTGCGCCCAATATGTTCCAAACAGTAACCGTTTGTATATCCTGACCTGGTGGTTGTGGAGGCGCACGCCTCGGCAGTGTGAGGCCTGGGGTGGAAAGTGAGTCTGCAGCAAAGTCCTACATTTGCTTCTCACAGTGTTGTAGCCTGTATGAAACCATTATTAAGTTATAGTCATAATTTGTTATATAGGTCAGCTTCTGTTCAGTAATGCTTTGAAATGGGAGATTTTTTAAATATCAAGTTAAGATGATATTTTTGGCCAGTTTGCTCCGCTGTTTGGCTGAGGATAAGATATACAGATACTGTATGAAACACTGTTTGCTCGTCATACAAGAAAATTACATAAATTAATACAAACTTGATTGTAAACCATTTATAAACAGTTTCACAGTAAAACCCTGTTTCTGCATCATTACACATACAGGCATGTACAATACTAAGCTAACGTCATATCAGATGGTCGGACAGTAACCAGCTCCAACTCAACGTCAGCAAGACAAAGGAGCTGGTGGTGGACTATCGGAGATGTAGGAAGGGTCCCCCTTCTCCCATAATCCTTGGAGGGGAGGAGGTAGAGATGGTGGAGTCCTACAAGTTTTTGGAGTTCACATGAACAAAAATCTGGACTGGTCGGACAACACTGAGGCCCTCTACAGGAAGGGACAGAGTAGGCTGTTCTTCCTGAGGAGGCTCAGGTCGTTCGACGTGTTCAGCCGACTGCTGCTATCGTTCTACCAGTCGGTTGTAGCCAGTGTCCTCTTTTTTGCTGTGGTGTGCTGGGGGGGGCAACATCAACTCGAGGGTCTCCAGCAAGCTGAACAAGCTGGTGAAGAAGGCTAGCTCAGGGTGGTGAGCTGGATAATCTAGAGGTGGTGGCTGACAGGAGGATGAGGAAAACGCTAGAAGCCATCCTGGAGAACCCCTCTCACCCCCTCTACGAGGAGCTGGCCAGAATGAAGAGCACGTTCAGCCTAAGACTCATCCCCCCGACACACCACAAACTGCCTGGGCCGGTCCTTTATACCGGCAGCCATCAGGCTCGACAATAAAGGGCTCGGGTGGCCGGTTCTGCTGCCAGAGTTATCACTGTCTCAACTCAGGACATGAGAACTAGAGACTCACATCAACGACTATCTTGGTTCTATCTTGATTCTTTGCACTAGAGACTCATAACACTGGTCTATCTTGTGTTTGTACTTTTTACATTACTATTTTATATTTATATTACTTTATTTATTACTTTTTATAGTATTATTATTATTATTATTATTATTATTATTATTATTATTATCATTATCATTATTATTATTATTATTATTATTATTATTATTATTATTATTATTATTATTATTATTATTATTATTATTATTATTATTATTATTATATTTTATATTACTATTTTGTACTGTACTGTAAATCTATGCATCCCCCACCCTGTACCCCCCCCCCCCCCTCCCCATGCTGCTCTGACACCTGAATAGGGGATCAATAAAGGATTATCTTATCTTATGAAGTTGACAAACTGAGAACGATATGTGGTGGCAATGGTTGTATATGTCCTGAACTGACAGACTGATGTTACCGTTTTGAAATATGAACTTGATATGATGTTTTTTATCACATTCATTTAGGAACAGATTTCACCACCACACTGCTGTCAGACTGATCCTCTGCTTCACTGCCTCTTTCCTCAATTAAGTTAATCTGTTTTTATCAAGAAATCAACATGTCCTGCCATCATAATGATATGATAATAATGAAATGCTTACTTCTATGATAAATCATAGACATAGACACATCACAGTGGTATTTGTACACTGTATTACAATGTCATATTCCTCCTAAACTCTTAGTCCCAGGACGAGCAGATAGTTAATACCGACAGGTAATTTGATTTGTCAAGTTTGATTGACATGAACGTTAACAAACAGTTAACATCCCTAACCAGTAGCAGTAGTATTCACATTTAAATAAGTCCTCACACACTCACACACACTTATGCACACACACAAAGCCAACAGTACTTCCATACATGGTGACAGCAAAACACAAACATATGCTGTAGCATTACCGATACACACACATTTGTGGTACTAACATGCGTTGGTGACGGCAAAGCTGTTGGCCGTCTCAATGTTGTCCACGTGGGGAACAAGGTTGAACGGAGCTTCAGTGGCGTTAGGGCTGGTGTTGTGGAGGAAGATAGCCAAGCGAAATGCTGTATATTCCTGATCTGTATTCCTTATAAACAGACCACCTGCAGAGAGAGAGAGGGAGATAAATTAAAGGGAGAGAGGACAGAGAAAGATGGGGGAGAGAGAGGAGAGATGATAAAGGAAGAGAGAGGAGAGGGAGAGAGAGATGAGAGAGGGACAGAGTGAAGAGAGAGATGAGAGAGGGACCAAGAGAAGGGCAGATAGAGGGGCAGATAGATACACAGTGTGTGTGAGAGAGACAGAGAGGTGAGAGGGAGCGAGATGAGAGGGAGAGAGAAAGATGAGAGAGGAACAGAGAGAAGAGAGAAAGAGGAGAGAGGGACAGATAGAGGAGAAAGGGAGAGAGAGGAGATGGAGAAGAGAGAGTGTGTGTGTGAGTGAGAGAGAGACAGACAGACAGATATAGTGTGTGTGAGAGACAGGGAGAGCTTGTGTGAGAAAGAGACACAGCATTTTCAGCATTATAATT
Organism: Notolepis coatsorum; assembly: GCF_963971535.1. Taxonomy (NCBI): domain Eukaryota; kingdom Metazoa; phylum Chordata; class Actinopteri; order Aulopiformes; family Paralepididae; genus Notolepis; species Notolepis coatsorum. The sequence goes on from NC_140165.1 coordinate 197,129,250, forward strand.
TATTTGATCATCCTAACATACTGTGTTATTATAATCTGCTGTGTCAGCGTTTAATGCATTTCAATTCATACAGGGAGAGAGAGACAGAGATGGAGAAAGATGGAGAGAGTGACAGCAGGAGAAAGAGGGAGAGAAAGTGACAGAAGGAGAGAGAGAAAGAGGGGAGAGGAGGAGAGAGATGAGAGTGGGACCGAGAGAAGAGGGAGATGAGAGTGGGACAGAGAGAAGAGGGAGATGAGGGACCGAGAGAGAAAGAGAGACAGAGAGAGAGAAAGATGAGATAGGGACAGAGAGAAGAGGGAGAGGGACAGGGAGAGAGAGATTATAGAGGGACATAGGAGATGCAGATAGAAAGAGGAGAAAGTGTGAGAGAGAGATGCAGTTAGAAAGATTGTGTGTGAGGGAGAGAGGGATTAGAGGGAGAGATATGAGGAAGAGATAAAAGGGAGAGGGGGACAGAGAGGAGAAAGAGAGGAGAGAGGGGCAGAGACGAGCGATGTGGGAGAGGGCCAAAGAGGAGAGAGACATAATAGTGTGTGAGAGAGAGAGACATATAAAGTGTGTGTGTGCAAGAGAGACAGAGATTATGTGTGAGAGAGAGAATGCATTGAATATATTTTCAGCATTGTAATTTATTATCATCATATCATCCTAACATACTGTGTTATTATAATCTGCTGTCAGTATTTCATGCTTTTCAATTCATACAGAGGGAGAGAGAGAGAGAGAGAACGAGGGAGAGAGAATAGGACAGGGATAGAAAAAGAAAGAAAGAAAGAAAGAAAGAAAGAAAGAAAGAAAGAAAGAAAGAAAGAAAAAGAAAGAAAGAAAGAAAGAAAGAAAGAAAGAAAGAAAGAAAGAAAGAAAGAAAGAAATCCACTTCAATAATAACAAGATTATAATTCAATTATAATACAGGATTATAATTCAATAATACAGGATTATAATGCAATAATACAGGATTATAATTCAATGGAAATACAGGATTATAATCCAATGATAATATAGGATTATAATTCACAGATACAGGATTATAATTCAATGATATATCAATACAGGAGATTGAAATATTCTGTGAAAGAGCATCATCTCAACCATGCGCGCGCACACACACACACACACACACACACACACACACACACACACACACACACACACACACACACACACACACACACACACACACACACACACGTGAGGTGCATGTTGATGCAGCCCTGTGTTAATGTATGTGTATATGTGTGTATGTATTAAGTTCCTGGGTGGTAAGTGGAGACACAGTGAGTCAGAGAGCAACAGTCTCATCACTGCCCCCCCTCCCCCAGCAGTGATGCAGTGCATACATTAACACACACAGCTTTCTCTCTCTCTCTCTCTCTCTTTCTCTCCTCCTCCTCACACCCAGCGACAGGGCTACAGTAACCTATGCCAGATATGGGCTAGGACTCGAGCTAGGATGCGGGCTAGGAGTTGAGCTAGGAGTCAGGCTAGGAGTTGGACTAGGAGGTGGGTTAGGAGACAGG